>NC_142011.1:161371213-161692463 GCF_049901735.1 Notechis scutatus | reverse complement strand
TAGTATTAATTAAATATACTTCTGAAAGTGCCATATTACAAATTGCCATATAAAAGGAACATTAAGGTTGCATGTTACAGGAAGTCCTTGACGTATAATCATTTGTTTAGTTCAAAGTTACAGCAGTAGTGAGAAAAGGGACTTATAAACATGATTCATACTTATGATCCTACCACCAGGTCATGCTGGACAGCTGCCATGTATTTATGATGGTTGAAGAGGCCTGGGGTCATATGATCACCTTTTTGTGACCTTCTGACAAGCAAAGTCAATGGGGAAGCCAGATTTACTTAACAACTGTGTTACTAACTTAACAACTTCAGCTATTCACTGTGGCAAGAAAGGTGGGCCAAAACCCATTTAACAACTGTCAATTTTGAGCTCAATTGTGGTCATAAGTTGAGATCTATCTGTATGTACCTATCTTAGAAGTAAAGATAAAAGCAATATTATTTTAGAGGCATATGGTATAATCCTATTTACCTTTATAACTTCCAGACTGATCTGTTCTGTAGAAAGTAAAGAAGTAAAGACGATGACTTTGATGGACATATGCAAACTCTTTTGCCAAAAGAACAAAACATTTTAAAAGGCCAGAATGTCAAGACAGCAGCTCATGCAGATACTTCCCTAATTCACTGAATTATACGAAGATAGAGGAGATACAACACAATCAGACGTATAAGATTGATATCAGCCATACTAGGTGTATGAGATCAAAAAATCAACTCCATTGGAAGACTAAAACTACTTTATTGAGATTGGCTATAATAGAATCTTGCAAGTTTGATTATGTTGTATCTCCTCCTCCTTATAAGATCATTTTTCTTACTCTCTTATGACTTTTCCCTACCAGCAACAATACTATTAGGATATGTGGAAGAATATGAATGGCTAATATTGTGTAATTAAGTCCATAAGTTGACAATAATACTTACGTATTATTGATTATTTGAAAGCGTTCACCCTTCTTGAATGAAAGATCATCTCTAGTTCTTGCTTCATAATCGTACAAGGCCACAAAAACAGTAACACCCCCTTAGAAAAACCCAAAAATATGGCATTAATACTTTTTTCCTAGACAAGGAAAATAAGATACAAATCAGATTACACATGTAGTATATGAAAGCATTTCACCAATTTTATTTTGAAGAAAATAAATATTCTTACTAAAAAATGAGAAATGTTTACATAGTTTTAAAATAAAAACATTGCCTGAATTTATTGATTGATTTCATAATGGCCTAGGTCTGCAACCACAGTCGAGGCAATCTGTACATTTGATTAAATATATTTTGTTGTGGTTAAGAATGGAGAATCAAAGCCAGTATAAAATCCATGTTTTCCATTTAATCTCCATGTGCACCTTTTCAGTACTTTTTCCATAAATGTTATCTGCATAATGGTTTCTTTTCAAATTTAGCCCATGACAGTTATATGTTGATAGATTATTTTATGTCTAAAAATCCAATAAACAAATCCCTATTAAAATTAATAAGGTTTTCAGAATTAGCATTTATATTCAAATATGCCTTTCAAGCATTTGGGAGAAAATACGGTAGCAACATAAACTTGCAGGAATGCAGTAATCATCTTTGATATATTTTGCAATGTTATTCTGGTTTTTGCCAATAGAGGCTCTGAACTGGAGAATGATGTACTAGCCTGAAGCATTTGAAATGCAGACATCAACAATCAGCACTCTTTCTACTAACAAATCTTCCATTAATAAATATTTCTATTGCAACTTCTATTTATCATAACAGATAACAGATAATCAGAGTTAGAAGGGACCTTGTAGGTGATCTAGTCCAACCCCCCCGCCCAAGTGGGAGACCCTACACCATTTCTGACAAATGGCAGTCCAATCTCTTCTTGAAATCTACAAAAAAAATGGCTAAAGAATAACTCTGTATGATGGGATAAAGAAAAAAGTTGGCTAAAGAATAATTCTTATGACAATATGTGAATGAACTAAAGATTAAAACTGTTAAGAAGTACCAGTAAAATTAAGGAAACTTGGAAACCTGCATAGGAAAGTTTTACAAGTTGACACTAAGTTGGTTTATTTTATCAAGATTAAAAAAGGCCCATTGTTATTTCTGGCAATTTTTTATGAATTTCTGCTAACACCAGGGCTGAAAAGATATTTTATGGATTTGCCTATAGATAAAGAAGGGATTTGGGATGAAGAGATAATTGGAGAGGATGAAGAATACAACATGTGCTTATATTTGTTGTGATGAAGATTGGAAATACTTTGAATTACTTTATAACTCAAAGCAGCAAACATACATAATACTCCTTCCTCCTCTTAATTTCACCACAACAACCCTGTGAGGTGGGTTGGGCTGAGAGAGTGTGACTGACCCAAAGTCACCCAACCTAACGCAGGACTAGAACTTAAAAGTCTCTTAGTTTCTAGGCTATAATCTTAATCTCTCCACCACACTGGGTCTGAACAACTAGATGTCCTGAAGAATTCGGCATACTTTAGACCAGTGGTCGCCAACCGGTGGGCCTTGAGAAAATTTTGGTGGGCCACAGAGAAATCTCACTCCCAGAGCACCCTCCCAAAGCAATTAATCCAGGCTGCGCAGAAACACAAGGCTTTGCCGCCCACATGGCCCGCAGGAACGCTCCCCGCCCACTCACTCCTTACCTGGTAAACTTGACTGCTAAAATTGCTATTTTTCCTTTTTCCAATCATCAGCTGTTCTGCCGGGAGATTTAGATTAGCTAGGAAGGAGGAAATGGTTGGATTTCTTGCTTTCTAGCTAGTCTTTAGATATTCGGCTCTGCTTCCCTTAGGACTGAAGGTTTGCTTGCAAGCAAATTCAGTGCAGACTCACGGCAAGCAAATTTGAGAAACTGAACAAGCTGATGGCAGACAGCTAGATCACTGAATGATTCTGTGAGCAACTCAATCTACCTGCTTTGCCTGATTTTGGGTAAAAATTGCTTTTTTAATAAAAAAATTAAATATTTACATACATGTGTTGTTGTGAGTTAATTTTGTGAGTTTGCTTGCTAGCAAATTTTATGAGTTTGCTTGCAAGCAAAATTTATGTGACAGACTGAACTAGCCAATGGCAGATAGATCTCTGAATGAATCTGTGATTCTGTGAGCAATTCAATCTGCCTGCCTGCTTTGCCTGATTTTGGGTAAAAGTTGCTCTTTTTTTAATAAAAAATTCAATATATAAATATTTATAATATTTACATACAAGCCATGCCCAGCCAGTCACATGACCACCAAGCCACACCCACAAATTAGGCCATGCCCACAGAACCAGTTAGTGGTCCCTGGGATATAAAATTATGAGTTTGGTGGTCCCTGAGGTCCAAAAGGTTGGCGACCCCTGCTTTAGACAACATTGGTACTGTGAAAGATTCTCAATTCTTCCTCAGTAGCAATGCTAAGTGCCACATGACCTGAGAGGCTCATGTTTTGGCACTGTAATCAACAATCACTTTATCTTGTCCAACATTATGATTTACTTGGAGAAAATAAAAGGAGTAGTTTACTACTGATTTCTCAACACAATATAAATTGATGCTTTTGCTCCTCACTAAAATGATCATCTACCTCAGGCATCTTCCTATACTGCTGCTGCTCTCCAGTATATATTGTCTGCTTGCTTTAGTTGGGTAGCTGGGATGATCTTCATGCCAAGAATGACCTTGCTAGGAGTATTTATGCTTGGTGTTCAATCATGGTATCTTTCATTGACCCCTCCCAGGAACTTCCCCATGCTCACAATGTAGCAGCAAAGCAGGACCTGAGAGAGTATACTTCCACTAAGCCCCCTAATTGAAATGCTCACGGTATTTTCATCCCTAAGGCTTGATGGAAAACCAGGTTCTGAATTATCAGAAATTCAATGTACACTACAAGCATTCCCATTTAGAAATCTTTTTGGCTGTAGTTAAACTAAGACATTCATATGGAAAGAGTTAATTATCTGATCTGAATTTTACTTAAAACATTTTTAGTGCCTGGGTTTGTAAAGACTAAAACATTTCACCATATATATTTTTCCTCTAAACACTTACATCGATTATAGATGATCATTTCTATAAACGGACTTTTTATTACTGCTAACATAGCACAACTCCAAACCAGCTATCGTAAGGTCTGTGTGTGCGTGTGTGTGTGGTTTGGTAGTGGTGATGTTGCCAAGTTTGCCAAAGAAAAGCTTTTGGAAGCTTTGTAGTTTAGTAAAAAGATTAATTAGAGGTAAATAGAGGTTTATCAAATGAGGTGGTAGTTCCTTGAGCACAAATGCATATTCAGGCTGTTACAAGAGGTGTCCATCAGTTGGAGTCTGAAGTGGTCTAGAACACTGAGCTCACTGCGTTCTATTCCATGCTTGAGATTAGTTTACTGCATGCTGGAATGCTACCTTCATTATGACATAAATCATGATTATTTGCTGCCAAAATGTTTCATTTTCAATTTTTATCCCTCAGTAACTAGCAGGTTTAAAATCACGCCTTTATTTTTTTTGTATAGTCTAGAAGTAGTGAAGCCTATCAATATTCCTACATTTTTCAGAAAAAAATGTTCTTACCCACATTTATATAAAACAAATTAGCAACAGACTAAATGAAAGTATGCAACTCAAAATAGGGAAATGTCAAGATTATTGTTCATATTTTTAAAACTTTCTATGATTTTAAGATGAAACAAATAGAATTTCATTATATACATTACTGAAAATTATGTTGTTGGGTTATAAAATACAAACATGGCAAAATAAAATGATAAAATACACTAAACTTTTATTTACAAAGAAAGACTTGAGGTATTTTAAAGGGATGAACATTGTTTTTGACTTTTCGATTTAAATGTGTGGAAATTCTGTAAATCCAGCTATGAGTCGCTTGCCGGCGGGCGTTGGGCGGAGTGGGTCCTTTTTAAGTAACCTTGTTTTATTTTCATAAATGGGAAATCGGATTAGAAATGCAATACCTGCTGGATATAACAGTGAGTGATGGCAAAATCTGCAGTCTTTCATCACAACACTTCTATGCCAAAGGTTTGTTGAGAAATTGCCACAATACTACATATTTATTCAATACTACCCATCCTCAACATTTAGTAGAGTCGTGTCTTATGTCACTGTATGAATATCATTCCCTATTCAAGATAAGAAGGTGGCTAGTCAACCATCAATTTGAATCACATAGGACAGAGATAACTGAGGTTCTTTTATATTGTCAGGTGTTCTTGTTTTTACCTTATTATTAAAGGAATTATTGGCCCCATCTTAGTGGGGATTAGTATTAATGGAATCTACACCCAGACATGCGTGATAGTCACAGAGGGAACTGTTTTGCCAAAAATCTTTAAATTCTATGACTTTTCAAGTTTGCACTTATGTAAAAGCTGTACATATATGAATTTATGGATGATCCAGAAGAATCTGTTACATGTAAGTAACTAATCCGCAATCAGTTCTACCTAAAACCTGGGAAGTTGATTAATGTATTAAAGAGAAGTCAACCATTAGTACAACTGTTGGGACTGTTGACGCAGAATGCTGTTTTGTACAATTTTATTTATTTATGTATTTATTTTTTAATCATTTTTGCATATTTCTTGGAGCACAGGACACTCACACTGTTTGCAGCAAAATCAAGCTTTTCTCTAGTACTGCTTGACTTTTGTACAATCTTACAATAGTTTTTTTTAATAGCATGAAACACTTGTTTTGGAACTACTGAAGGTTTTTTTTTTTTTTTGCTATCTGGTGGTAATTTTAAGACCATGCTTACCTGTTAGACTACTAGGATATGGACATGGCACTGGAGAAAATGAAGAAGATGCTCCTCCAAAAGGTGTCATACCAGATGACCCACCAAAAGGAGTCATGGAATGGCTATTAAAATTAATCGATGGTCCTTTTACTGCAGGTGACTGATTAGCTTGGGGTGAATCGGATCCATAATTGCTTACAGGGGAAGTAATTGTCTCTGGAGTATTCTCAGTTCTATATTTCATACTAGGACTTTTATCTTCCTTGCTCTTAATGCACCCCATGGTCTTTTCTGTAGAGAAAAAAAGGATAGTATTGCATGTGAATATTTCATTATTGTTTAAACTGTTCACTAAATATTTAGAATAATTTAGAGATCACCTTAGAAAGAGACATATTTACGCTTTAAAACAAAGATTTTAAACACCTCTGTCTACATATTAGCTGTATTCAATTGCTTTAATTATACTACTTTATTACAGCCAAAAGTCAGAAACATAAATTGTTCTAAAGATACATTCCAAGGGTGTTTTTCAAAGGGCAACTAATTTCTTGTTTTTTTCCCTTGAATATATGTCATTTAACATCCAAGAAGCTTCTTTAATTCTGACTGAATGGTGGAAAAGCAAAATGTAATAAATTTAAATTTAATATAAAAATAAAATTTTTATATTAAATATATTATCTTTTTTTAAAAATCGTATTAGTGGTCCTCAGGATTTAAAAGTATGAATTTGGCGACCCCTGGTCTGACGTATTTCAAAAAATTCTTTCCACTTCAATTCTGCACATTACTTAGGCCAAGGTTTCAACTTGGGGGAAAAAATTAAGTTCTATCAATACTAGCTGGTTCCTTTAATAATAATAAAAATTGCTTTATGGTTGTTGAAGATTTTGATCCTAGAGGGCCTTCTGGATTCCCTCGGGACAGAAAACCAATAGTGTAAAACCAATTTTAATCATTTTAATCAATTGAAATTAGAATATTTTTGGTAACCTCTTTTTTCTTTTTGCTCTCTAAGCCAAATGATATATGGTTTGATAATGCCACAGGCCAACTAGACTAATGATGAAAATGACATGCTTGATGGTAATTAAATTCAATCCAGGCACTGATTTGAATCATATGCTGAATTAGAATTATATAGTTAAAATTCAATTAGCATTTGTGAGTCACCCTTTTCTAATTCAATAGTTTTCTTTCAATAGGGGAAACATTATATATATGAAAATTAAAAGAACAGCTTGCGGGAGAATTCATAAAACATAAAAACTAAAAGATTCCTATATGGTACCTTTGTAGATTATCACCAACATGTACACTAATATATAACCAATAGATAAATAGATCTACTAGATAAATTTTTAAGACACAAAATTTTAAAAAGCACTGCATTTCCAGGAAAATAACCTAGAAGAGTTAGTTATCTTTATCTAGCAGCCAGCTGGCTGTCAAGGAGCTACATGACCTTTCCTCATTACTTTAAAAATAAATACAATTTACACAATACACTATGCAAATCCTTAGAAAGGGAGGTTTCTTAGTCCCACACATGCTTCTTTTCAGTACAAGAATGCATCAGAAGTTAAGTACTGTTAAAGTTTCTTAGAAAACAAAAGATACATAACCATTTGAATTCTATCAAAGACTGAAAGTTTTTAGTAGAACAAATATTGCTCTCAAACCACACCCACAAACTATAGGGACAATTCATTTATATATACAGATGAATGCACATTAGTGCAATTTGCATGATCATCAACTTATAAATTGTGACTGGTAGCTAACGTAAGATTAAAAACACTGAAACACCTTTTGAAGAACATCAAACCACAAAACCACAATACTGAATGAAACTAAACCACAGGGGCCTTGCTGTTCCAAATGGTAGGTGCTCAATCAAAATGATAGGTCTCCTGCATGCCAATAGATGACCCAATTCAGTGTGGACTTGAAGCATGCCTACTCTGTTGTACCTTGAGAAACGGACAGGAACAATAATAAATAGTCCTGCAAATAACCCTGCTTAATGCAATAAAAGGCTGTATGGTGATAAGCAGTACCCTGAATTGTACCCAGATGCCCAGTGAGCCAGTGCAGCTTTCAAAGTAATAGTATTAATTGGTAATCAGCACCCTGAATTGTACTCATAAATCTATAATGAGCCAATGCAGCTTGCAAAATAATGGTGTTGATGGTGTAGCATACTCATAACTGCACATAATTCTGCATCTGGACCAACTGTAACTTCAAATAATCTTCAAGGGCAGACCATATATGGCCCACGGGTAGCCCTCTACTTATAGCCACAATTGAGACCAAAATTTCCGTTGCCAAGTAAGGCAGTTAAGTTAATTTTGCCCATTTTATGGTATTGTTTTGCCACAGCTAAGTGGATCACTGCAGTTGTTAATGACTCATGTGGCCATTAGGCAAGTCTGGCTTTCCCCATTGACTTTGCTTGTAGGAGAGAACATGGTGGCGCAGAGGCTTAATGATGCAATTGCCAGAACTCTGGTGGTCTGAGTCCAGCTCCCTGGGATAGGATGAGTTCCCGTCACTTGTCCCTAGCTCCTGCCCACCTAGCAATTTGAATCATTATTTGATTTCCACTGAAGATTGCAAATGGTGATCCCATGACCCTGGGACAATGAAATTGTCGTAAATATACTCCAATTGCTAAATACCTGAATTTTGATCCCATAATCATGGGGATGCTGAAATAATTATAAGTGTAAAACTGGTCATAAGTAATTTTTTTTCTGTGTTGTAACTTTTCTGTTCAGTCACGAGTAGTTGTAAGTTGAGGACCAAGCAGAACATAACCAAGGAATCGGTGAGTGTGAACGGATTTTCCTGATCCAAGAAAATTCACAACTGATGCACACTATAACTCTCTTGGTTACCGCAGCCACCCGATTTTAAACAGCACAGAGAGTTCAAGAAGACCCTCAAATTGCAAACTAGTTCTATTTGGGGAGTGCAACACATGCAGAACTAAAGATGGCAGTCCTTAGATCAAGGAACCCCGAATTCCCTCAGCCACAGTCTTTATAGGGTTAAACCAAAGTTTATTTTTCTCCATCCAAACCACTTTAGCCTCCAGATTCCGACAAAGTGTCTTAACAGCTTGGTTGGCCCAGGATAGAAATGCATTTCTAAGAACCAATAGTGAATTAATTATTTTTAATCCTGAGGTGATGACCTAACATAGTGTCTTCAAAGGAAAGAAGAGGATATAGAACTCTAAGGAGACTCATGAAGGAGGGATCTATGGCTAGACACCTTTCTCCCTATTTACACTGACTGGAAACACAAAATGGTGGAGAACCATTTCACACCTAACTCAGAAGCCAATCAAAAATGATACCATGATTGATGGTATTAAAACCTGTTGAGCAATCAAGGAAGATTGGGGGATGCACCACCCCCATCTAGCTGCAACAAGGGCTATCTACAAGTATAATCTATGCCATCCATGTCCTAGGGCCCAGCTAATGTTTTTTCCACAGTCCTCCGGAACTGCAAAGCAACCATCTTCTCAACCACTTTCCCTAAAACAAAATAGGGAAGCTGTTGTACATCATCCAGTACTGTTGGATTCAGGGATAATTTCTTGAGGGGATACATCATTGCTTCCAAAAGTCAGAGGAACCACCCATTCTTCCAAGGAGGCATTAAACACTGCCCTGAAATCCTGTCCAAGTTTATCTCTGTCATACCAAATAAAACAGAGTTAATTTTGAGTTTCTTTCTCAAGTTTGCTTCAATCTCTGTGTGATGTTGCTGCAAATCACTCCTTGTTCTTTCTTACCTTCCCCAAGGTCATCTCTAATTTCATTTTACACTGACAGCACACACCACAGTCCCTGAGTCTAGCTGCAGGGTTCAAGAGACTGAGTTCTACCATAGCAAGTCTCGTGACAGCTGCTGAATGGAGGGGAGAATTCACTCCTGCCGCCACTAAGCACTGTCTCCTGGGTCACCATCACCACCAATGTTCAGGTGGAGATTGAGAATCAGACCCGAGACCCATTGCTGCCATCACCATCTGAGTGAGGATCACAACCAGCTCTGTAGCTATCACCAGGACAAGTGCTACCAGATATTCCTCAACCCAAGAGTTACCATGTCCCATGAAACCGGTCACTGTTGGGGCTTCAACTGCTGCCACTCCACTTTTAAATCACTACACAATTCAGATATCCACATAGCCCTGTTTATGCCTAGATAAAATGTCAGCCATGAAGAAGATTAATTACCTTGGCCATCCAAGGTTAAAAACAGCCATGACCTACAATTGTTCTGATTTAATTATAAATAATCTAGGACAGGGGTCTCCAACCTTGGTAATTTTAAGCCTGGAGGACTTCAACTCCTAGAATTTCCTAGCCAGCTTTGCTGGCTGGAGAATTCTGGGAGTTGAAGTCCACCAGGCTTAAAGTTACCAAGATTGGAGACCCCTGATCTAGGATATCCAAATGCATTTATTTAGTCCAAAAGAAAACTGTTTCAACTATATTGTTATGCATCCACTTTGATTTATAATAACTTGTTGCTATGTAGTATAAATATAATCATCAATAGATACAACACAATTCTGTAGTCAGAACTGGTCAGCCTGAGAAACTTTAGAATTTGGCAGAAGGATTTAATCTATGATATCATCAAAACTGCACAAACAAATATTTCAGCCACATTGGCACAATATTACATTGATTGGAACATTTAGCTATTTTCTGTTTTAAGTTTTCCCAAAGCTTTAGACACTTCCAATATTTTTGGGCAACATTCTTGTTCTTTCTCTGGAAGAAATTGGCATTTTATAATGTGATACTTTATTAGACAATAAGTGCAATAGCAAGACAAAGATGAAGATATATTCAAATATTGAAAGGGTACATAACCACATGGCACATAATATTTTATTCACATTTATTTTTAGAATATGTTTTAAAATTTGACAACATTTACTAGAAAGAATTATGAATAAGAAAAAGTGAATCACTACTATAAAATATTTTAAAACTTGTACAATTGTACTGAATCTTTTTGATAGAGTAGAATGTCTTGACAGTCCATAGTTTAAATATTTCTATGCATAGGTATTCCTTCTCTCTATAAACCTTCAGCAATCATTTTGAAAATGTACACAGTAATGATTTGGAAAGTAGATACAGGTTAGTAACGTGAATCACATTAGTATAACAATTGTTTGTTACAAAGCACGTGTTTAATCCTCTCGCTAAAAGTTAATGGAAACATAAACTAACCTTGTTGCACTTATCCTTGAAGACAAATTCTATTGAATTGAATGGGAATTCATATAAAGCAAGTGCAAAAGTTTCCAATCACAAATGTTTATCTTTGCCTGAATTGTATAAAATGAACTTTTTTTTGCTTTTAGAATAGAATAGAATAGAATTCATGATTGGACACACAAGGAATCTGTCTTGGTGCAAATGTTCTCAGTATACATAAAAGAAAAGAAATCTTCGTCAAGAGTCAAGAATCATAAGGTACAACACTTAATGATAGTCATAAGGTACAATCAAATTATACTAGGAGTCAATATAAATCGTAAGGATACAAGGGACAAAATTAAAGTCATACAGTCACAAGTGGGAGTGGATCAGAGATGGTATTCAGCAGGTTCTGACCAGTTCTGGAGAACCGGTAGCGGAAATTTTGAGTTCAGAAAACCGGTAGCGGAAATTTTTAGTAGTTTGGAAAACCTCCTGTGACTGTCCCCACCTTCATCTATTCTCTGCCTCCCGAGTCCCAGCTGATTGGCTGGGTCTTCTTTTGTTGCCCTGCACAGGAGAATGGAGCTGGAAAGCAGGTTAGTATGGTGGGGAGGGAATGGGATTTTGCAGAATGGAGATTTTACAGTATCCTTCCCTTGCCACGCCCACCAAGTCATGCCCACCAAACCACGCCCACAGAACTGGAAATAAAACATTTTGAATCCCAGGGGATGGGTGATAAGGAGTGACGAGAAAATTAATAGTAACAGTAGTGCAGACTTTGTAAATAGTTGAACAGTGTTGAGGGAATTATTTGTTTAGCAGAGTGATGGCTTTTGGGAAATGGCTTTTGTCCTTGAAAATGACTTTTTTCAAAACAGTAACAATAAACTCACTAACTTTAGGGATTAGTATTAGAATATAAGCAATGGGAATTTACAAAGAATGTGAACAGGAAACAAAAGGAAAAAAAAGATGCTTCCATTTATAACATTCCCACTTTCTATCCTGTAGCATTCTTTCTTCCCTTCTGCATGTCAGCATTTCGACTTTTCCTCTTGTTTCATTATATCCCATGTATGGGGAAAGCAAATTAAAAGCAAATGACAACCGCAGTAAGTTATATACAGGAACATAGGCAGTTTCCTTTAATGGTCTGTCACTTCCTTTCCCAACTGAAAAGCAGGTATAGGAAAGTCAACTCCTTCATGCACATTAAGAAAAGCAAAACATCATGTTTCCATCTTTGATTGACAGACTTTGATCGGATTTGTGATTTTTCTCTTTCCATTCTGGATTGAGTATAGACAATTACATCGGTCTAATAAAACATTATCTTTTCTTTGCTACATTTGGCTTGGTGTAATTAAAAAATATCTAGTAATGGTCTGTTATTTTAATATTAAAAAGCAGCACTATTGTTTGACAAAGGGAGTCAATGTTTAGCTCAGTTACCATGTCTAATTTAATCCCAGTACTATTCATATTCTGCATTTGAACAACTGGTGAGACACATGTAGTGGCTTAAATGCAGAAATTGTTTCTGAAAAATGGATTAAATTACATTTTTTTTTAAAAAAAAACTCAATTTTAAAAGATTAAACATAATGTAATGAAATTATTCTATTCATATTTTGTTAAATAGGGGTATTTATCAATTTAGAACAGCCCAAAATTATGCCAACACTATTTGACAGTGTCTTTTTACAACTTCTTTCACACTCATGCAAAGTTAAATCAATTTGGCACTCTTTCTGCTAACCAATTGTGTCCTTAAAATCTAAGAACTATTCACTGAGCTGAATTGCTCTATTAAGGACTGTTAGTTGGCATGGGGAATACTGAGTTGACTGACAATGTGCTTCAGTCACAAAGAAATTGCAGCAAGATTTTCTAAAAAAACACAATTGGGCTCTATTTAAATGAAGCTAAGTAAATAGAGAATGTTTCCGGAAGAGACTAAAGGTTTGGTGGCCTTATGGCTTAAGTCATATCTGAAAACAAACCAAACATGTGTATATTTCAATAAAAAGGTATACATTAATTAAATACTGTATCTTCAGTTAGTCTTTTGACTTTTTAAAAAAATGAAACATATTTTGTATATTACCAATTATAAAGAACTCTTTACAAAGTTGTGGATTGTTAAAGATTCTAATACTTTAGCAATAGTACAATACAATGCACATCAATTCAGAAATAAATACCACAGAATTAAATTGGGTTATTCATAATGTCAGTAGATTAATTCCTAAGTTATGATTTAATCAACATGTTTATAAGAAATATGCAACATTAAATAAACACACACACTAGATTATATGATACTGGCAAATTTGATAGCTCTTCATTAATCATTTCACTTCACACAGTCTCCATATACACTATGCAAATATATCTAATATATCGAAGGAGATAGTTGCATGATCCATTTCTGGATCCAAAATAACTTGGCGATTATTAAGAATCTATTGCCTCTATTGAATAAATAGTTTTACTCTACATTGCAGTCAACCCTGAATTAAACTGATTATTGAGAGCTGAAATGCACAGTTGCTGACAATTTACAGTGTGACAGAAAACTCAATGGAATAACCCTACTGTTCTTTATTTGAATAAATTTTAATTATAAATATACACTAAATTAATTTAATTTTTGCCCTAGCCCAGCCCACATTAGTTATGTTCTATCATTGAGGTTATCTCCAATGAAAGAGAAAATAAAAAATCAAATATAACAGTAAATGTGTAAAACTGTAAAATTCCCTCAAAAATATTGTGGGTTTTTGCTGCAACTAACACGACTGCCACATTATAAAACCCTGCTTAAGTTTTATACAAAAACATTAGCTAGTTTAGATTTAATAGTGAATCTAGAGATTTTAACATCCAATCTTCTTAATAAATTGAGAGATATTTATTACAAATATTGTAAAATATGTAGTGCCAATAAACTGAAGCTAAAGAAAGGCTAAGTTGCTATTAATTGATAAGAAATCTGGATCATGTGGTGCAAATACACTTGACTTGTACATAGAAATATTTGGCAAACATTTAGAAAATGTAATGAGGATATGATGGATCATCTGTTTAGCAGGAGCTAATGAATGTACATCCTATTCCTGATCCAGAATAATGTCCGGTTTATAATTTCTGAAACATTCACTCAACAAATTGACCCAGGTGAGAGGACATGTTGTACCTATAAGATTCATCCATTCAGGATCCTACATTGGCAAAATCCTGAAAAGAGATTGGCATTTTAAATGCTTCTATATAGAGCAGAGCTCTCCAAATTTGGCAACTTTAAGACTTGTGGACTTCAACTCCCAGAATTATCTGGGAGTTGAAGTCCACAAGTCTTAAAGTTGCCAAGTTTGGGGACCCCTGATATAGACACTGAAAAGGATGAGACCTTCCTGTTCTGAAGGTGAACATTTGGATGGCAATGTTATTCTGGGGTTTATGTGGAACAGAAAAATAAAAGGAAAATGCCAAGAAACTGAGTCCATCTGTCCTATAGCTGGCTGAATACTTATCTAATCTCTCTTGCATGGGCACAATCTGAGAACATTGCACTATGTACACACACAAAAACTTCCAACTTTTTGGAAGGAAAGAGGCAATCACTGCATAAGGGATAAGGTACAAAAGAGCACCAAAGTAAAATCACTCTTAATCCTGTCCTTTTAAGTAAACATATTGATCTCTAGTTCACATACAATATTTAAATACTGTATGTAACTATTTATATTCCAAAAAGTGCAAATAACTAAACTCTCCTCAAATCTTTTTTTCATGTAAATCACAAAGTCCATTGTATGACCAGTAATAGTAACCAGAGCATTTTAAACTGTTTCTCCAAGGGAGCTTTTTCCATGGGAGTTAACTGTAATTAGTAATGGCATAGAAGCATCAAACTATGGGGCACCATAACCCATTCGCTAGTTCCTGTCAGTAATGTATGGCAAAGAACATACTGCTTTTATTTTCTATCTCAAATACCATTTAGTAAAATCTATTCAGGTTTTAGACGGCTTAAATTTAACTCTGATGAACTGTTCTGTTATCAAGACTCTGAATTCATAATTGCTGGTCTGGTCAGGTAACACAGAAATGGAATTGTGTTAAATTTTACTGGAAACGGATTAGCCCATAAACATCTGGTTGGTTAACTGGAACATCATCCCTTCAGAGAGATTGTGTGGTTGATTCACCTCTCTAATTGATATAAAATTTTTCTGCACTAAAGTCCTCTCCCGTTGCATAGGACAGGGCATCTTAATTAACAGGTATATTAATAGTCCTGCTATTAAATTGTGGGGGTTTTCAGTGATGATCAAAGCTCAGTGGCATTCTTCTACTTGGGTCAATATATAGGGAGTTTCCCCATACTACAGACTTGACTTTTGCCAGGTTCCTCTCTTTTGATTCTGTGCTTGGCCAGTTATGCAAAAATGAATTGGTACTTCCTTCATGTTCACTGAACTTGTACAATGAGAGCTAATAGGAGTTACCACCATGCAAGGGCAATGGTTCTTTATAGTTTCTTCTAGTTGCTGAACTTCTGGTTGGCAGAAGGTTTCTATTCTCAACTAGTCCCCTGATGGAGCCTATATGTTTACATTGTGTAGGTAAAATGACAAATATGAGAAGTTGCACAATGAAGTAGCATAAGAGGATTTAAATTTATTTATTTATTATATTTGTATTGCCTATTCACCATAGCGATTCAAGGCAGCTAACAACATATAAGCTGCAGCTTCCTGGATGAGAAGCAAAACGTCTTCAAGGAAAAATGAAGTCCAGTTGCCTATTATAAATTATATTATAAATATTGCTTTCAACTTTGTGCCATACTTTCCTCTTAAAACTTAATCATGCAGCAGCTTTTATGTTGGCTGTGACTGGGCCATATGACACATTGGATTGCTTATTAGGTTTATAAGCCTATTGCTTTGACCTGCTAGCTGAAGAGAGTGTGAGCAATATGTTTTTTTTTTAATTCAGGTGAAACAGTTCTATCTTCAGAAATTTCATCTATCAAGATAACAGGTCGTTCTTGGTTTATTCGCACAATTTTCATTACTCCGTGATGTGGTGGTAAAGTGTGATATCATCACATCACTACATCATTTATTAACAGCAATCCTGATTGCCACTCTAACTCCAGACACATGGGTTCTTAAGTGGGGAGTGGAGGGAGTCCCAGGTAAGAAGTGCAGGTGTGCTCTAGGGAATGGGGGAGGCCCTGGGAGACTTGGGGCCTGATTTCTGGGGCTACTGCAATATGGTGTGAGCTCAGGGAAGCTAGGGAAAGAGGATGTGAGGTGTGCGCATGCATTTGTGCAAGCTAAGAAAGGCCAGGAAAAGAAGATGTCATGATTCAAGGATTTCATGATATGCCACGGCCCTAAGGCAGCATGAAAGTCCTGAGTTGCAATGCAGGACAGCGTGTCAGCTTGCCTGGTAGTCCCAGCTGCCTGTCAGTGCAGCACAAAGCTGCTACGCCCCAGGAAGGCCAAGCAGTATCGTGCAAAGCTGCCAGATCTCAGGAAGCTGAAAGGGACTTCTTGGCATGTTAGGATTCGGGAACTACAAGAAGCACTTGAGCTGCAGCCCAGCATAAAAAGGGATGCTGGAACAGCAAGTTTGGGGAGCAATTGTAATTCATTCAGGGCCACTGTAACTTCAAATTGTCACTGAATCAATGGTTATAAGTTGGGCACTACCTGTATTACCATTCACAATCACAACCTGATCCTTCTGCTTGTCTTTGAATTGATGCAAGGATAAGTGATTTTCTTGAAGTGATTTTTTTTAGATAAGAAATGTTAATATTTCATTGCTCTAGAGTTAATTTTGGTAATACAATAAAAACAAATTATTCTGTACTAAAAACAAATAAACAAGTCTATTAAAATATATATTATATAATTCTATATGTAAACATGGGGACATATTGGGCTCCCAAATACAGACAGAAGCAGAGAAGACGACTCATCCATACTTATACAGAGATTTCTATCTTTTCAAAAGTTTTCTATTCTTTCCTTGTCTTGGACTTAAATTATGCTGTAACATTCTTTAGAATGTAACAGCAGAGAAGAGTATACAGTTATGAAGTTTCACTGATTGGATTTAGAAGTAACCATAGCTTCTGAAAAAGAGAGAAAGAAGCCTAAAAATTATACCATCATACATATTCCAAGGCTGACTTGTCTCACAAAGTATCTGTTAAGAGAAAGGGAACTGTTCTTTCACTATTTAAAATTAGATGAAGAAAAGATGGTCTTCTTTGAGCCCAATTCTTTTACCAAATTAAGACCCTCAAAATGAAATAAAAACGAACTCTTTATATTTAACTGGATTTTAAAGTTATTTATAAAATGAATATCTCAGAGGTTATCACTCATATTGAGATGAGTAAACACACTGTTTTATTGTATCAATTAATCACCCATTAGAACAGTGGTTGCTGGGGACCACTGGTGGTCTGTGAGAAAATTTTGGTGGTCCACAGAGAAATGTCACCCCCAGAGCACCCCCCAAAGCAATTAATCCAGGCTCTGCAGAAACACAAGGCTGCACCGCCCACATGGCCCATGGGAACACAAGGCTTGTGTCGCTTGCATTGTGAACAACACGAGGTAATGAGGGGAGGGGAGAAAGGGTGGAGGGGGGAACTTGCCCCACTTGCCTGGCCTGGCCACCGGGCTGCTTCTTTCCACTTCTTTCTTCTTCTGCTTTTGGCTGCACACAAGGAAAGCAGCAAAAGTCTTTCTTTCTTTCTCTCCCCCAAACTCTGCCAGAAATGAGTCTTTGGGACCCTGCAAGGCATCCTGCTCCAAGAGCTGCACTGGTGCGACAAGTCTCACAAAGACTCATTTCTGGCAGAGTTTGGGGGAGAGAAAGACTTTTGCTGCTTCTGCTGCTTTCCTTGCATGAAGCCAAAAGTCTCCCCCCACCCCCGCCCGGAGAATGGAGCTGGAGACAGTATCCTGCAATCTCAAATAAAGAATGATTGATTGGTAGGAAAACGGGATGAGGAATTTTCCTGCAGACTTTTGGGGGGATTTTCCCGGGGTCTCTGCTGCTTTCTGCAGAGACCCTGGGAAAACATCAGCAAGCCACCACCAGTCAAAATTCATATTAGTGGTCCATGGGATTTAAAATTATGAGTTTGGTGGTCCCTGAGGTCCAAAGGGTTGGTGACCCCTGCATTAGAAGACATATTTTACTATTATAAACCAAAAGCTGAAAAGCCACCTGACAGCAGACTACTGATACTATCAAGACACTGAGAAATTAGGCATATTTCTAGGATACCTATTTCTGATTATGGATTCACCTGTGGGGAAAATCGTGGCAGTACTATTTCAGAATCTATAGGAATGCCCAAAGGAAAACACAATTTTCCAAGGCAAATATGGGATGGAGGATGAATTACAGGTGAGTAAAAATTATTTAAATGTAGCTAACTAAATGTTGCTGGCTTGGAATATAACAGATCTTATTTGTCATTGCATACTAGAATTATCAACGCAATTATCAAATCATGTAAATTCTCAGATAAAGTGAGAGTAGGTAGGAGCTGTGTTTCCAAGACAACATATTGCCAGAAATATATAGCAAGACTGAAGCATTTTAGTTTACTCAATATATTTCCAGATTAAATGAAATTACCCCCTACATTAAAACAATAATGAAATGGTTAAATATTGCATGGATTTAGGCACAAATGAAAGGAATGAATAGACAAAATATGATGTTTAATAGTTTTATGTTGGGGAGTTTATTAGATGTTGTATTAAAATAAATGGAAATGCTTTCAAGTATATGCACTTACCCAATATAGATTCTCCAATCTATAACAGTATTAAAATTTCTCTGCTGGGTCAGTGATTCTTAAGCAATAATTCAGCCTAGGATGCTCACCAAACTTCATAAGTACCGTTTGTTTCTTCTGCTTTGCTTTTAAATGACTTTTTAAAAAGTGTTATGTCATTATAGAATATAAAAAACAATAAAAACTTTCCAAAATATCTAAAAGTTTGGAATTTATACAAGAAGTGAATACTTAAAATTCATTGTGCTTATGATATTCTTTTATCAAAATAGTTATATAAAATTGTAATTGTAATAACAATTGGGGGAAACACTGGCCTTGTTCACGAGAGACCCTGGAAGTAAGCAGGTCACATAAACTGGAAAAGTGGTTAGCACCCCAAACAATGAACCCTAATGGAATTCAATATGGCCCCAAACAGAGTCCGTTTGAGGCTAAATTCCTCCTGCCTTTAGATCATGTTCTCCTGACATCATGAAAAGAGGCTTAATACATACTTTGTACATTCTCTTTGACCTATGCTTTATTTATACAACAGAACTGTTACAACAGTATTGGATGATGCAGTGAGTTATATTTTGGCTGAGCAAAAAACACACAATCATATTATTGCCTCATAATTCTGATTTGCAAGGAGAATCAGTAGTTCTGATTTAGTCCTTAACACAAAACAAGCTAAGGGTGGAAATTTTGCTTGTAGCTGCTATCATTGGTAGAAATCCAGGTGTAAGATTTGCTTGTTCTTTAACAGGCTGAAATTCTCAATAATTCATACTGTATGTCCAAATCAGTGAATTAACTGAAGAAATTTTGACATTAGATATTTCACCTCACAAGATTATTATAATCAGAAGTGTAATTGTATAGTGGTTAATTAGTTTAAACTATCACAGCCAACTTCCCATGATTAGAACCTTGAAATTGTGAAATTATTTATATAACTGCATGATTTACAGTACTTGGTAAACAATTCTTTTTTCATAAATACCTATTTTAAGAAGGATTCTCTGTTGCATTTTGGCAGTAGATTAGCCTTTTTTCTTTAGAAACCCTTAAGTCACATACAAATGCATATTGAATAGTGATTTTTCAGAATATTATGTTAACTGTGGGACTAAAAGACACACTTTAATAAAACTTTGCAATGTTTAAATTGGATTTAACTTGAAATTCTCTTATATCAAGTCAGAGAAAATATTTCTTCAGTATTGCCTACACCAAGCAGAAACATCTGCAGGATCTGGACTTTGTGTATGCAAATTGTGTACTCTAACAAGGTATCACAACACTGTTTCAGGAATACAGATGTTCTAAACAAATTTGAGTTTCTAACGTACTGATGGTTTTATTAGGTACAAAGTATTCTCCTCCTTGAATTTATTTTAGGTCTGCTCTATGTCACATTAATGAAACATTATCTCCGCTGCTTTACAAAGTATAATGTGTTAACTTGCTTGGACTTAATTCATTCCAAGTTACTTTGACTAATAATTTATCTTGTAATACTAGCTCGATACACGTGC
Organism: Notechis scutatus; assembly: GCF_049901735.1. Lineage (NCBI taxonomy): Eukaryota > Metazoa > Chordata > Lepidosauria > Squamata > Elapidae > Notechis > Notechis scutatus. The sequence continues at coordinate 161,672,082 of NC_142011.1, read as the reverse complement.
TTCGCTACTAAACTATGTGGTCTGGCTTAGTTTTTAGGGAGGAAAATAAAGGGGAAAAACTTGTGCCTCTGCCTATCAGCATCCATCAGTATTCATCTGGCTAGCATCCTATCAGTGTGTGAGAAAGTTGAGGGCTATTTGGAAACTGAAACAGTATTTGCTCCGTGAGCAAGGAGGAGACAGCAAAGAGCCTGGGTGTGCCTTAGCTGAACTGTTCTGTACTAAAGCTGCTTGGTGCTGTGAAACTAAAACTGAAACTCTTCTCCTCTGCTTGTGTTTTGTATTTGGAACAGATTTATTTTCAGGTGGGGAGGGGGAGTAAAACTCCTTAGCATCAGAGCGTGTTAATAATAATATATGAAATACTAATGTTCTGATGGTCATTTTGAAAAATCCTTTGTTAGTGAGAACCTAGAAGCCAAGAAGAACATACTTGCCAAGTTTGTAGGCTTTACAGTTCTGGAGATTTTGTGATGATGCATGAGTGATATTTTATTCGTATATGTATATGTATATGTATATGTATATGTATATATATGTATATATGTATATATATATATATATATATATATATATATATATATATATATATATATATATATATATATGTGTGTGTATATATATATATATATATATATATATATATATATATGTATATATATATATATATATATATATATATATATATATATATATATATATATATATATATATATATATATATATATATATATATATATATATATATAACGCCCACACAGCATGAATAAAAGAGATGACACCTCCCGCTTACCAGCCATTTGGAAACCCGCCCTCATGAACAGACGAGTACCCAACATGATAAATGACACCAGACCCACACCCATGAGGGCCACACAAGATGCCACCACCACACTTCCACGTAAAAATCAGACTCACACCCACACAGAAGATGAGACACGACCACAGACCAGAAGCCGCACTGCAGCTGCATCACTACCCACTTCAAACTCCTCTGAACCATACATGAAGCGAACTGACCCCCACCATGAAGATGTGGCACGACCACGAACTCGAAGCCAAACGAACACAGACCCAGGCCCCAAACTCAAAGCCATATTAAAAACCCAAAATGCTACATCACAGCCACCCGCTCAGGACATCACATCAGAAAACTCAAGAAATTACACCTCAAGAACTCAAGAAGTCACAACACAGCAAATGACCCAGGATATCACAGCACAAGACCAAGGATACCACAGCAATAAATCTCACAAGGTCATCACACAACCCATTACCCAAGCTGTTACTACACAGGAGGCTAATCGAAAAGAGATCAAAACACAAACGACCCAGGAGATTACAACGCAAGACCCAGGATACCACAACAAAAGAACTCACAAGCCCATCACACAACCCATTACCCAAGCCGTTAAAACACAAGAGGCTAACGACCCAGGAGATGACAGCACAAGATCCAGGATATCTCTACAACAAAAGGCCATTACACAGCCCATTATACCAACATCAACTCCATCAACCAATCAAGAGGCTGCAGCACAGCCAACCAGCCCAGCACACCATCCCCCACCACTTGTATATATAGAGAGATGGCAGCTCCGGTCACACACTGCTTGCACTGGCACTAAGCTGAAAGCACCAGCCTGAAGATGGCGAGTGGGACCTCGCCGAAACGTTGCCTAGATACTTCGAATCTTACGCGGGAGAAAACCCGAATAACCAAAGATACACACACACACACACACACACACACACACACACATATATATATATATATATATATATATATATATATATATATATATATATATATATATATATATACACATACATTACATACACACACACACACACACACACAGTATATATATACAGTATATATATACAGAGAGAGAGAGAGAGAGAGAGATTTTATTAATAGTATGCCTTATTTAGTACAAGTTATAAGTTGAAGTAGTGCAAACAAATAATTTAACTTCTCCCTTTTAAGATATGCAATGGGAGTCTCTTACAAAATGTACATGAATTCCCAATACATATTTTAAAGTATTAAACCATAACAAGGCTAAAATTTAAATTTACATAGGATGGGGTGCTTGCCTAGGTAGACAAATGCTTATTTAAAATATATATAATATAAAGTTTGTCAAATTGTTTTGATTGTTAATGAGATGAAATCATCAAAATGTTCAAGTGCATTGTAAGTAGGTGAAATTGATCAAAATGTGTCACACAGGTGACACACAGAAATTAACAGAAATCTATGCAAATCCTGTATATTCTGTATGGTATATTGTCTTCCAAACCTAATGTACAGTATTTCTCTGTCTATTTTCCTATTTTATTCTCTATTCCCTATTTTATTCCTATTATATTATCATACAATATAAACCATTTTACCACAACAGAAGAAAAAAGGCCAGGACTTTTTTTTTTTAAAAAAATCCATATGAACATTTAACGATCCTTAAAACCTGGCTCAAGTTTCTCACTTAATTGGTTGGCAAATCAGCTGCATCTACATTGTGGCCGAAGTTAAAAAAATCAATGCTCAGTTATTCTCGATTGCAACGCTACTTTTTGCTACTTCTGTTGCAGCCCTACTCCGCTTAGAAAGATTTATGCCACAAACCGCAGCTGAGGAACCACCTTTGTATTCTTAGCAGCACAGACACATTAGAGACGATACGACAAATATTTAGGGGGCACGAATTTATTTAGTCGGAAACTGAGCTGCGTTCAGGAAAAGTGAAAATGAAGGGAGAGCAACGAACAATTGGAAATGGATACCTGAACCTATTTCCTGCTCTCCCTTTCCAAAGGAAACAAAAGGGATTAAAAAAAAAAAAAAGCAAACAAACCCGAGTGCAACAACTTGTCCAGGGAAGTCGATCATGACTCCCGCCTCCCCCTCCCCTTTCCCGTTGCCTCAGATTCGCAGGAACAAGCAAAGCAAAGAGAAAACAAACGGGCCTCCGGAAGGGAAAGGGGGAAGAAAAGAGAATACCAGGGTTTTGGTTGTTTTTTTTAAGGCGAAGCGCCGAAAGGAAGCCTTTGAAGTCTTTCCACACCGCGCGAGGCCGGCACGCGCAATCGCGCCTGGAAAAACCCTACCGAGGAGGAGGAGAAACTTCCAGTAAAAACTTTTTTTGGGGAGGGAGGGGGGGAAAGGAGAAAGGACGGGAGACCCGACCCGCGCGCCTCCCAAAAAGCTGCTACTTGCAGGCGCGGGGCTGCTACGAAGCGGACCGAGAAGCGTCCCCCACTGCTTGGAAGCGGGCAGGATCATGCGGGGCCTAGCACTCTCCAGGCACCGTCGCCTCCGCGCAACATGAGTGGAGAGGGAAAGGCTCGGGGAGGAAAAGGAGGAAACGCTGGAAAGTCTCCTCACCTGCTGTCCGTAGGCCACTCCGGGGGAAACCGCCGAGCCCCCCCTGCCCTCCTCCTTGCAGGGGAGAGGGAGCTCTCGCTTCCGCTTCAGGACGAGCGGAGTTGGTCCGGCGGCGAGTCTCGCTGCTTGGAGGCGGGGGGGGAAGGGGGGGGGAGACGGGACGGGGACCCGTGTCTCTGCTTACTCCTCGGGCTCAGGTACAGTCCGACGTGCTCAGCCCTGCCACAACCGCCCCATAGCCTCCGGCCAGGGACTCCCGGGGAAACGGCGAGCCCAACCGTCGTCTCCAGAGGCTGTAACGCAAGCCCAGGCCGAGAGGAGAGGGAGGAGCCGGGATGCTCGCCTTTCCACACGCGCACCAGGAGGCGGGCGACGAGGCGTCGGGTCCCCTTCAAGGCAGCCCCAGTTCATCATCCCGACCTAACATGGCGGCCGCCGGAGACCCGAGGAGGGGGAGAGGGAGTTAGGGAGAGGGGGTGGCAGCGGCAGCTGTTGCTGAGAAGCAACTCCGGCTCTCCCGACGCGGCGGAGGCAGCTCCTACTTTCGTAGCTTCAGTTCGGCGAGTCTCGCCGACGACCAACAGCGCCCCCTTCCTCTGGGAGCCGGGAGCCCTGACCTCCCGTTCCCAGGGATGGGTGGGTGGGTGGAGGTCAGGACCGGCAGGCTGATGAAGGGAAATGGGAATTTCTTGAAAAAGAGAGTGGGCAGGGAGCAGGCGATTCTGAGGGACGAACCCTTCGAACTTTCTAGGACAGTTTCGTCCCCAGTAGCAGCAGGGTTAAACTTTTCATGTGCAAATGCTGCCCGTGTTAATCTACGCGAGCAGCTTTGCCGACGCGTGCTCTAAATCCATATTTCCACCGAGCGAGGGTGAGGGGTAGACTTGCTGAGAAAGTAAACTTAAATCTGGCTCGACAGCCTTGCCGAAGTTCGTTGAGCAGTGCCTTCCAGTGCAACTTGTTTTCGTCTAAAATTAGTCTGTAGAATAGAATGGATTTAAACAGTTTTAAATGATCTGGCCTTGGCTAGTCTAGCGAAGAGAAGGACCAGGGGAGACATGATAGCAGTCTTCCAATATTTGAGGGGCTGCCACAGAGAGGAAGGGGTCAATCTAGTTTCTAAAGCGCCTGTAGGCCAGACAAGGAATAATGGATGGAAACTGAACAAGGACAGATTCAACCTGGAAATGAGAAACTTTCTGACAGCGAGAACAATCAACCAATGGAACAGCTTGCCCTTGGAAGTTGTGGGAGAGCCATCACTTGAGACTTTCAAGAAGAGATTGGACTGCCATTTGTCAGAAATGGTGTAGGGTCTCCTGCTTGAGCGGCGGGTTGGACTAGATGACCTACAAGGTCCCTTCCAACTCTGATTATCTGTTATCTATTTAATAAAACAACATCTCTCTGACAGAATCGTCTTGCTTAACAATTGAATAATTATTTTCAACCTGAGACTTCCCAATAATGAACCTGAAGAATGTTCTTCCGTATTCCTTTCAAAGAATCAAAAACTATTCTGCCTGAAACAATATCAGCCACTAACTTATAAGCAATATTGCAAACAGTCTGCTAATGTGATGTAATTAGAGCCATTCCTCTTAGCGTTGTGCATTTTTTCTTCATTTGAAGAATGTTATGACAGCACAGTAGTTTTCCAATTATGATATATTTTTACACCATAAGTCTTAAGAGGTTAGGCTCTTCCCATAGTAGTAGATCTTTACGCTACCAATCAATATACTACTATTCTGTAATAGTATGGTAGTATGTTGGATGGTAGTGTAAACACCTACTAGTATGAGAGGAGCCTAACATTTTCTACAGACTGAAAATCTATTATAGGTCAATATAATTATACTACTGGTAGTTTTATCAGTTCATTTGAAAGGAAATTTAGGGCCAGGTGTTTCAATGCAATGATAATCAAGTGTGGTATGAGAATAAAGGAGATTTCTGAGAACCTTCAAAAATATTCTCCAATATTTAGGTGCAGTTATTGCTTCTCTTGTGTGCCCTAGGGCTCACACTAATTACTTTTCAAAATAGAAATTTTGTTAATGATTACAATTACAACAGACCCCTGTTTCAGGTGATACAAACTCTCTTGGGTAAAGGGACCTTCAAAACCTTTTGCAAGGATGTGCAGAAGAATTTGTTCAGCCTCTGACAGACAACATTGAGGAAGATTATATGACAGACCCTAGATGAAGTAAGTTATCTGGTTCCTTTTCCGTCAGATTTCAGATCTGGGTATGGAACAGAAATAGCAATAGCACTTACACTTATATACTGCTTCACAGTGTTTTTACAGCCTTCTCTAAGCATGGTTTACAGAGTCAGCATATTGCCCCCAGCAAACTGAGTTCTCATTTTACCTACCTTAAAAGGATGAAAGGCTGAGTCAACCTTGAGCCTGGTGAGGTTCGATCTGCCGAATTGCAGTCAGCTGGCAGTCAACAGAAGTAACCTGCAGTACTGCATTCTAACCACTGTGCCACCGTGGCTCTTATGGCATTGATCTTGCTTTTGTATGTATGATCTTGCTTTGGTATCATTTCTTGAATGGCAGGATGGTGGTCCTGCATCCATCTTTGCCTTACTTGATCTCTAAATACCATCAACCATGGTATCGTTCTGGACTGACAAAGGATTGAGGGTGGGTGTCACCATGTTGGGCTGGTTCACCTATTTTCTCTGGGGTCAGTTTTAGTCGTGATCGGGGAGGATAGATATTGCCCTTGGCTCTCTCCTATGTGGGGTGCTGCAGGGGCCATGGATGTACCCTCTCCTGTTCAACATCTGCATGAACTGCTGGGTGACCTTATACGTCACCAAGGTTTGAGGTATCATCAGTGTGTGTATCACCAGTATCCCTGATGTGATGATCCTGAATGTACCACAAATTTAACAAAAAACAAAACGTAAATAAATGTTCTTTAATGCCTTCAACTTGGCTTCACTATTCAATTGTTCACAGTTGGAGATTAAACTCTTTCCAAAATAACATTCCAATCGAAAGAAATACAGTCCAAATTCAAAGAGCAGATAATGAAGCAATAAAAAAACCAAAAACAAACTGCACTGCAGAAAGTTGCACGACAGACCAGGATAATTAATTAAAAACTTCAAGAATATAACCAGGTATAATCCGTTGGAAGAACGCCAACCAAGATAAACCTCATTCAGGAATAAAACACTCTTTTGTTTCAAGCGTTTGCTAGCATGCAGGTCCAAACTCTTATGCAGTTCTCACACCTGCATCCCATGAAGAGGATCAAGGCCCTCTCCTCCCGAGTAGACCACGTCTCTCCCTTATCCTCTCCTCCCTGCGTGCCCTAGGATGGATAGGGGATAGGCCTGGGTCCTCCTCTGCCTGCTCAGCTGGCCTCTGCCCTTCCCTAGCCTCCTCCACAACCTCTGGAGCGACCCTTCCATTTCCTGTTGGCTATTCCTCCTCTCCCTCAGAGTCAGTCTCCACCAGGGACATGTCACCTGGCAAATTAAGTGATGCAGTGTACATCCTATCCCAATGTTGGGGACTGTAAGAGTCTGGATGGAGAACAACAGGTTTCTACTGAACCCTGGCAAGATTGAACAGCTTTGGGCTTTGAGATACTGGTGTTGCACTGCCCAAACAATCTGGAGGTTGTCATGGACTCACAATTCCTGCTCAAGGAGCAGGTGGCAATTATGGCTAGGAGCAGGGGTGTGTTTTTACCGGTTCTGTACACCTCTGTAGAACCGGTAGCTCTGAAGAGCAGCAGACATAGAACCAGTTCTATGTCTGCTGATGTTTTTGCCCACCTGCCCACCCGGGCTGTTATCTGATCTTTATTTCCTGATTTTTCAACTTTAGCTGCTGAACGAGGCACAGCTGCAGTTTAAAAAGCAGGAAAAGAGGGCTGTTTCAAAGGCTGCTTCTTGGCAAGCAGTGTGCTAATGACGATTAACAGGCAGCTCATAGCGGGACAGGGAAGCTCATAAATCCCGAACCGGAGTTAACTCTGTCGTATCCCACCCCTGGCTAGGAGGAACTTTGCATAATCTCATACTATGTGCCAGTTACACCTTTCCTGGATCAAGGAAACCAACTGATGGCCACTCTTGCCCTGGCCACGTTCCAGTAGGACTGCTGGCAATGTGCTCAATATAAGGCTGCCCTTGAACAGTATTCAGAAACTTCAGCTGGTTCAAAACGCATTAAAGAGAGAAGATACATTTGTCTCTGGTAGTGCATATGTTGCACCTCTGTTGTGTGAGCTGCATTGCTTACTGGGTTGTTTCTGGATCCAATTCAAGATGCGGGTGTTTGAATTACTTTCTTAAAACATGGAATTTGATGTCTGATGAAAAGAGCTTTGGCTCTATTGAATCTGGGTCACAGCAAAGAGAATAATTATACAAAACCGGAAAGAAACTTATTCTTCTGAGTTTAAGGAATAGAGTTGATTTTATTATCTATTTCTGAAAAGCCATAATAGCTATTAATATTGATTTCCCCCCCCCCTTTCATTTATGTAGCATTTATATATTTACCCATCTCATAGAAATTACCCACTGTAGGTGTTGTGCAAAGATTAACAAAAGCTGAAAATTGAATATGACCCAACAAAAGAAAAATAAAAGTAAGGTGTTTCTGAACCTCAGCAACTTTTAAGATGCATGAACTTCAATTCCATATTCAATTCTGATTTTTTTTCTTCTTGAAAATATAATATCTCCTCAGTCCTTATATAGGAGATACAAAACAACAACAATCCACCTGTCTGGGTCAAGTGATTTTTTTGTCTCTCTTGTGTCTGGGTCAATCCAATTGGGCGCAGAAAAAAAAAGACCCTGTGATGCATCATCATATGACAGCAGCACGCATTGTGTCAGGACTATTTAAGATCAGTTTTGTGGCATCATATGCTTATTTATGTCTTGTTGATTTTTACTGGATTTATTCCAGATGTGTCTTTGCAGATTATTCTTTAGAACTCCTTTGTTATTATTTGAAATGAAAGTTAATATCACAGTTATGTCTAATATATTTTATAACAATTCTTCTGTTAACTTGATTGGGGGGAAAAAGAATTAACATGCTTTCTTTAATCCCTGGCAGCATCTGTTTCAGAATATTTGCTCCTTAAGTAAATAAAGTTTATGTGTGCTCTTCTAAGGCAGCGTTTTTTAAATGATAAAAAAAATCTCAAACTATTTTTAACCATAATATATACATGATTGAAAAGCATTTGTGCACCCTTGGTTATTAATTCTGTACCTTTGTCTTTCACATTTGTTTCATAAATAGTTATAGCAATAAGACGGATTACATTATATAAAGCAAATGTATTTCTGTTTGCTAATCTTTATCTCTTGATATCCCATCTCTGTTTGTTGGCACAAGAGTGTTGCTTATGGTTACTTAAAATAACTATTCCTTTGTTTAGGTTGTTTCTTGTCTTTCAGGGGCAGTAATACGATTGTCTTGCAGTTCTGTTAGGAATTGTATTGCACTGTATATGTTATCCATCTGGAACACATTTGTTTCCAAACAGTTTAAATAATAGAAATTAAATATTTGAAATTGCACTTCACATGTTTCAGTGATTTATAGTCAAATGTGCTAAAAATAGTAGAGCTTTTCTATTTTTTTTAACTAAAAAAAATATGTTGAATATAAATTATGAAAAAGATAACTATAGTGAGATGAATACCTTTCATGTTATTGCTAAGCTTCAAAATTTTACTATGTAAACAATTGCTCTTAACATTAAAGAAAAACAATGGAAGCAAGTTGAAATTTCTTTTCCCATACTTTGGTTCATGAGGTTATTTGGGTCATGGAGGTTTGAGAAATCCATTTGCCTCTTGGGATAGATTTGATTCCCTATCACTTCTTGCTTTTAAAAAAAGTGTTCAAATAGGCATTTAAAATAATTTCTGCTGAATTTGTTAAGCTAAATGTTGTCATTAAAGTTGTTGAGAAACTTAGTCTTCTGAAGGACTGAATTCCTTGGAATCCCTTACCATATGAACTATAGTGTCAAAATGTCTTTTTTTATCCAAATTCAGAGTTGCTAATATAAGCATGGATATGAATGCTGTGCTTCAAACATATATACTAAAAAGTTTCAAATAAACATCTTTATAGTATACAAAAAAGTGTGTTTCTGAAAACACAGGGCTTTTCTTACATTTTAATTTACCCAAAATATGCAGTAATAAAAAGAATTTTGTAGTTTTGCAAAAAATGATAAATGAAGAATGAGGGTAAAAGAAGATACTTCTTAAATGTTAAAATCTATATTTCTGTACCAGTTGTAAACATGGAGTCTTTCTTTTTGAAGTTAACCTCATTCTCAGAAGTAACAAATTCATGTATGAAAATATGTGTTTTAAAATTAATTTTAAGAGATGCACTATAAAATTAGGGTGTTTTTGACTTTTGATCCTTCAGTAGTTTGATGGGATTATTCATAGTTCCAGGTGACTATTGCTTGGCTAGATTCGACTTAAACAGGAATAGCATGTTGTGGTGTACCTAAAACCAGAAAGTTTCCATGTCTGACTGCATGTTTGACCTGCCCATAGCCTTCAAAATATTATTAGCGTTATGATGATTAAACATCTGCACTGTGTAGTTGGAAACAAGAATGAGAACAAGAGCAGTGTTCATAGATGCTCAGCCCTCATTGAGTAGGAATGCAACTACTGAGACAATCCGGGCTTCTCCAGGTTTTCCATATGTTCAAAATACTTGGGATTTGAATTTTCTAGGTTTTAAAGCAGAGTAACTTGTGATGCATGCTGCTTTTAGATCAACATCCAACTTTAGGGACCAATAAGCGAAAAGACATATCTCAATAGCATATCTCTGCAAAAATATTTAGACAATCTGTTGTTTCTGTCATGACTGCTGTACTATCTCTATGGTTTGTTACAAATTTACACTGTGCTTTCTTACAGGTTTGGGTTTCACTGCCTTCACATTAATTTCTCCACCATCACTTGATGTTACTGCTACCACAGCCTTACACATAATCTAGGTATTGCAGCTTTAGAAGTATTTGATTTATTTATTAAGTTTATTTGCTGCCCATCTTGCCTTGAAGTGGACAGCTTACATTAAAGTATCACTATATCCAATTACAATTTATCTAAATTAAATATTGTTCTGAATTTTGAAGTGCACCATTTCAGCTAAACTAGAGAACTATTTTTTTTTATTTCAAGGGGTTTTAATTACTCTCTTTTCTCTCAGCGAAATGTTAAAAAGTTATGATATTTATGTAGTTACTTACCAAGCACATATAGATTATATTAAAGTAACCGAAGTATCTTTACAATCCCCAAGGCATATCACAACTTTGGAGCAACCCTAATGTTTGGAAATTGAAAGTTGAAAAATTTGACACATTCTACTCTAGTGCATCCACATAGGAGAAGAAGTTGTACAGCAGCTAGGAATACTGCTAACTCCTCCATTCTAAGACTCACATTCCTTTCTCGTTATGTGACCCAGATCAGAGTTATTACTGAGGGCTGAGGGGAAAAAATCCAAGAATTGTGCTTTGCATTCTTTCCCTACATTGTTTATTGTAGTGTTCTTAATTAAGGGTTAATTCCTGATTGTACCTTGCCATATTTTCATTGCACTCTCTTCCACATGGATAAATGCTTATGTCTAACCTGCTTCTGGTTAGACAAAGGCAGCTAAGGAAAAGTCTAGCTTGTCAAAGAGATTAGGGTACAGAGAGCTTTCTTTAACCACTTGTAGTTAGATTGTTATTATTTTAATTCTGGTCCTCTGTATATAAGGACTAAATGCATGGGAAGCAAACAGAATAGCAGAAAAGCCGCTGTCTCTAATGATATCCAAAGACTGGGACAGTCCAAAGACTGGGATGAAGTCATTGTTTGGTCTACCAGAAGAAGGAAGAAATAAACCTAACCCTAACCCCAATAATGAGCAAAACACCCCACATGCTTAATAAAAGTTTTTCTTTCGTATTAGTGCAAATCAGATTCCGGTCTAATGCCTTTTTTATGGAAAACACTTGCAGCAGTTAGTATCAGTAGCACACATTTATATACAAATAGGCTTCATGTCCTAGTTGATTTTTGGAAATGCTATGCATGTATGTATTAAGATAAAGTGGTTTCATCTGCCACAGCTATTTTCATATTTGTTTCTTGATTATGCTGAATGTTGATGGTGGAAGAACAAGAAATGGCTGGGTTACCTGATGGAGAAGGAAACAGTACAAAGGAACAGAAAGGAAAGAAATAAGGTCAGAAGTACTCTCTCATTAGAGGAATCCCTATAGTCGGAGAGAGATAGAATTAATGTATGTAAATTGTAATAAACTGGTCTAAACATTTTAATTTGGAAATAGGAAATAGGTGAAATCAGTTACATGATGTGCATATTAGTTCACCTTTTAGATGTAAATATCATTGTCTGCAATCTCAAACCGTCTGGATTGCAGGATTAAAAAGAGTGGGTGGATGTTTTGGACTCTTTTTGATATTGTTTTACACATTCTAATAATCAGCTACTGATTACAGCTTTATTAGAAGCCAAAGTCAGCTTTTATAGGTTGCTCTTGTGACCATCTGTCACTGTATGAGTCCAAGTTACTACAACAAATTGAGATTTTCATTAGGATTTTCATAAACAGCTTTACTGAGAATAACTGACTTTTTGTGACTTTTAAGAAACATACCACATTTTTCTACTTCTCTGAGAGGCTTTTAGTTCAATATCTGATATTAATTTTATCCCAGCAAGAAAATTGGGTTTGATGTCTTATGGGCCTTTTCTACATACACACAATTTCTATTTTCAATTTGTGGTGATTTTATTTGATAAATGGTTATCTTCACCTTTTCATTTTGAAGAAACATTATGCTGCTGTCATGATCCTTGTTCCAGATCTTTCTCCACATTTTCATCCATTCAGTCCTAAATTGCCATTAAAGTTGCATTCTCTCAGGAATAGCTATATCAAACAAACACAGCAATAAACAATCTGAGTTTGGTTGTTTTCCTGCAGAGATTTCAATACTCAACTAGGTATCTCAGACAGCACCAAAATCTCCACAGTTCAACCTTATGCTACATTATCTTTTATTAATAAGCCTTATTTTGCGAGCTTGTTTTTTCTGTCCCAACTAAATTTTGTCCTTCCCATAATCAGAACCGTAGGCAACTTGTTCATCCAAGTTTTTGTGGCACAAACGAATGCCACATTTCCCAAAATGTTAGTTTATCATTTCAGTCCTAATACTTACCTGTAAAGAAATATATTTAAATATGTTAACTTATATTCAGCACTCTTTCTCTATTTTTCCTGGTGTTGCCATGTACACTGTAACCTCCTAAAAGTAAGTATGTTTTATTTATGGCCAACCCACCCCCCACCCCTGCCCAATAGCAACTGTCAAATGTAATCTAAAACAGTGATACAATGTTCTGGTTTTATAAAATGACTATATTGAATTTATGTTAATAATACTTATAGTCTGTTTGATCAATTTGATAATATTGACATTTTTTGAATTGTTGTAGAGCAGCGGTGTCAAACTCGATTTCAAGAGGGCCACATCAGGCTTGTGTTTGATCTCTGAGATGGGCATGGTCAGACTGGGTGTGGCCAGCTTAACATCACTCATGTCGGCGCCTGTGGTGGCCTAAGAAAGTTTGACAGGAATAATAATGTTTCTCTACAACAGGGCCGGGGACTGGATCCGGCCTGCAGGGTGCTTAGATTTAGCCTGCAGGGCCACCTTGGAAACAGTGAAGGCCCACAGTGCCTCGACCAGCAAAAATGGGCTCCCAAGCTCTATTTTCAGCTACAATGGCCTCCTGTGACCCTCTACCAATGAAAATGGAGCTCTGGAGGGTGGCCCTGAGCTCCGTTTTCACTGGGAGAGGGTTTCAGGAGACTGTTGCAGCTGAAAATGGAGTTGGGAGCCCGTTTTCACTGGCAGAGGCACTGTGGGCCAGTCCTTCACTGTTTCCAGGGTGGCCCTGCAGGCTAAATCTAAATCCTGCATGCTGGATCCAGCCCCCGGCCCTGTCGTAGAGAAACATTATTATTGCTGTCAAACTTTCTCAGGCTGCAAATTTCATAAAAAAATCCAGGAGCCTGGATCAAAAGTTGTTTGGGCTTCTGCATATTAGCTGACAAATGTCAACCTTTGCACTGTAGCGTAGAAAAATGGCAATGGAAGCAGTGGTGGGATTCACATTTTTTACTACTGGTTCTGTAGGCGTGGCTTGGTGGGTTGTGGCAAGGGAAAGATACCATAAAATCTCCAGTCACGGGTGGTATTTGCCAGTTCTCCGAACTACTCAAAATTTCTGATACCGGTTCTCCAGAACTGATCAGAACTTGCTGAATACCACCTCTGAATGGAAGCCTTTGTAGAGCAGAGTTGATATGGAAGTAGATGGATAAATATGCTTGGGGATTATTATTATTTTTTAGTCACCTGAAGATATGTTTTTTCCCCTTTATCTCATGCAGATATAATTTTTCCTCTCTCTTGCAGAACCCATTCAATTTCTTGTGGAACTTTGGGTTTCCATAAAGCCTATCTTAAAAAACCCTTATGTAATGAATGAAGGATCTCAGAGATGCATTATTGAAGTATTTGCAGTAAATAAATAATCCATATAATATAATCCATGTTACCCACTTCTCTGTTCATTACTGTATTTACAAATGTGAAGCAGAACACAACAATATCATAAAATAGAAAGTCAGTTCTGCGTTAGAGCAAACCACTGTCTAACCTTAGCTTAGAAAACTGACATCTGTTCGTTTCACATATACACAATTGATTCAGCTACCTTGAAGCCCTGCATCCCTCAAATGATTTTAAGAAAATTACAAATGCTGTTTCCATGTGACAAATTCCAAGGTTTTTAATAATATCTGATATTCTGTCCATAATCTAAAATTGGTCAGAGTGCCTTCTTTTTCATCTGTATGGGTAGGAAAACACCTTGGGAAGAGGTTTATGTCTGCCAACTTCATAACTGTGTGTATGATGTACAATAATTCTGTAAAAAAAGCCGGAGGAATCATTCTAAAGTTCTGATCATTCTTTTAGGCAAAATAACTAATTGTTCTAACCAATTGTTAGAAAAAAAGATAATACTGCTAAAAATCTTTCAGGTCTTCTCACTGGGATTACACTGTATCAGTCTGTCAGATTAATTTTCAAACAATGTTTTATGGTTTTAGCAAGATATATATTATTTAAATGAAAAAAATTGCCATTAATAAAATTGGCATTTCTAAAATAACATTTTCTGCCATTCTTACTGGTTTTTCATAGCACAATAAACAAAAATACATATTTAGAAATTTTTGTAACTGCAAATTTTTGATTTTAAGCTAGGATTTATTGTGGTTCATTTGGTTGCAATACAACAGGGCCATTTCTTGTAATTTCTGAGAGAGGCATAGATCAGAAGAATTAATTCATCTGCTGTTTAGAACATTACATTAAAAAAAGGAGAAACACATTTTTACAAATGATAAAAATATAAATTTGTTATTTGTTCAACAGGTTTTTTTTTTAAATAAAGATCCAGATAAGATAATCTAACATTTTTTAATCCCACTAAAAATAAAATAAAAAGAGGGCCTTTAAAACAGCAATGACATAGCACCATCTGTTGAATGGAAATGGAAATTAAAATCATTCATAGAGGAATCTCATCTTTGTACGCGTCTCTTTCTGCTTAAAATTGCAGTATTAAAATGCTTTTTATAAAACTTGTAGCTTTAGTGGGATTAAAAAATTATAAGGAAAAAAAATAGAATTATCCTAAAATAGAAAGTTAAAAGAATAATTTCCCTCCATTAAAAACAACAAACCTAAATTAGTATCATGAAGCATGAAAGCCAGACAACATATGGTCAGAAGACAAGTAGAGGCCCTTCGCCTGCCAGATGGCCATTAAGCTAAACAGAAACAAGTGGCTTAACATTTGTTTCACATTTGTCAAGAGTCAAATAAAAAGTGGTACACATACTTTGATCTCAACTTCCTCTCCCTGCCTCAAATCTGAAAACTTCAAGGGCAGGCACGGGCAGAATTTTGATGGCTGCAAATAATACTTAACATGATTCAGTGGACCAAGGGTGACAGTGTTGGGGCAATGCTATTAAGCATAAGCATGGGTTGCATCATGTTTTCCTCTTTGCATTTTTTTTTGGTGTGTGTGTGTGTGTGTGTGTGTGTGTGTGTGAGGCAGAATTGGGGAGCAGAACACTTTGCTTTCAAAACTAGGTTAAGCCCATTTCAGGGCTTACAGTAAAACTGGGGGAGGGGGTAAACTGTGTATTAACTTTCAGCAATAGTAGTCTTGAGTAGGCTCCAAGGGTTGCAGAAAGGCTTCTCATTGCCTATCTCTATATGAAGCAATATTTTATTTTTGTAGCAATAACTAACCTTTGGGATGATGTTAGAAGCCCATAACCTGGGCATGATGCAGTGAACTGTCAACATTGTTTGGAAGGTGTGTACAACTTTGACACACTAAGGGCTGATTTTACCACCTGGGTGGTGTGCTAACTGGTGTGCTCTATTTCCAAAAAGTAGATTGGCCAAAATTAAATGCTGTCTGTTTTTAATTCAATATAAACTTATAATAAATTAGTTAAAAGTAAATATGATTGGTCTTGAGCACTTTTCTCTTGCTTGGAAACATTACAGTTTCTTAGGAGCTGTAAGCCTTAATAATATATTAATCTGATTACTTTATGATGGTCAGAATAAAAGAAGGAACAGCATGTAATCATCTGTGATATAATGTAATATTATACACCTATAATATTTAATAATTATATTCTAATCTAGAGCAGAGGTGGGGAACTATGACCCTTTTTTGACTTGTGGACTTCAACTCCCAGCTGGCTTGGGAATTCTAGGAATCGAAGCCCACAAGTCATAAAAGGGCCATAGTTCCCCACCTCTGTTCTAGAAGATTTGGGATGAAAGCTGCCACCTGCAGTTCAGTGATTTGCCCACACAGAGGCATATTCCTAGACACCAGCAGTATCTAATGGGCTGGACCTCACAATCTTTTTCTGACTGCTCTATTTCTCAGGAAAGAACAATCTGCTTTTATACAGAACTATTAATACAACTACTACTACTACTACTACTACTACTACTACTACTACTAATAATAATAATAATAATAATAATAATAATAATAATAATAATAATAATTTTATTCACAAGGTGTTTTATTTGTATAGAAACTAATAATTAGATTTCTCCCAACGGTACATTTTTTAAAGTTTTAGTTTATTTTATTGTCATTGCACCTTGTACAAAAAAATTAAATGCCATTTTCAGTGTACATTATAACTATAAAAATAAAACACAGGCACACATCATTCACATTCTATACAATTGAATTGAAAACCCCTGATATTGCATTAATATTGCACTATACCAGGGGTGGGCAAACTACGGCCCGCGGGCCACATCTGGCCCATTGGTCTTTTTAATCTGGCCCGCCAAAGATTGGTACAGAATTAAGGTTTGATGTGAATGATTGAATGATTGCATTCATTTGATTTTGACTTGTAATGACAGGCATTTCGACACCAGGTGGCGGCCCGTCTGTCAAATTTTAAAAGTCAATGAGGCCCCCGAGCCAAAAAGTTTGCCCACCCCTGCACTATACAGTAGAGTTCAATATAGTTACTGCTCTGGGATAGAAGCTGTTTTTCAGCCTATTTGTCCTTGTTTTTATTATCCTGTACTGTCTGCTAGATTAGGGGTCACCAACTTTTTGGACCTCAAGGACCACCAAACTCATAATTTTAAATCCCATGGACCAGAGATCCTGGGAAAATCCCCAAAAAAAGTCTGCAAGAAAATTCCCCACCCCATTTTCCTACTGATCAATCATTCTTTATTTGGGATTTCAGGATACTGTCTCCAACTCTGTTCTCAGGGGGGAAGGGGAGAGAGAGAGACTTTTGGCCTCATGCAAGGAAAACAGTAGAAGCAGCAGAAGTCTTTCTTTCTCTCCCCCAAACTCCACCAGAAATGAGTCTTTGCTGCTTGCAGGGTCCCAAAGACTGATTTCTGGTGGAGTTTGGGAGAGAGAAAGAAAGATTTTTGCTGCTTTCTTTGTGTGCAGCCAAAAGCAGAAGAAAGAAGTGGAAAGAAGCAGCCCAGTGGCCATGCGAGGCACGTGGGGCAAGTGGGGCAAGTTCCCCCCACCGCCCTTTCCCCCTCCCCTCACTACCTCATGTTGTTCACAATGCAAGCATCACAAGTCTTGTGTTCCCATAGGCCATGTGGGCGGCACAGCCTTGTGTTCCCCTGCAGCCTGGATTAATTGCTTTAGGGGGTGCTTTGGGGGTGACATTTCTCTGCGAACCACCAAAATTTTCTCACGGACCACCAGTCATCCCAGGCCCACTGGTTGGCAACCACTGTGCTAGATGGTAATAGTTCAATAAAAGGGTGCCCAGGATGAGATGGATCTTTAAGAATGTTTTCAACTTTCTTAACTTCATTGGTATAACATATCAGTTTTATGGTGTTTTTTGTAAGCAGCATTAAAGGTATGCTGTAACAAAAAGATATATTTGGGTATGAATCCTGTTAAGTCTGGGCGGTGGGTCCCAAGGAGAGACGAGACTCGAACTAGTGACAACAGCTCTTTATTAGGAAACCAGATACTGAGACAAGACTCCCAGCCGAGGCAGCTCCTTTTATAGAGCTGGCTGCGGCTAGGCAGCCTATGACATGCATTTGAGCTTGCCGCGCTTGGTTTTACCCAATCGCGGCAGCCGAATAAGAACCAATCAGAACGCTTAGTTTTGTCCAATCACGGCCCGGCTTTTCCGGACCAATAGGAATGCAGGCCTACAAGCCTGCTAGTATGGAACAAATCCCAAATATATATATATAAGACCCCCTGCGATGCTTGGAAAGACAGAGCTATCAACAAATACTTCTAGAAGGACATGACTATTTTTGCAGAAATAACTGAAATAGTTTTATTATTACATCCGTGCATGTGTAGGAATGTCAGTAAATGCAAGAAAATGCAATAACAGTCCAAATGGAAGTGCATGGAAGTCTAAAGTCATAAATTCACTAGCTTACTGGGATTCATTTCTACATACATATTATTTCCTGAATGAGTTGCATCTTTCATGCAATCATAAATAATGATACAGACATCTTCAGAAACATTTCATGGACCAGGTACAGAGACAGACAAAAATCAGGCCTCTGTTGGGCATATCCTCTTCCTTAGAACAAGCTAATGAACCTCTACACTCAGATCAAGAAATGCAACCTAGGGCCAGTAAAAGCAGGACAGATGGAATCTTCAAACTTGAATATAGAATATTTTGTCCTGTCATTCCCCTGCACTGATGCCCTTCAGATCTCAGGGACACTAGTGGTATTCTGTGATGGGGTGCCTGCTTGCAAAGGAAGACAGAAACTGATCCTAATAAATCCAAATTGCTCTGCTTCACTTGCACCAGAATAGGGACTATAGGGCAGAGGTGGTATTCAGCCAGTTCTGACAGGTTCTGCAGAACCGGTAGCGGAAATTTTGAATAGTTCGGAGAACCGGTAAATACCTCTGGTTGGCCCCACCCCCATCTATTTGCTGCCTCCTGAGTCCCAGCTGATCGGATTCCCCATTTTGGAGAACAATCTATGAAGGATCACAAGCAAATTTGAGGGAGGGAATTAAAATTCTTGGGGTGGCCAGAAAGATTGAAATTTGAACAGCAGAAAGAATGGGTCTGAATCAGAGATGGTATTCAGCAGGTTCTGACCAGTTCTGCAGAACCGGTAGCGGAAATTTTGAGTAGTTTGGAGAACTGGCAAATACCACCTCTGACTGGCCCCTCCCCCATCTATTCTCTGCCTTCCATGTCCCAGCTGATTGGCTGGGTCTTCTTTTGTTGCCCTGCACAGGAGAATGGAGCTGGAAAGTGGGTTAGTGGGATGGATTTGGCAGTAACCTTCCCCCAGGAGTGTGGTGGAAATGGAGATTTTACAGTATCCTTCCCCTGCCACATCCACCAAGCCACACCCACCAAGCCATGCCCACAGAACCAGTAGTAAAAATTTTTGAATCCCACCACTGTCTGAATCCTAATGAAGGCAGGAGAGAAAGTGTCTTTGCTATGTCTGTTGCATGATTTACAAGGAGGAAAAAATATGACTAGGTCTGGGTCCAAGTAGAAGTTCCTGCACAAAAAAAGAAAAAGAAAAAAAAGTGAATGTATTAGCTACAAGGTCAATAGATTGCCTGGTAAGGCTGGTCTCCCTCATCTGCTTCTGCTGTCTTTGGCAGATGATGTTAAGGGACAGAGGAGAATAACTAGGAGGAAGAGCCACAACCAAGACAACAGTCAGATAAATGAAACATTTGGGCAAAAGTGTAGTATAGAATAGAATAACAGAGTTGGAAGGGACCTTGGAAGTCTTCTAGTCCAACCCCCTACTTAGGCAGGAAACCTGACACCACTTTAGACAAATGGTTATTCAACATCTTTTTAAAAACTTCCAGTGTTGGGGCATTCACAACTTCTGGAGGCAAATTGTTCCACTGATTAATTGTTCTAACTGTCAAGAAATTTCTCCTTAGTTCTAAGTTGCTTCTCTCCTTGATTAGTTTCCACCCATTGCTTCTTGTCCTCCCCTCAGGTGCTTTGGAGAATAGCTTGACTCCCTCTTCTTTGTGGCAGCCCCTGAGATTTTGGAACACTGCTATCATGTCTCTCCTCGTCCTTCTTTTCATTAGACTAGACACACCCAGTTCCTGCAACCGTTCTTCATATGTTTTAGCCTCCAGTCCCCTAATCACCTTTGTTGCTCTTGAGGTAGTTCACTGCATACTTCCCTCCATGTAGATGCAGTTCCATTAAGGACTACACGTTGAGTGCAGTTAGTCAGCCAGTTATGTATCCATCTGGTGGTGATGCTGTCTAGCCCACATTTTTCTGCTTTATCTAGTAACAGGTTAAGGTATACTTTATCAAATGCCTTACTAAAGTCCAAGTAAATTATATTGACAGCATTCCTCTGGTCAACTAATTTTGTCACTTTGTCAAAGAACGCAATAAGATTAATCTGGCATGATCTTTTTTAACAAATCCATGTTGACTTTTGGTTATTACTTTGTTTCTAGCTGTTTGCTGATTTGTTGCTTGATTATCTTTTCCAGAATCTTCCCTGGTATTGAGGTCAGGCTGATAGGTCTGTAGTTTCCTGGATCTATTTTTTCCCTTTTTTGAAGATGGAAACTACATCAGCTCTTTTCCAGTCCTCTGGCAGTTGCCCATTGCTTCAAGATCTTTGAAAGATATAGTTCAGTGCAGGGGTGGGATTCAAATTTTTTAACAACTGGTTCTGTGGGCATGGCTTAGGTGGTGGGAGTGGCTTGGTGGTCATGTGACTGGGTGGACATGCCTTGGTGGTCATGTTATTGGCTGGATGTGGCCAACTCAATATCACTCACATCAAGGCACGCATCTCTGCGCCTGGCCTCATGACTGTGGGGATGCTGCACATAAGTGTGAAAAATGGTCATAAGTCACTTTTTTCAGTGCCATTGTAACTTTGAATGGTCACTCCACACAAGCAAAGTACCAGCAAAGGAGTGGACAAAAACTCCAGAGAAGTTCCTGAGACAGGAAGTCTAGTCATGCCAAGAATGTAATAAGAGTTAACAGAGAGGCAGTTTCTGTAAGCAACACCAGAATGTTTCCTTCCTGCCTTCCTTACAGGATTAGGCCAGTAATTTCTTCTAACAACCGGTTCTCTGAACTGCTTAGAATGTTAACAACCGGTTCTAGCGAATAGGTGCGAACTGGTAGAATCCCACCCCTGGTTCAGTGGTCCTGAGATCTCATCTGCCAGTTCGTTCAGAACCTTGAGGTGTAATCCATTCAGTCCTGGTGATTTGAACTTGTCTAGGGTAGACAGGTGTTCACTTACCATTTACTTCCCTATTTTAACTTGTGTTCCTATTCTGTTTTTTGTGGTGCTGTTTTTGATAGGTTGGACTGTTTTTTCCCTTTGTGTAAAGACAGATGCAAAAAATGAGTTAAGTAGTTCTGCTTTCTCCCTGTTGCTTGTCACCTTCTTACCACTTTCTTCCAGCAATGTACCAATTATTTCCTTGACTTTTTTCTTGTTTTTAATATGTTGGAAGAAGCTTCTTTTGTTATTTTTTACTTTTGCCGCAACCCTTTGTTCATTGTGAGCCTTAGCTTTCCTCACTTCAGAGGTGGTATTCAGCAGGTTCTGGCCAGTTCTGGAGAACCGGTAGCGGAAATTTTGAGTAGTTTGGGGAACCAGCAAATACCACCTCTGACTGGAGATTTTACAGTATCCTTCCCCTGCCACGCCCACCAAGCCATGCCCACAGAACCGGTAGTAAAAAAAAATATGAATCCCACCACTGCCTCACTTCACCTTTACAGGCTGAGCTATTTGCTGATATTCTGTCTTAGTTATTTGCCCCTCTTTCTGCTTTTTATACTTGCCTTTTTTGTCTTTCAATTTGTCAGAGTTCTTTATGCAGCCAATTTGAGAGAGCATCTCAGACTTGACCCGTCCTAGTTCTCATGAAAATAAAGTGATTTGGCGGGACTTCCGGTTTGCAAGGCTTCGGCAGCGGCAGGGATTCGTGATACTGCATGATCCCTGCTGCGCTCGCTGCCAAGGTTCCCCCCATCCGCTTGGATTTGGGGGATATAGCTGCCCCGTAGAGGCAGCTGAAGACAGGGGGGATCCATATAGGGGTTTGGGGGTGTCGCAGACCCCCTCCCCAGCCGGCAAAACCCCCTTTTCCCAAGGTGGAGGAGCGGCGGTCAGTAATGGCCACCACGAAGAAACCTGCAGCCGGACAAGATTGTGCAGGAGGAAGAAAGTCGGAAGAGCTGTGAAAGTTGTTTTTGACCGGGACAAAGCAAGAGAAAGTACCCTGGAATTTTGAAAGTTGCTAAAAATACATTGTTTCCAGAGAGAGTTACAAGCGGCGAATGGAACTCTAAAAGGGAAAGTTTTTTTTTTCTTTTCACTCTCCTTCCTAACGTGACAGTGGATAGAACCATAAGAGAAATCAGAAAACCTGCATTGGAGGTAATTAAATGCTGAAGGGATAAGGATTTCTGAACATTTTTTAAAAAAAGAATCTTTTTTGCTGTGAGTGGGAAGGGAGAGGAAAAAAAAATTGGAGCAGAATTTGAAAATAAGGAGAAGATTGCCTAGATTTCTAAAGAGTTATTAAACATTAATAAGACTTCCAAAAGATATATCTTAAATGGAACTTTGTGATTAAACTTTAACCCCAGAAAGAGAAAGTGAAGAAGGAGAAAGTATTTAAAAGAAACAGCTTGTTTGGATTGTTTGGTGATTTTGGAACGTCTGAGAATTATTTCTGATTAAAAGCACTTGGGTGGTTGTTTGGAAAAACTTTTTCTCTCTACAATGGCATCACTTGTGGATGGATTGAAACTTGTATACCAAAAATATGAAAAAGAAAAGCAAGAAGGGAAGGACTCTCTTGGCACTCTTTTTCAATTTTTAGAAATGGCGGTTTGTACTTATGTAAAGTTGAATGCGCAACAGGATGACTGGGATAAAGAAGAAGCCATTTTTGATGAACAAGTGACTTTGGTTGGGGAAGGAAAGGAGAAAGAGAAAAAGGAAAAGAAGACTTTAAGACTTGGAAAAACAACCAAAAAAGAGAAGAATAAGGTGAAAAGGGGATACTATGTTAGAAAACAACAGAAAGGAGGAAAGCAGAATAAAAGGGAGGTGGAGAGACAAGGGGGTAAAGAGGACAAGGAGAAGAATAAGCAAGGGAGAAAGGAAGGGATGAGAAGCCTCAATGGTGGGGAGCAAGATGCAAAGAAACATTATGGAATTATAACATTATGGGGAATAATTATGGAAAGCATAAGTGTTCCCATAAAGGCATGAAATGGCTTTAACTGAAATGGGTAAAATGTTTAAGATATAAATGATTGTTAATATTAATGATTATGTTATCCTAGTGAAATTTTTTGTTAAATGAGAGATTTGAAGTAGGAGAAGGGGGAACATTTTAATGAAATAATGATTTAAAATATGTGATGTGGGGGGTGGGAATAACTTTGGAAAGTAGGTGCTCCCATAAAAGTATGTGATTTAACTGAAAAGTAATGTGCTAAGTGTTTAAGATATAAATGAATATTAATATTAATGAATAGATTTGTATTGGTATTGATAATATTGTATAATTTTAGAATGTACCAAACAGAATCCCAATGTAAGCTATGTATTCTATATTAAGTATTATATTATATATGTAGGGGAAAGAGATAAAGGCATTATACTCCAATTAGTGTACAGGAGAAGTTTTCTTTAAAGAAGAAAGATAAATGGATAGCTGGAAATAGAACAGATAAAGAATAATAAATATTATGATTCTAATTGAGATGAGATAAATAAAATAAAATTAAGAAAATTTAAAAGAGAGGAGAAGCTATATAGAAAATTGAAAATGCTAATAAGATATGAAATGGTATATAAAATGAATATGAATTTGAATTTGTGTCTGTACGAAGAGTTTTAACCCGGGACTAAGCAACTTTCAGAAAAGAGGTTTTTTTATGTTTCTACATTTTGTGTTTTTGTGTGTTTATGTTTGATTGAGCTAATAAAACCTTGGAGGAATGTTAGAAAAGGACAATGGAGAATAAAAGATAGAAGAGAATAAAGCAAGCCAGAAAGGGAAAATAAGTATAGTGAATAAAAACATATAAAACAGATAAATATAGAAAAGAAATATAATTGAATAAAAGTATAGGGAGAAATAATGAGGAATTTGAAAGGATATCTATGTGTTTATAAGGAGATGTGTTAATGATGTATAAAATGTTTTATTTGTTTAAAATTTACAAATAACTTTTAGAAAAGAGGTTTTATGTTCTTATGTTTTATGTTTTGTATGTCATTAAAAATCAATAAAATTTGTTAAAAAAAAAGAAAATAAAGAAAATAAAGTGATTTATCACTTTGTTGTTTCTATGTACACCAAGAGCTTATGCACTGGAGGCAAATTCCTTGTGTCCAATCACACTTGGTCAATAAAGAATATTCTATTCTATTCTATTCTATTCTATTCTATTCTATTCTATTCTATTCTATTCTATTCTATTCTATTTAGACGTTGAATTGATTTATGGATTGCACTAAGCCATTGCTTTAAAATCTTAACAAAGTTGTTTTGGTATTTTTCCTTTCCTTTGAACATAGAGAAGGATTAAAGGAAACCTAAAATAGATTTTCCTTTCAAAAAAGATGAAGTGGCAACTTCTACTTTTCCATTGCGACTTTATCCTGCCACTAAAAAAAAGAAAACAAACCCCCCAAAGCAAATGATAGTCCTCAGCTTCCAAATATTGTCCACCCAGTCTTTGAATAAAACTATGAATATTGTTTGAATCATATGTTGTTTCTTGCAGTCCAGGTGGTTGCCTTATAGTAGAGATTGGAAAGTTTAGATAATTTTAAAGAACAGTTTATTTTGGCTTTTTTCCAGGTTATAATGATATACAAATAATTGTGCATTTTGAACATGAGTATATGGTCTTCTACCTGTTCATAATGATTGATTTGACAATGCCACCTTGAAAATACTAAATTACTATGCCAGCTTTAGACACCTTCTTTGAAATACTTTGCCATGAGGTGATCATATTGGTTACTTAGTGATTTGTTGAAAAAGAATAGCATGTAGAATTAGACAAAACAATATCTAACTCTATTTATCATAAATCCTAGTAATGTAATATCTAAAAAGACAAATGAAGAAAGAAATCCAATGCCATCGACCTTGATATCCATCCTTCTGGACAAGTTCCAGGGGTTGGAGGTCGGTGGCACTGTGCCACTCAGTTTTTGTCCTTCCTCCAGAGTCTCTTTGATTTAGTGTTGATTGGGAAGGGGGAGTCTGCCTTGTCCCTACTCTGTGTTCTTCTAGAGTTTGATACTGTTTCACTCCTGTTTAACATCTACATGAAATTGCTAGATGAGCTAAGCAATGTTCCACCATAGTTGGGACCAGAATTTCAGTCATAAGTTGTTGTGGTTAAATCAAAGGACCATGTGACTGGACCTGATTATTTTTGACTATTGTTTACAGTGGTTGTTAAGTGAATTGTCATACAATCCATTTTGGTCATATAAATCCATTTTTCCACATGGGCATTTAAAAAAAAATGAAAACGGACATAATCCATACAAATTGCAGGCTGTGGGATGCTACAATAGGTTGCAAATGTGAGCCAATTGTTAGGTGCCCGAAATGCCGTCATGGAATTGCAGGTGTGTGTGTGTGTGTGACCTTTTATGGCACTAAAAGTACTTTATAGGTTGTAAAGCAAACAAGGAGGTTATGGTGCCATGGTAAGTTTGAAAGGTTATTAAACAACTTGTTGTAAGTCAAGGACTACTTTAAAGATGAATTTAAAGCAGGGACTTTGTGCAGGTGTTTGACATATATGTTTCACAATGTATGATTCATATTATGTTTTAGTTTTTGTAAAAGATACTTATTCTTTCTCTAGTGCCAATACATCAGGTTTAACGATGAATCCAAAGAACTGACAAATGAGAACCATGTACTAAATGGGGGGCAGTGGCAGTATTTGACCGGTTCGGCCTGGTTCTGGTGAGCCAGTAGGACTGATGAGTAGTGGAGACTGAACCGGTTCTCTCCACCACTCTGCTGTTGGGCCCACCTGCCCACCCGAGCTCCCATACTCACTTTGATCTGCTGAATTTGAAGCGCAGCTGCTTTGTGCGGCACAGAATAGTGCCGCGCGGCAGCTGCTAAAGTGACCAGGATCATGCAGGCTTGCAGGATGCGAGTTAGAATGCCTCTGCACCTGCGCAAACTGAGCGTTTGGCGCACGCAAAGTGTATGCATGCAGGCAAAGCGCGCCCACCAAGTCACGCCCACCGAACCGGTGGCAATAATATTTGAATCCCACCACTGATGTGGGGGAGTTGTTTTACTAAAGTAAAACAATCATAAGCTGTAATGCTTGAATATGCTAGGCATTCACATTTGTTACGATATACAATTCCCCCCCCCCCCCCAATTTAGTACCTGGTTCTCATTTGTCAGTTCTTTGAATTCATCATTAAACCTGATGTATTGGCACTAGGGAAGGAATAAGATCTTTGACAAAAACTAAAACATAATATGAATCATACGTTGTCTGGAAGGCAATGACTGTCCAGATGACAATTATCTCAAGCAGTATTCTAGTAAACATTTGATAATAAAATAAAATCATCCTTGCCAAAGAGAAATGATGAGACCACCAAAGTCTCTCTTCATTTCTCTTTTTTTGTCTTACCAAAGTCTCATCATTTCTCTTTGGCAAGGATGATTTTATTTTATTATCAAATGTTTACTAGAATACTGCTTGAGCGTCTGTGTCTAGAATAGTCCTGTGGTTTCTGCAATGAACTTTACTGTTGCAGAATCCAATCTAGGTTGGTCATCAGAACCAGAGGTGTAGTTTTCCAAGCTTTCTGACTTCTGCTGAAGCCCATCTTCAGGGAACTTCTCTCTCACAGAATGTATGCTTATGTGTAGTACTTATGTGGTGCCTGGATGTGTGTGGCTTTTTAATTGTTGATTGGGGCGCTGATGGCTGGTTACTAAGTTGTTGGCTGTTGTTTCCTTCTGATGCTAATCCTCCTGCTCCTAAGTACCCGATAAGCTTGTGGTAAATCAGCACTCCTGTTGACTGACAGGAGGCCCACTTCCCAGGCTTCAATAATTTCCCTGGCTATTTTTGTACCTGCTCAGCCAACAACTGTAGTACCTGTGAAATTGAATGTATGTCCTTTTGTTTGCAATGATTGAAGCCTGGGAAATGGGCCCCTTGTCGCTCAACAAGAGTGCTGATTTACCATCAGAAAAAAAGTTTACATTCTCCCAGCCCAACCATCCCCTATAACCATTCTCCTTAAGTCATCTTTCACATCTTATAATCCTATTTCATGTTCCTATTCCAGCCTTATAATCCTATTTCATCAACAATGGGATGTCATATCATCAGGCAGATTCAGAAATGGATTTCAGCCAGGGGTGGGATTCAAATTTCTTAACAACCAGTTCTGTGGGCATGTCCTAATTTGTGGGTGTGGCTTGGTGGGCGTGGCTTGCTGACTGGACGTGGCTTGGTGGTCACGTGACTGGCTGGATGTGGCTTGTATGTGAATATTGTAAATATTTATATAAATATTGAATTTTTTATTTAAAAAAGAGCAACTTTTACCCAAAATCAGGCAAAGCAGGCAGGCAGATTGAGTTGCTTGCAGAATCACAGATTCACTCACAGATCTACCTTTCTGCAATCTGCTGCCTGAATCTGCAGTGAAAAATAGAAGCTTCAGTTCTAAAGAAGGTTCAGCTCTACTCTCAAGGCCACTTCTTCCCCCCCCCCCCACAACCCCCTGAATACCACCCCTGACTGGGCCTAAGGGAAGCCTCCTGGGTGAAGGCAAAGCAGTACCACAGCGATTTAGATTAGGTAGAAAGCAAGAAATCCGACAATTTCCTGCTTTCTAGCTAATCTAAATTGCATGGCCCCACTGATAGTTGGAGCAGCTGATCGTCAGGCGGAAAATAGCAATTTACCAAAAAGCAAAAATAGCAACTTACCAAAAAATTAGGCAAAGGCGCAATGCAGGCAAGTTGGATGGCATGCATGCGAGATAAGGAGTGACTGATCAGGGAGGGAAGGGGCTGGCGGGGAGGGGCCAGCCAGTGGCACAATTTGCCGGTTCTCTGAACTGTGCAGAATCGTAACAACCAATTCTATTGAACCAGTCCAAACCAGTAGAATCCCACCCTCTGGCTTGGATTCAGATTTCTTTTATCTTGGTTGCAGCTCTTCCTCCCATACCTCATTATGTTAACAAAAAAGAATTTTAAAAAAATGAAGAGCTGGCAGGATGTATTACAGAAAAATCTGAAAACATACTGCCCTTTGCATTATATAGATCCAATTCAAAACACTAGACTGTCAAATTGTTGATCAAATCGAGGAATGGCAAATTCCATACTATCGCTGGAATTCATTAAGAAAGTATATCCTACATACACCTTTCAATTATCATCATCAAGATTCAAAATGCTTTTACACAAACTGCTGAAACCAGCATGTTTCTTTGTCCAGCTCTTTCTTTCAGGAAATGTGGATGGTTAAAAAGCTCAATAAATACTGTTAATGAGCCAGGGTCATGTGTCCAGGCTAAAACCCAAGAGGATCCCAAGAGGATCTAGGATTTTGTCCTAGATCATAGGACAAAATAATAGAATAACCTTTTTAATAGAATGATGAAATACAGCTGTCACATATGCTATCAGCCCATCACTGAAGACCACAGGCCTGATTGTGCATGTTCTAAAGTTGCTCCTAGAGAAACCAGCAAAAACAGTGGCAATGATTTGTTATGATTCATTCGTTATGATAAGTGCATGGGACGTCCAGATTATCTCATCTTCCAGTAGATTCTGATCCTTTCTTTAAAAAACTCTTTTCTGTTTTAACAAAGATCATCCATTCTACTAGAATGACCTGTCTCAGAAATCCAGTTCTCCAGAATTATCCCTGTACTAGACTGCTGTGTGCTTTGGTAAGTCTTAGCTTATTCATCTGCCCTTCTCCTGCCTTCCTTCACAGACCTGTTTGCATACATTTTATTTGTAAAACATTACACCATATTAGATTTTTTTAAAAACCCACCAACTTTGCCACATTGATATTATCACAGGGCCTTTCTCTATTTATGCTTTCCGCTACCTCATCTAGAACAATCAATCAATCAGAATAGACCCAGAAGGTCTTCTAGTCCAACTCCCTATACCATTTCAAGACCCTATACCATTTCAACTGTCTTGTGACTCACTACATTATTCCTTATGAGAAAAATTTCTGGAACCAATTAATGATGAGAGAGAGAGAGAGAAAGAGACAGACAGACAGACAGACAGACAGACAGACAGACAGACAGACAAAGTGAATGGGACAGGTATGTCTGAATGAAGCCTGTCATGGTCTGTCCAACATTGTGATTGGGATGCATAGCTGCTTTCACACAAAAAGTCAGTCTGCCATCAATCTTTACAATCTGCCTGCAATTTACAACTCTGGTCAGATGTACTTTTTGTTCCAGTCTTCAGTAGAGCTTACCAGCAGGTAACAACACTGCTGTCTTCACCTATTACAGCAAAAGGGAGGGAGAAATCAGATAAGGCTATCAGTTCCCAGATATTATCAAAAATATCTAAAAATCTAAAAATATCACAGCAGACAAGAACTGCAGAGTTATTTACTAAACTTTAGAAAAAGAAACATTTTTGAATCCATAATTTTGAAATTGATCATTATAAAAATTAATTTCAGAGTAAAATATTCCATGGACGAGGATGTAAATCACCTTGCTGTTATACTATGGGATAGAACAATATGGGTTTTGGATCTTACAACATTATCCTGAGACATGTATATTTGCCTTCGTTCATGCAGAATATTGAAAATTCAACCCTTGTCATCTCACTCTGGACTATTTTTAGTTGATGTTCTATTTTAAAAATGTATCTTATACACTAGTTTTACTAACAGAATGATGATAAAGTTAATACTGTCAGGGTGAAACTAGGTTTAGAAGCTTTGATACAGAATAGCGGTTGGTAAATTCCAAGTGTCAGAGGAAATTGGCCATTTTAAATTAGCACTTCCTTTCAAACCTATGCATATCTGCTTATACTTGTTCTATATCTATCATGTTCAATTTGCCCATGGCCACCTAGAATTAACACAGGAAGACCAGGCAAGCAACTGAACTTATAGAAAGAACAGATCCCTCGATTAAAACTTAGACAAACAACTCAGTGATAGTTTTGCATCTTTTAACAAGAGCATTACAAATTGCTGATAAACTTACACATTTTGCTCAATTTTTAGACAAAAGAATACAGATTGTTCCCTCAAAGACCAATTTACCAATAA
This sequence comes from Notechis scutatus, assembly GCF_049901735.1. NCBI lineage: Eukaryota > Metazoa > Chordata > Lepidosauria > Squamata > Elapidae > Notechis > Notechis scutatus. The sequence continues at coordinate 161,641,599 of NC_142011.1, read as the reverse complement.
AGGAAGTATCTGCAGATGTAGGTGTACTTGTGTGTGCGGGTATGGGTGTACTTAAAAATATCAGTTACAAATTGGGATCAGTAGAGGAAGAGGGACAAAAATCAATTAGCATGCATATATAAGCATTAATCAGCAAACAATTCTGTTCCTTTTTCTTTTAGCAGTGTGAAGTAGAGGTGATTTTTAAATGATTATTCAGGCCTATGTTCAGGCCTGTAGAGATACTATCAGAAAATGATACCCCCAGCTGTTGAAAGAAAGAAAAAATGTTCATGTTTAACATCATAGCTTCTCAGAGTAATGGTAAGACTAGAAGTATCCCTGATATGTGTGTGAGTGAAAATCTGCAAGATGGCAATTGCAACATGATGCCTACCAGCTTTGTATGTTTTGACGTCCCACCCTTCCCTACCAAGATGCCCCTTGATAAAACTTGGTGTGTGTGTGTAACACAAACTGTTGTTTGACAATCTGCTGCCTGCTGAAAATAGGATTGGTGAACATTAAATCTTCCAGTTATTGCTGAACTGAAATTCTCATCACCCCATTCAGAGGGATGACGGGAATCATACTTTCGTAACTGTTGAGGGGGACTATTTCTACCTACCTATGATTCACAGGAAAGTATGTGGGCTAATTATGGCAATGAGTAATTTCCAGAGCTCTCTGCTATCATGACTTCTAAAATATTCCACTGCTTTATTGCAGTATCATAGGTAGAAGTGGGGCAACAATGTAGGGACAAGCCTTTTTGCAAGTAGTGATTCCAGAGAAAGCAGAAGACCGTTGCTTATGAGGCATTTAAACTAACTACAGTCTCTCTTCTCTAGCTTACTGACTTTTAAAGGAGAATATTTGTGATTTAGGTTGAAATGAGGGGTCTTTGGTGATCTCTGAGCGTGCTTGTTTTCTTGCAGATGTTTCATTACCCAAACTAGGTAACATCATCAGCGCTAGTGATATGTTAGAGATCACCTAGTCCTGATGATGTTATCTAGTTAAAGATAATGAAATGTCTGCAAGAAAACAAGCAAACTTAGAGAGTGCCGAAGACCCTTCATTACTGACTTTTATCCCACTTTCACAGTTAATTCCTTTATATCAGGCCAGGAGAATGTGCAACACCCTCTCTCCTGTTAATATATAGTTCTCCTGAGCAGGGGTCGCCAACCTTTTGGACCTCAGGGACCACCAAACTCATAATTTTAAATCCCGGGACTACTAATATGAATTTTGACTGATGGTGGCTTGCTGACGTTGCTGGAAGAGAGAGAGAGAGAGAGAGAGAGAGAGAGAGAGAGAGAGAGAGAGAGAGAGAGAGAGAGAGAGAGAGAGAGAGAGGAGAGAGAGAGAGAGAGAGAGATCTGATCTAACTCTCTCTCTCTCTTTCTCTCTCTCTCTCTCTCTCTCACACACAAACACACAGAGGCAGAGGTGGGATTCAAATTTCTTAACAACCGGTTCTGTGGCCATGGCCTAATTTGTGGGTGTGGCTAGATGGTCATGTGACTGGCTGGGCATGGCTTGTAGGTAAATATTATAAATATTTATGTAAATATTGATATTTTTTTTATAAAAAAGAGCAACTTTTACCCAAAATCAGGCAAAGCAGGCAGACCGATTGAGTTGCTCACAGAATCACAGATTCACTCAGAGATCTATCTTTCTGCCATCAGCTACCTGAGTCTGCACTGAATAATAGAAGCTTCAGTCCTAAGGAAGGTTCGGCTCTGCTTAAAAGCAGAGCCGAAAATCTAAAGATTATCTAGAAAGCAAGAAATCCAATGATTTCCTGCTTTCTAGCTAATCTAAATCTCCTGGCACAGTAGAACAGCTGATGGTCAGGAAAAAAAAGAAAAAATAGCAACTTAGCACGCAACTTTGCCAGGTAAGGAGTAAATGGGCAGGGAGGGTTCCTGCGGGCCATGTGGGCGGCGCAGCCTTGTGTTCCTGCGTAGCCTAGATTAATTGCTTTGGGGGAGGTGCTCTGGCAGTGACATTTCTCTGTGGACCACCAAAATTTTCTCATGGACCACCAGTGGGCCGTGGCCCACCGGTTGGCGACCACTGCTCCTGAGCATCCCCAATAAAGGTGGATAGTGAGGGGGGAAGTTGCTTAGCATTATCTGCGTGATATGGATGACAATGCTTTTAATTAACTTTTCTCTGGAACAATATATGAGGTATTTAAGTAGATGTAATAATAATCAGTCCAAAGAAATGAAATTCCACTAGAATTTAGACATTCTTAGGTTATCGTGACTCAGGCAAAAACATATAACCTTATTTAAAAGGCTTCTTTAAAAGTACTTTCTAGTCAGTAGCTTCGTTTCCAGATGCCATCTTGTGGTCAAAATGATCATTTCAAACTTTCTGGGCTCTAGTCATAGTTGCTTATGAAATACTGATGCAAATGGAAAACATTTCGTAGGCATTTATTACCTTTTATATCTGGATGTTGTTCCCACAGTCTGGAAATAAATGAGATAACTGCAACGATTTTGCTGACAAAAGGGAGCAGATTGTTTCATTGAAGACATAGCTGTTTGATCCTATTGTCTGACTCTAATTATTGCAGCAAAAATGTGCACCACAACACTAAAAGCAATATCTCATGCTTAATCAATAGTAAAGGCATCTCAATGCAGCTGTTTAGTAGAACTGCTCCTTTTAATATAGGGAAATGCAGGCATTTTGCATTCTGTTCAAAAGGGAATAATAGAACCCTGTTATTGCAACAAGTAAAATGAAAATACAAATAAAAAACTCCTATCTGTAGGTCACCAGGATGCCAAAAAAAATTGATCATTATCACAGCGTGCATCAGCTGCTAGTGGTAACCTTGGATTATTTTATTGTGCTCTCCAATTCTAAAAGCTATTTCCATATTTAAAATGGTCCAAATGAATCACGATAAGTTTTCACATTACATTTTACAGCTGGACTGCACGAATGTGGGATTTTGACTATTGTCGGGGTCCCCAATTCAAAAAGTTCCAAGGCAATAAAATAGATATGAGAAGTTGCAAACGTCCAAATTTTGATCACATGACAATGGGGAAGCTGCTGCAAGTTGTAAGTGTGGAAAAACAGTCATAAGTCACTTTTCAGTGCTATTGTAACTTGGAATGGTCACTCCATGAATGGTTATAAGTCGAGAAGTATCTGTACTCAATCCTGGAGGGAATGGTCTCAGAATCTGGCAGTATTGATGGGATAGTGTATTCCAGGGGGCTGGTAATAGTGCTTGAAGTAGAAACTGGACTTTCTTTTGAGTACCTAGGGAAAAAACAAAGACTCTCTTTCCCAAATTGATGAGAACTTTGGTGCATGGGTCTCCAACCTTGACAACTTTAAGACTTGTGGACTTCAACTCCCATCTTTGCTGGCTGAAGAATTTTGGGAGTTGAAGTCCACAAGTCTTAAAGTTGCCAAGGTTGGAGACAGTGGTGGGATTCAGCCAGTTCTCACCAGTTTGGAAGAACCGGTTGTTAATTTTCTGAGCAGTTTGGTGAACTGGTTGTTGCAAGAAATCATTACGGCAGAGAACCAGTTGTTAAATTATTTGAATCCCACCACTGGTTGGATACCCCTGATTTAGAGGCCTCCTTTCCTCTGCAGGTTTCCACATATACTTTCAATAATGGCTATAATTCTAGTGCACAGTTCTAAATCTGTAGGGTTTTTTTTAATGAGTATTTCCTGTTTCTTGTACACAGATATCTCTATGCAATTTTTGTACTGTAGTAACTATCCGTTGTCTACTGAACAATGATTACATTTGGAACCGATATCTTGAGTCGGTCTTCACACATAAAAAGAGTTCCAATAGATTCTTCCCAGGTTCGGAAGGATGTTGCAATGTATTCCGTTCCTTGCCAAGGGCTATTCATCCATTCTTAGTCACATCCTGGGATATAAGGTGATATTTTTGAGTCTGTCTCTTAAATGGTAGACAACCACAGAGAAAGCGGTTCTACTGGTAATGACTGCCATATGAGCCTATTTATTTATTCATGGAATAATTTAATATAATCCAATAGGAAATTCTTTCAAATGCAGCTATCACTGCTAACTTCATAATTTTGAGAGTTAAGTATACCTAACTGGCCCTTTTCATCTAGAAAAGAGAGAATATTCAAAACAGGGATTGTTCCAGCATTTATCTTTGTAGATGATCTGTAGAGCATATGATAAAACGCTATAGGGATCAAAGCAGTGAGCAGTCTGCACAATAACCATCTCAGTTTTCCAACAAACATTTAATTATATTAGTTTTGAAGCTGGATAAAGGTATCAACTTTATATCAATATTTATAAATTATGCCTAGACTTAATCTAGATCTCTTCTTAATCAAATTAAATTGCTAATATAATTTGAATGCTTGTTAGGAAGACTTTAAATCTCATTAATTTCATTGAGCATAGTTAAATTAAATTTAAATGTAAGTATAATTTAGCCTGGATCCAACCCTTTGTTGGCTTATTCTGTGTATTATTTAGTCTCAATTATAACTTTCATCTTTTTTTAAATTTACCAAAATAAATATCCTAGTTACTGAATTTCTGAAATGGATACGGAGATCGTCATGAGCCAGAATAACTCATATTACCTCTTGTTTGCAAAAGCTCTGTATTCAGTCTTCCTGTTTTAATGCAACTCCAGAAATATTTCACTAGTTTTACAATCAGTACAGCTTACCTATAAATATAAAAAAGGAAAAATGTCAGATCTTTCATTCCACAGAAAGGCAGCAATATTATATTATGCATATTCTGAGATTATTGGCATTTCACCTTGAAAAGACAGCTGAGGGATGAATATCTAGTAAGATCAAGTAGGATTCAAGAAATTTGACCCTTGCAGATCAATTGCTATTTTTAGAAATTTAATATCACATCTGATACCAAAATCTTATCATAGAATATATATTATTTCCTACCTAAATGTGGTATTACCTGCAAGAAGAGGAATATAATTTGCATAGGTATCTGTAGGAAAGAAATTGTGCGAGTGCTATTTCCCATGGGATTAATAGCTTCTCCTACAAATCAGTTTTAAAGCTTTTTTTTTTAAAAAAAAACTTAAATTGTTTAAAAATAAAGTATTGGTATACAGAAAACAAAGCAATTGGCCCCATTTCTATTTTTCAGTGTTATTTTTAAATTGGAAAAGTTTAGCAGCAGAATATATTTTTTGATAGAAAGGAAGTTGCTTTAATCTGTCAGAAAGAGCTCACACATGTGTATGAAAGGACGTAATATTAGACCACTTAATATTTGGATTACACAATAGAAAATTTAAGAAGACCATAGGGGTGTCCATTACAGGGGCCAATATTAGGGCAGTTATCGAAAGCCAACATTTAACTTAATATTTTTTATTTTATTTTATAGTATATCTTTCCTCCTACAATCCCAAAAGACTCTAGATAACATATAACATAAACAAAACAGTCACAATAACAAGACCATACTACTACTAATAACAAAATCCAAAGAGTATCTATAAAGAAAAGCAAGAATAAAACCCATACATGTGTTCACAGTAGAAACAAAGTTAAGTTGACATTAATTAACTTTCACTCATTGGCAAGATATGTGTTATGGTTAGCTGGCAGCAGGTACAGATGGCTGAGGAGAGCGATGACTCTGATGAGGGGCCAGAACCATCAGGGAGTGGACTGCTGCCTTCAGAGATTATGGGGGCTGGCAGCAGTGATGAGGAGGTTCCTGAGGAGCCTGTGCCAAGTGCACATGCACAAAGGATTACTTGGAGGAAAGAACAAGGCGACTCAGGCCTAAGGCTGCAAGGTAATGGCCCCTCCCTCAAGAGGATAAAAGCCAGGTTTGAAAAAGTGTGCTTTGCAGACAGCAAAGAAGCTCTGAAGCTCAACTTGTGGACATTTTAGTTCGTGTTTGGAGAATCTTGTAAATTAGTTCTTATCTCTGGGTTTCTGGCAGCATTGACAAACAACTTGGCAAGGCTCTTTCTTGTCAGGGCTAATTAGTGGAAAGCAATTTTTTATCTGTAAAGGAACAGAATTTGTTATTAAACCTTAAAAGTTGGGGGCTGCTGCCTTTGTCTGTGTTTGCTCTTTGGGAACCTGGTTGGGTCAGAACAATAGGTTTGTAGGTTCAGCTGGAAAGAATGTGCTGCAGTGTGGGAATTATTTCAGAGGACACCCACCATCAGAGTCACCCCTCTTTTGACCAGGGGTGAGCTTCAAAATTTTTAGCAAAGGGTTCTCTTGGAGCCCGGTTGCTTGGTGGGCATGGCCATGGTGGGCGTGGCCTAATTGGCCTCCTGCACCATGGCAGGGGGGTGTTGTTGCCCTCCCTGATCTTTGGAGGTTTTCGTCGAGCCTCCGGGAGGGTGAAAATGGCCTCCCTGGGCTCTAGACGCTCTTTGGAAGCTGGAAACGTGCCCATTTCCGCCCTTCCTGAACTCCCAGGAGGCTCCTTTTTCTCCCTCCCCGAGCCTCTGTGTGCACCCTGCACTTACCTGCATCCAGAATGGACCACATGGGGACTCCTTGGAGGGGTGGGATGGGGTGGGTGGGGCCAGCCAGGAGTGGGATTTGGGGGTCCTCCGAACTGCACAGAATCTTAGCTAGGGGCTCTCCCAAACTCCTATGAACACCCAGCAGCCCGCTCCTGCTTGTAACCCCCACGGGGGGAAGGCATTTTCAGCAGGCCTTCTCTTGATGAATAGAACAGGTTTGGAAAGTATACATAACATTAACATTTTATCTATATTTCCATTTGTTTTGACAGTTCTTAAACATAAAGGAGAGAATGTCATTCTTAAGGCAAGTGCCAGTGCAAAAAGGGAACATCTTCATTTTATTAAATGACAATTAGAGTGGTTGTGTGTATGCTCTTTGTGAGCAGCACTTCGTACAAATTTCTATATAAAGGTGTTGGTACTTCCTGGATTTTTTTACACACAGGTAATTAATGCCAACAAAACTGACATTTGGATGGATGTGTAATGGTGATCCTTGAATGCTAGAACAGGGCCAATGCATTTAAATAAAAAAATGGTTTTTGATTAGAGAGTGGGAGGAAATTGCTGAGCAGGGCAAGATTTCTCTAACAGAGATCAGTGCTTACAGAAAATATGGATTCAACTTGAAAAACAAGAAGAGGAAGAAATGAGGTGTTTGGAAAATAAGTGTATCCATTCCGTTCTGGATCATTGTGTGTTATATGATGTTTTCACATTAGCAGATGTGATGGTCATGGCTCCTTCCAATTCTATGGTTTTATTTATAGCACACCCTTTTAAAAGTATGAAATAGTGTCCTGTAGAATTTTAGGGTTACTGGATTTTTATGGGTATGTTTGCTTTTCAATTTTTTTTATCCACATGTTTGATCTGATAGATGAATTGTTGGTGAATAAAAATCAGCGTGGTGTGTTGAAATAAACCGGTCTTACTCTTGGGTATATGTTGCATTGGAACCTTGATACTTAACTATTGTGAAGGGAATGAAGCAGATTTGTAATCAATCCTTTATTTTACTAATTTTATTTATAATATGAATTATTTTTATAACACCTTCCAAGATCTCTTCCAACTCTGTTATTCTGTTATGCCTATAATTGTGGCATCTTTTGTCCAAGTCTGAAATTGCACAATAAAATATTTATTAAAACTAGAAACATTCATTTATCTCTTTTACAAGAAGGAGAAATATTTTTTCTTTGTGAAAAGCAATGATTTTCAGTTAGATAACAACAAATACATATTTTACTGAACATTACTTTTTTCTGATAAATGAAATTTTCTTCTGTTTCTTAAGTTTCCATAGAATTATTGTTTCTTGGGTTTCCATAGAATCATCTTGACTCTTATAGTTTCCAAGTTTAATATTATTAATGTCATACCAAATCAATTCAACTTGTAAAAGTTGAAATTTACAACAACATCATTAAAATTTACGATTTTAAGCCTTTATCATGAATACACATGGGGAACATTCTGTACAATTCTGAAAATAGTATCCAATGACACTAATAGTTTATGGCCAACATTTACCATTCTGCATGTAAATAAAATTTTCTTGGAATTGGATCCTTTCTAATAAAATCTATCATATTTTCAAGTTGAATATTTTATTCACATTTTGAACAACAGAAAGCAAATAAAAATTACGAAATAAAAAAATTAACCCTACTACTGATAGTACATACTTTCCCTGTTTAAATGTTTTGGGCAATAGAATATTATTCTAATGTGTTTTTAGAGAATCATCGGGCAATAGAATATTATTCTAATGTGTTTTTAGAGAATCATCGCATTTAATCATTCTTGGATCTTGGAGGAAGGAAATTGCATAAATAAAGACCATCCAACTAAACCCATATTTTAATAACCAGGCATTATTTGGATAATTCAGACGACAGATTCAGAAAAAGGAATGACCTTTAAAATGGAACTGAACTACAGCATGAACTAAAATGCTGGCTCGGATTGAGAAATATTTTTGACTTCAGGGTCAGATTCTTAAAAGACTGATTTAAGGTATATTGCATTAAGAGACAATGCTAGATAAGATTGAAATGTTTTGGCAGAGTGGGTGAAATTATCATTCTGTCTTGTCAGACTTTTTTTTTAATAAAACCTGAACTCTTCCCAACCCCTTTTTGGATTATTCTTTTTCATTTCAGCATATTACAAGGAAAGGACAGATCTGATTATTCTGTAATTGGGTCACGCGCTGTATTTCTACAGAACCTTTTCATGTGAAGAATATCATAATCCTTAAATCATCAAGTTTATTTTGAGGTTTTTTTTAAACTGTACTAAGTACAGTAATTAGGCCTATCTCACTCAGAAGAAATCCTTTACACCACTCCATCATTAGATTAAGCTTAAATGGATCTATCTTTGAATGTAGATGTTGGGAAAATGTTAAAAAAGAGAGAAAAGGCTAGGCAAATGTATTAAGACAGTAATAAGGAATTACCTATTTTCAATGGAGGCTTAATCTTTGGAGTTGTTTACTATAGTACCTGATGCCAGTGCTTTTTGCCCAGGCAATATCAGGTTTGCAAAGTTAGGATTCTTCCTGCTATTCTCCCTCATTCATCAGGATCTTTGCCAGAATGCTCATCCTGTATTCAGCTGTGTGGATTCTTAATTAACAACTTGCCCGTAAGGTACTGACCCTCACTGAACTCATCTGTCTTCTCTGTCCTGCATTAAAGATGTAAAAGGCCACCAATTACTTTCATGGTCTTTGTAGCTAAGAATAGGTTGCAGGGGCGTAGTGGTGTGGGGCAAGGGAGTTGGGAGGAAGAACCATTGTTTGGTGAATAACAATTTCAGCTTTTGGGAACCAAACTAATTTATTCCAGAAGCTCTCTCTGCCTGAGAGAAGAAAAATGTTCTGTTATTTTTCAGTTAGGTACTTGTACTGTGTTATTGAAACAAAGGACTTTTCCATCCAAAGAGCTTGGATGTTTTACAATTACCGAATGTACAAACAAGCCATCCAAGGAATCATAGACAAACTTAAGGTTTCAAAGTTTTAAACTCTACCAAATTCTACTTAGGCAGATGCAAAAAGTTGAGAGACATACTTGCAGCAGAAGCTTTAAGAATCTGGCATCCACTATTCTTGAGAGAATGTAATTTAAAAAAGAGATGAGTAAATGTAAAAATAAATAAATTTTAGGGAACCATATGGAAACATCATACATGCAAATTAGAGATAATCAATAGTAGTTCACTTGATCCATGTAGTATCACACTTAAACTCTGAATTTCCCAGTCTGTTAACAAAGTTAAAATGGGCTTGAAGTTAAATTTCCTTTGATATGAAAATCCAAACCATGTTGTGTGAACCAAGCCATTCTAAGTCATAATATGATCAATTTGTTAAGTGAACCTAGCAATTGTATTTTGTTAATCTTTAGATTTAGATAGTATATCTTGTCTGCAGGAGTTTATATATTTACATTGATGTAGCTTAATTGATTGCATCTTTTCTTTAATATAGTGTATGTCAACTTTCCATAATGAACATGAATTTCATGTTGTTAGAAGATCCAGCACTGTTTTGTATAAAATATTAAAGGCTGTTTCTAACTTTTAGAAATATAGTCTGTAGAGATTCTCAGTCATTCAGGACATGGTTGTCCCAAAAGTGATTTTTCAGGAGGTAACTGGACTTTGTTGTTTTTTCTTTTGAAGTTTTAGAATTATAATGTGTTTATTTTCTGAAAAAAATGCTTATATATTAACAAGGAGTTATGATTATTGTGTTTTCCTCTTCACAATGAATGGTAATAATGGCTAGACAATAATATATAAACTCAAGGAAATGGTTTTCGCAGAGTTTGAAAATCTGAATCTTTTGAAAACATTTCCTGTCAAACATCTTTCTTTTTGATGACAAGCTAACTTCAAAATGCATTGTGGTATGAAATGATCCTTTTAGTGGTTTTCACAAAGCAATTAGAAAGAAAGTAATTTTCTTGTCATCAGCCATAGAGCTTTCTTGAGTTTTGAATAATAAATCAAATGAATTTAGAGCAATATTTATAAGTATTTAGGTAAATGTGTGCTTCTGTACAAACTCTAAACCGACCCTATTCATCCTGAAGATGTTGCATGCATTGAACTTGACAGTCCTTCAACAACACATTTCTATACAACAAAATTCTAGAAAATTAAACAGTTTTATGTTTAACAGGTTTTTACATTATTTATGATTACATATTGTGCGATTTGTTAAAATAACAGTATAATCTATTGTCCTATTAGAACATGCTGTTATCATGTTTTAACATCTCATTTTTGCAGCTGTATTCATTTTCCAGTGAATGGAATGACAAGCACTGTTGAATGATAGCAACGAGAAAAAGAAAATACGACATAGGGCATATTAAAAATAATCTTCATTTGTTTGTACTCTATGAATTAGTAATGTGGTATTAATATTTTTAGATCATTGCACTGAGATACAAAAATATATTAATAGCTTTTAATGTATAATGAAATGTCTCTTTTTGTTTTGTTTATAAATTTCCTCCCCTCTGGTATCCACTAAGTAGCCTAGTTGCAGTTAACTGCTTTTTAGTGGCTAGGAGACTGTATTTGTCTAATCAGGTTTCATACAGGCTTTTAAGATACCAGGCCTATCTATTTCCACTCTTTACAATGGATAAGAACAACAATGCTTGGGATATTATTTAATGCTGATATACATTGTGTTTATTTCGTAATTAAAAAGTTTGTAGGTGCCTCAAAATTGGCTATGAGTGTCCCTTGAGCTCACTAAGTCAAATCTGACATGGATAAGACACTTAATGCACAAACCTCCTTTTATTCTCTTTCCAAAAAAAAAAGTTAATTTCTATATTCCTGCCCTGCCTCTGTATTTGTTTATATGTATTCTACTTCTGTCTATCTGTGGAAATGATGCTCCATAGAATGAATGAATGAATCAATGAATCAATCATGATATAACATCACCAAAACCCATCTTCATATGTAAACTCTTTGGAATGGAGTGATAATATGGGTGTTTTAAGCCTACATTAGTGAAGCCCTTCGAAAGGGTTGGAGGGTAGAGGATGAAAGACATTGAAGAAGGGGAATATGTTGTAGACCAGGGGTGTCCAACCTTGGCAACTTTAAGACTTGTGGACTTCAACTCCCAGAATTCCTCAGCCAGCTTTGCTGGCTGAGGAATTCTGGGAGTTGAAGTCCACAAGTCTTAAAGTTGCCAAGGTTGGACACCCCTGTTGTAGACAATGCTTAGAAAAAGAAAACTCAATGAAAAAATGAAATGAAAAAAATGATAGCCTAGTGGCAAAATGGGGAATGTATGAGGAAAGAAAGCCTGAACCATGCAGGAGTGATATGTTGGAAAGCATAGCAAGCATTCTTTTCATGGAAAACAGATTCCTCCCTTGACTGTGAAGAAATAGCACTAGATAATAGACTACTAGATAATGAATGTCTAGTAAAATAGAGACTTTTTTCATGACCCTTTTCTTTATGGAGTGGAGAGGCACAGATTTACACTGGATATAAAGCAAAAATAAATAAAATTCTACGCAATAAAAGCTGTCATGGTGAAATATTATATGGTTAAACCAAAACTGAATTCTTCATCAGATTAGACCCAAATTAAAAGTTGTCCTGATCTGTACAAGGACTTCTAAAGTCCTTATTCAAGAGCTTCACAGTTAATAGTTATTCTGTAGTGGACATTTTCAAACCTTAAATGTATCCTTGCCATTTATTCAGGAAGTCACAAAATATTCTTTTTTACATTGCTCTAAGAAATTTTGTGAACTAAGTGCTTGAACATAATGTTTTCTCATTATTCTGCCATGATTTAAACTCTTATATTCTGAATAATTTTATAGCTATGATTAATTATTGTGCTAATTATTTGAATAGCTAGAATTTTCAGAAATGCAGAGTTTTATTCTTTCCCCATAGTTCAGAAAAATGTCATTGAGAAAGGTGCAATGGAATTGTGTTCACTTTTACTGAAAAAGTAACCTAAATCAACACCTGTTTTGTCTGGAAATATTTAATTTTTGAAAAGCACATATGCATTTTTAACGCAACCAAATTTCCAATTTAGTTGAAATAATAAAAAATATATCTGAAGTCAAAACAAGGCAACATGTTATCTTTGTAAAGAGTTTGTATTATATTATATATTAAGTGTTTTTAAATACTATCGTAGGTTTACAAAACTAATATGAGAATTTTACAATATTGCCTCTTCATGAGTAGGTGTTAAGCCACATCCATTCCTTGTCTCTAATGTAAAATATTTTCTAATTTGAAGCACTTCAGAGGATATCTGATCAAAGTTATATTGAAAATCTAGAGGAAATTTGATTCTACAATCAGTTACAGCAGCTGTTATGGTTACAAACCTTGGACTGATATCTACAATAAATCTGGACTGTTAGGAAGGTTCTAACTCCTAGAAAAAGCCAAGGCTTTTATTAATTCCACCTTAAAAAAGCAAAGTTGAAAACTATTCACACTTTAAAACAAAGATCTATTTTCCCTTCAGTATTTTCTTAAGAGATACCACAAGAAAAAGCAGAGGAAGTGGCTATTCTGCTCACATACATAATGCATTTTAGAGCAAAAATACTCTCAGGGATATAATTTTGCAAATAGATACTCTGATGAGATGAAATGGCCTTTTGATTAATTATTAAAATTTGGGCCATTTGTTTTTCTGACTAAGTGCTCATCAACCTATAGACGTTTAGACTTTAAAAATAAGAGTATCTTTCAAGGAAGTGCATCAGAAACCTCACAATTACATAAAAAGTAATTAATTATAAATCCAATGCTCAGTGGTTCAGTTCCTGGCAGTATTATCATTGCTGGCATCATGATATGCAGATTCTTGATGTTTAAAAATAAGGAAAAGTTGTTGAACAAATACTTTAATGAACATTTTACTGTAAATTCAACAATTATCAGTTCCATTTTGGTCACACATAGTAAAATGAAAACTATTTACATTAAATTTAAATTAAACACTAAATGTTAATTTTGATTTGCAAAAAGTAAAGGCCTTAACTGTTATCATTATTCATAAACATTCAATAGATGTTATATATAAAGAAAGTTCTGTTATATAAGTACTTGAAGCAATAATGACAGGACTAAACGGAGATGTCAGTCATTGTAAAGAATCTTATTTCAAACAACTGGATACAAACGAGTTGCTGATGTCTAAGTGGTTGCACTTTCTTAAAGATTATGTTTCCAAACTTTCTAAATTCTTGGCTTCAGCATCATTATTGCATTCAAATCTAAGGCAAATATAGGATTTGCTACCTTCAAGATACCAAAAAGAAGTATGGATTTAATAGGATCCATCCTGTAATATAGAGCAGGGGTCTCCAACTTTTTGGACCCCAGGGACCACCAAACTCATAATTTTAAATCCCGCAGACCACTAAAATGATTTTTGACTGATGGTGGTTTGCTGATGTTGGTGGGAGAGAGAGAGAGAGAGAGAGGGAGGGAGAGAGAGAGAGATCTAACCTCGGAGGGCTGGTTGTGATAGCAATAGCAATAGCACTTACACTTATATACCACTTTATAGTGCTTTACATCACTCTCTAAGCAGTTTACAGAGCCAGCATATTGCCCCCAACAATTTGGGTCCTCATTTTACCCACCTCAGAAGGATGGAAGGCTGAGATAACTTTGAGCCTGGTGGGATTTGAACTGCCACATTGTAGGCAGTTGGCTGCAGAAGTAGCTTGCAGTACTGCACTCTAACCACTGCACCACAGAGGCTCCTCCTCTGTGATGTTCTCTCTCTCTCTCTCTTTCTTTCTCTCTCTCTCCTTCCCTCCCTCCCTCCCTGTCCCTCTCCCTCTCTCCCTCCCTCCCTCCCTCCCTCCCTGTCTCTCACACACATACACCCTCCAAGGCAGCCACATTCCTAACCTGCTTGTTTCAGTTCCGTTCTCAGGGGGAGAGAGATTAAGATAGAGAGAGATCAATCTAACCTCGGAGGGCTGGCTGTGATGTTCTCTCTCTCTCTCACACACACACACGTCCCTCACACACCCACACACCCTCCAAGGCAGCCACATTCCTAACCTGCTTTTCAATTCTGTTCTCAGAGGGAGAGGGAGAGGGAGAGGGAGAGGGAGAGGGAGAGGGAGAGGGAGAGAGAGAGGAGAGAGAGAGAGAGAGAGAGAGAGAGAGAGAGAGAGAGAGAGAGAGGGTATTCTGTGATCCCAAATAAAGAATGATCTATCAGTAGGAAAATGGGGTGGGGGATTTTCCTGCAGACTTTTTTGGAGATTTTCCCAGGGTCTCTGTCTGCAGAGACCCTGAGAAAATCCCCCAAAAAGTCTGCAGGAAAATTCCCCACCCCGTTTTCCTATCGATAGATAGTTCTTTATTTGGGATGCAGGATACCGTTTCCAGCTCCATTCTCAGGGGTGGGGGGCGGGAGAGAGAGACTTTTGGCTTCATGCAAGGAAAGCAGCAGAAGCAGCAGAAGTATTTCTTTCTCTCTCCCAAACTTGTGTTCCCACACAGCCTGGATTAATTGCTTTCCTTTGGGGGTGACATTTCTCTGCGGATGACCAAAATTTTCTCACGAACCACCAGTGGTCCCTGGCCCACTGGTTGGCAACCAATGATATATAGAACCAAAATTTGGATTCAATGAGGTGCTTTAATATGGAAGCAAATAAAAAAGATATGAGACCATCTGAACTTGGCAGAATAATAGGAAAAATTGTGAGGAGTCAGTTTTAAAAAGGAATGTAATCTTTGGAGATCATGTCTTTTTGCTTTATAGCAAAGCTAGGATGATAAACTGATGCTAAGACAGGAGGAAAAACAATTTGTGCTTCAAAAATTCAGAACAAAAAACAAAAACTGCAGTAGTATTGTGATACATTTAGGATGAAGTAGAAAAAGGGTATTGATAGTCTGATTTACTGGAGTGAAAAGAAATTTCTAGGACATTCTTTAGTACTTCCTAATTTGATTCAGAGTCCTACAAAGGATAGGAAAGATAAATAAATGTTGGTATTCCAAACATAATAAGTGATGATGATTGTTCAGATGATGGTCTGACTTCTAATATATCTTGAAGAAAAGAAGGTTGCAGGACTGAAGCATTTTTATAGCAATCCTGTGAAATAACCATTTCACATGGATTATCTAGCAAAGTGAAGATTTTGTAGCCCAGCAAACATTTAGCTATATTGGGAATTCCCTGACCACAACTTTCTTTACTCTAAGAAATGGTGGGGAAAAATAATAAGAATGAGATTGATCTCTCTGCATTCCTTTGGGGATTATTTTTTTTTTAGTATTCATCAAACTTTCATTTCTGCTGCTTTTTCCATCTTCAGTCAAGATATCAGGTGAATGCCTACAGGAAAATATAGGGGGCCCTCCATGTGGACCAAGAGTTAGCATAAGAGAGCTCCACTGTTTATTCTGAAAATTGGTTTATATTAAGCAAACAAAAACAATACATATTTTTTCTTATTGTGGCAATGGTCACTATGCAGACCACATGTACTTCTAATAGTAGGCTTGTAGCAGGATTTCTTGAGAAAAGAGGCCATTGAATTAGTCAGCAGACTGAGGTAAAAGTAAATGTTTTGATAGGGTAAGATTTAAGTGACAGCACTGTGAGCTTTGTCTCCCTCCCTCCCTCCTTCTCTCTCTCTCTCTCTCTCTCTCTCTGTGTATATGTATGAAAGAGAGAAAGATACTGAGATACATCCAGATGATTCTGCATTGCTTTTCTGTGTCTTTTAACATGTCACATTTCATTTTATGATTTGTCTTACTAAACGGAGGCTCATGGAATCTGTTTGAGGGGCCAGGTTTACTACTTCTTTTCATATATGAATACTGCAGTACAAAAATCATAAAGGTTCTACTTCATTCTTTATGTCTGTCTAAACCCTTTTTTGTTTTCAGTTTTCTAAAAGGCATGTACAAAAATGAAACAAAGTATTTGCACTGAAGAGATATTGCTTCAATTGATAGTTTACAATCAGAAAGACATGGAAGTGATTTCAAACTACATCTTCATTCAAATTTCTGAACAACCATGAATGTCTAATGACACCACATATGTGCCCAATTAAACATATGATTATGAGTGATTATGTGTATCAAATGATTATGTCTTTTTAATGAAATATAAATTTGTGCCTTCTTAAAAGCAATCCTTATTCTGTTTTGACTTTTTTCTTCCAGGCTTAAAATCTTTTTCTATGCATATGAAGCAAAGCTTATTTAAAAATAACTTGAATACCTATAGCTTTATGTTTGTTTCCTAAATGGTAACTCGTACTGTATTCAGTGAGACCTGCTCATAAAAGAGCACATTTAGGATTGTGATCTTTTTTTCATCATTGTTATTTTCAATTGTATTGTTTTATATAAGAGACTGATCTTGATTTTAAATTTGTCTTTTTATAGTAAATATTTGTGAATATTTTATGTTAGTAATTTTATTAGTTTTCACTTTTTATAAATCATACTCAGGTAATTGTACCAAAAATAATAAGACATAAACCTCAGGAATTCAACTTTTCAAGTTAAAAGTAAAAAAAAAAACCTATGAAAATTTGATAGGCAATCATAAAAATATAAACAATATAAATGAATATACATTTGAACAATACAATAATTGTATAGTCCAAACAGGAAAGTTTACTGGAGCAAGCTCAGGAAAAATAAAACCCTCTGTATTTGATTTTTGAACTTCTGATTTATCCCACAATTTTATTCCAGATATCCAGTACAAAAGTAGTACAAAACTGATGCAATTATTATTAACTATGAACAAGATTGGTAAGAAAGCACAAACAGAATTGACATGGACTTAAGCAACTTCAAGACCTTGGTGATGATGGGGATAACAGATTTTGAAGCACAGTATTCAACCATGCAGGTTTTAAATTTCCCACAAGGTGGCAGAGGCAGCTTATGAGAACTTTTGGAAGTGAAATGTTCCATGATTCTGAAAATCTATACAGTTCTTTGAGAAGAAAGCTAGAGCAATGGTACAAGAATTCCACTGATTCTTATCAGAAAAACTTCAGATTTGCATAAACATCTCGGTAAACCCTTAAGAAAAAAGTTTATAATCTTTTGAAACAAAAAAATATTGAACACAAATTAGAGGATTGTTTTGGTTGATCTCTGCTGTTATTACTATTACTATTGTTATATTTCTTTCACTACTGGAAAACAAAAAATTGTGTTTGAAGTCCAAGAGGCTCCTATTTGCCCCTGTAAACCAAACGATTGAATCAGAAAGTAAAAGCCTGATGGCTAATTTCATTCTTGGTTTTCATCATCTTAAAACGATCAAACTTCATTTCCCCACTTTCCTAAAGTTTAAAATAAATCTGGACGTATACTTGAAAGGGAAGCAAATTAACAATAAGAAATTATTTGAATATTATATTTAAAAAGATGTTTGCTCATGGTTGGTGTTGAGGGATGGTGACCAAGCAATAGATCATGAAGTCTTGAAGGGTTTCCTGAACAATTTCCCTGGATTTGACAATTTAAGAAAAATCTGTGTACTGATCTGGAAAGTATTCAAATTGCCAAACTGCTTTTGTGTAGAAAATAGGATAGATTTTTGAAAACTAGCATCCATATCATTCTAATAATTCTCTTCTTGTTCATATTTCCATATTTTTGACATTATTATTTCAAACATAGAAATAATTACATTATGTGTTATGATGGAGTCTTAAAAGAAGCGTAAAATCTGGTGCAATTTTCCTCCCATCTAAAAGGATGAAATCTATTTTGAGTCTGGAGTGTCATGTGGAATATATTTTTAAAAATATTTTTTCAAAACACTTTGAAGAATTTGAAATAAATATAACTTCAATAAGCCGGACTGGGTTTATGAACTTAACAGACTAGGTTATGAATTTTTTACCTTGCTTTGCCTGCCAATATTGGAGCTCGGGTAAGGCATTCTTTCCCCGACGAACTTGTTTGTTTGCCAAAGCCAGTTCAGCACCACTGTGCTTGGACAGTTCCACCAGGGAAGAAATTGTTCTCCTATCTTGTGTATTCATAAATGCACCTTCTGGCTCGAAACTGTCCATTGCCATTCCTAATTAGAAATTTCCTAAGAATCTACAGCTTCAAACAGTTTTCTGCAAACTAATAGTATTGAGTATAGTAATGACAAGGGCAATAATCCTTTTTACAGTATTTAACTGAACCATCAAACAGTTTCCAAGATGTTTTGATTCTGTAATCAAGAATACAGTATTTAGGAATTGGGGCAGGTCTTCAGTTTAAAAGGGGAAAAAAGCTGGGAGGATATGTTTTCGAAATTTTATTTGAAATAAGAAGTTTGGGAGCAAGAGAATTTCTTTAAAAAATATTTATTTTATTTAGAAAATTTATAGGGCCGCCCTCTCGTTCTCAGCGACTCTAGGTGGCTTACAGGCAGTAAAAACACAGTCTAAAAATAAATAAAAATTTTAATATATAATTCAAAGTAATGAAATTCAGAAGAAAAGTAAAATTTGAAAAAGGCATTTCACTGAAACTTTAATTTGAAAAGGCTACGGAAGGGGTCGGGGTGGTGGTGGAGGAAGTGTAACTTAAAGCAAGTACTTATGAGAAGCTTATGACTCCCGTTGGCATCATCGTGGACATAGAGTTGTTATGTCCCTTGGGGAATTGGAGTGGTGACGTCTTTTCTGATACCGATTATTACGTGACTGCAACAACAAAAATGAAAAGTCATCGGCAGATAAAAATCCGAATGCCACATCAACAGCGAAGGAAAATAAGCTAGACACTCGGCAAGACAACACGAGAGAGAGAGAGAGAGAGAGAGAGACAGAGACAGAGACAGAGGCAGACAGAGACAGAGAGGTTCCTGTGTGCAACCGAGAGCTGTCGATCAGAAAGCCAAGTGTGCAAAAGACCTGATAGCTGAGAAGGCGGGTGGATGTCAGCGGCAAACAGCGGAAGGCTCCTCAACTTGGAAGACACAGAAAAGAAGAGCGGTGAAAATATCAACGAACGTCAGAAGCAGCACGGCGAAGATAGAAGCTCTGAAACCTCGGAAGAACACAGCTAGCTCTCACCTGCTGCTACTCTGATCGGCTGGGCTCTTCCCACCTAAAGAGCTCGCTCTTCTTCTATTTCCCTTGCTCTCTGTGTCTCTACACTCCCTGGCAGGCTCTACTTTCTGCAAACTTTTTGTTTTTGTTTTTGTAATTTGAGCGGATTTCCTCTCCCCACTCCCCTTATAAGTTAGGCAGACAACCAGTCGCTCTGCTGTCTTTCCCACACGCCCCCTCCCTTTCTGCGGTTTCCCTTTTGCCCATCAGAGGACGGAAGGCAGCGAAGTAGAGAGAGGCAGCGATGCTTCAAGCGGATTAACTCTAGCCGCCGAAACTTCAGAGGAAAGCCTTTGGGCTCCAGACTCAGTCTCGTTCTCACTCTCTCGAGTTGAATGGTAAGTTACCCGAAATCAGGTGCGCTGGACGATCCTTGTCATCCTGCCAGCCGAAGAGTAAGGGAGTTGTAGTGCAGACAGCTCTGGAGGGCGCCAGGTTGGGGACAGCTAAGCAGGATGAATGGCTCGTAAATCAGGAAGGAAGGGGGAAGGAACGGGGGAGGGAAAGGGGGAGGGGAAAGGCGCAATCCCAAAGGCAGCTTTCTCTGCTCCTGATGGGCCAATCTTACGGAGCCTCTTTCTTAGCGGGGACCAGGGGCCCCAGAAGAGCCCAACTGTGACAGCCTCTTTCCTTCCTTCCTTCCTTCCTTCCTTCCTTCCTTCCTTCCTTCCTTCCTTCCTTCCTTCCTTCCTTCCTTCCTTCCTTCCTTCCTTCCTTCCTTCTTTCCTTCCCAGAGTGGCGATGTGCAGCAAAGCGTTTCTCGCCCTGCTGCTTTATGGGCTGATTATGCACTGCAGCGTCTACTGCTCACCTGCTGCTGCCGCCGCCGCCGCTGGACTTCAGTACCCCGCGCTGAGGTAAGTGCCCTATTCTCCCTTCCCCGCCCCCTAAGCCAGAATCCAGCCTCGGCTGCCGTCGCCGCCCGGCGCTCCTTGCTCG
Organism: Notechis scutatus; assembly: GCF_049901735.1. Lineage (NCBI taxonomy): Eukaryota > Metazoa > Chordata > Lepidosauria > Squamata > Elapidae > Notechis > Notechis scutatus. Next base: position 161,620,992 of record NC_142011.1, on the reverse strand, counting down.
TCTGCTCCTTCGCGATTCAGCCGTCTCGCTCGGACCTGTCCAGGTTAAGGCTCGCGAATGTTAGTCCCCTGTCCAAGGCGACTTCGCCACATCTGGCAAAAGGGGAGGGCAACTTCTGCTAAGACACGCTGGAAGAACTGAGGCGGGCAGAGGGGCCATTGCCCGGTTCCTCCACTTGTATGTCCTGCCTGGGGTGGAAGTCCACGGGGACTCTTGGATTCAAGACAGGCCGCAGTTCTTAGGCGCCTAGGGGAACGGAACGGCCAGGAAAACGTGCGAGGTTACAGTATTGTGACCTGGGTGTGTACATAGGCGTGTTTGTGTGTGTGTGTGTGTGTGAGAGAGAGAGAGAGGGAAGAAGAAAACGCGCGTGCGTGCTGGAGTGCTTATGCATGTGTGTGCGTGCGTTTTGCTTAATTAATTGCTCAGTGGAAACTTCCTTCCCTTACATCTTGCCCCAAATTGGCAAGATTTATTCTCCCTCTGGTCTTCCTCCAGAGCAATAATTTTGATTTGGGGAAGCGGGGTGGGGGCAGTTCCTTCGGACTAGGCTGTTCTATCACAGTCTCTTGGGAATCCCTGACTGAAACACGAAGTCAGTGGCTTCCCCTTCTCAGGTTAGTGTCCTAAATAATCCTAGAATAGTCCTCTCTAGGTGCCTGTTTAGGATCACAATGGATAAAACGCCTTTCTAAGTATTATTTACATATCTTTGAGCTTATTCTCCAGCATGAAGAAAAAAATGTAGAAATTCTTATTAATGCTAGGCATTGATGATGGCCATGCTTACTCAGAAATAAGTGCCAGTTATACCAATGGAATTTATTTCTAAGTATGGGTGCGTACATAATTTCCCAGAAGTTAGGCTAAAATATTTAATAAATATTACTCTTAGATCAGTGTGTTACTTAGCAGCCTTACAATAAAACTATGTAAATATCTATGTAGATTCCAGGACATACTTACACACATAGAACTCTATTTATTTCTGATCTGGAATTTGGTTACCCATAGCTTATTATCTTGTCTGGTAAGCATGAAAGAAGATACTAGAGGAAGGTATTTGGCTGCGGTTAAAACACTGCATCATCTGTTACATTGCTGGTAGTCTGAATCAAGGTTGGATATCATATCTAATACACAGTGAAATGATTCCTTTTGTACATGTTAGCTTTGCAGAAAATTGTCAAACCATCTGATTTACTTGATTAATGCCTGTTTATTTCAGTAGATACGTACTGAAATATTGGCTAATTTGAAAGAGGATTGATCCCGGTCATCCCAGGGCTGTAGGTTAGCACGGGAAACTGGAAACCTGTCTTGGAAGAAAGCAGTGGCAAAACATTTCTGTAACTAGTAATAAAACTGAGGAACCTGAGATAGATTCATTGGTGTCTTAATTTTGTAGCAGGCACCATTTTTAATTCTGTGAAATTTAACTTAACTGAAGTGTAATGCAAACTGAAGTCAAGCAGTAGATGATATAGGACCAAATCTTTTCCAAACGGCAGCATTGGTTGGCTGATGCTGTCTGCTGACTTTCTTTTAAGATTTGAAAGATTGGCTAACACAGATTCTGAGAATGGAGTTATCTGATCCCCAATGATTTTCAGTTCAGTAGACAGTTGATTTCTTACCTCATTTCCTGTCATTGTAAGGAAATGTCGGAAGACTGTTGGACTCCTCCTTCCCAGTTATTTTTGCATGCCAGTTATTCTTTTTCCCAATGTAATTTGTTTCTGGAATTCCTAGGAAAAACCCCAAAAGGTTTACACCAACATGCCTTAGAAGGACACGATTCTCTTATAATATCTTCTATCTCCCTAAGGTGAAATTTTGCTTCCCAAAATTTCTGCCCAAAATGTAAATGTAATTGTTTAGCAATAAATTCCAAATCTAAAATAAATTTACAATAGTCTATTGAATTAAAAAAAAAAAACCCACATTACTTTGAAGATTTAATACCATTAATTTCAAACTCTGGCTGGTTTGCCAGACTGGTCCCAAAGATGTACAGAAGGATTTAATATGGGAATCTAGTTATTGTTATGTGCCACAAGATTTATTTCACAATCCACAGTGGAAGTCAATTAAGGACGATTATTGTGCACTCCCCTTGCACTTCTTAATATCAAAGATTTGGTGACTTCCAAGCCTAAGAGAGAACCAAGGTAGTATGTGACTGAAAAAATAGAGACCAGAGGAGATCTAACAAGATTTATACAGATTTCTTGTCCAAAATAAAAAGAAATCGCTATTTGACTGAATAACGCCTCCTTATTCAGGGGCAGTCTACATTAATTGCCAGCTAAAGCCCAAATGAATCAAATTAAGGCTTGGCAAGGGACAGAAAGCGGACCTAATTGGAACATTTCGGAAAATCTCCAAAGCTACTTGAGGGAAACCAGCTTTTGTCGAGGAAAGCCGTCCTAAGCGTTGCTTCTGGAGGGGAAAACGCCCCACGCTCTGCTTCCTCCCCACACGGAGAGCGCTGCGAAGCCCTTGAGAGAAGCTTTAAGAAGTTCAAGGCATTGCTGGATTCTAGTCCAGACGAATTGGGAGGTGCCTCTGCGTGGGGAGAGAAGGGAGGAAGGGGGAGTTGGGTTTTTTTTTTCTCCCTCTCCACCAATCCTGGGGAGAAAAACAGGCTTTCCCTCCCATGGGAAAGGGGGACTGCGGCGCACTCTCGGCAATAGCAGAAAGAGCGGCCGAACAGCGCAAAATGCGTTGCTGCGCAGACTCCGAGGTTGTCCTGAAACGAACCAGCTTTGTCCACACCCACCCGGTTCTCGGGACGGTTATCCGCGTTTCTCCTCTCCCCTCTGCCCGAATCCCACCTGTATGGGATGGAGTGGGGGAGGGGAGGTGGCGTGGGGAGGGGGCGTTGGAAAGCAGAGGCCTGAACCGGGTGAGAGACACCCCTTCCCTTCTTGGCTCAGAGGGCAGCTTTCAAACGCCCGAATGAGCAGCTGCGAAACACTTGAGGGGCATCTATTATTGATCGCTCTCCCTGCCAGAGCTCCGCCGACGACAATATAACTGCCGGAGACTCACATTGACCTAAAAGCAGGGAACCGGAGGCTGTGTGTGTGTGTGTGTGTAGGGGGAGGAAGGGAAGGCTACAAGGAGGCGAACTGAGGAGGAGGACGGAAGGGGCCTCTGTGTGTGGGAAGGCGGTATGTGTGGATGCACTCAGGTAGGAAGGGAAGAAGCTGTACAATGGGAGCAGCGAAGCCGGCTGACTTGTGTCCCCCAGGCAATGATATCGGTGTTGGGATCCTGTGTCTGTCCGCCTCGCCAAGAAACGCGCAGAGGCGGCCGAGAGAGTTGCGTTGCCGTGGGAGGCCGGTGGGCGAAAGGGAGCGACCTTCGGGTTTCCCAGAAAGTGCAAGTCCGCCGGGGAGCAGCCTCGCTGCCCGCATGTCTTTGTTCCGCGGCAGGCTTCGGTGCTCCAGGACAACCCGACGGAGCCCCTGTCTCCTCCGTTGCCCTTTCAGTTCCAGGGTTGGCGCCCAAGGCTCCCCCCTCTTCCCCGTTTCTTCCTTTTGGGGTTTCCATTGTCCTGGAGGGCTAAGAAAATACACCCGCAGATTAAGCCAAAGCAGCGTGGGTCAATGGCATCGGAGTGTCTTTGGACCCGAGGGGAAAAAAAAACCCAGTCCCTACCCCCAAAAGTGCGTTGGTCTCTCAGATCCGCCTTTGTCCCTGGGCAGAAGGGGGTCTTTTGGCAGACTGAGCGGGGAAGGGCGATACAAAGCGCTAGGCTAAGGGAGTCAGGCTAGTCCTCTTTCTTACCCAGGCCCTTCTTCCCAAAAGGTGGGCAATCGTCCCAGAGTCAACTGGGCAACCGGTTTCAAATGCCCAGTTAGGGCAGGGAACTGGCGTTTCTCTCACTCGGAGGTTGTGTCAGGATAGGCAGCGGGGCTTCTGCAGCCGCCAGCAGGTGTGTGATAGGGGTTGGGGGTGCCGTTCTCTTTCCCCGGGAATGCCCCTCTTAACCGGTCAGAGGGGGCGGGTGGGAGCTTGCCGACTCTCATCCGCCCCCTTGCCAAATTGCCCCTCCGCTACATCCCCCCCCCCCATAATAATAATAAAAAAAATTAAGGCGGCGCTTGTGCGTCTGTTCTCTCCTTCATTAGGCTGGAAGATGAAATGTACGACGAAGAGGGCAACACTCTTTCGGACTATGCCTTTGACAGCGAACCCCTCAGTATAGCCGACCCTTCCTCCATGCTGGACGACATGTACACTTTGTATTACCCGCCGGAAAAAAGGTGATTCGGTGTTGCATTGGTATCTTGTGAATGGCGCGCCCAGGATCGGTCGTCCGGGGCTGCTGGTGGCACTCGCATCTCAGCCCGCATCTGTGGGTGTGGCGGCCGGATTTCCCTTGCGCTTCCGAGCTTTGTCTTGAAGGCGGGGAGGAGGAGGAGGGGGGAGAGAGAGAGAGAGAGCTGAATCAACTGGCCTTCCCCAGAGGCAGCCCGGGAGAACAAGCAAGCAAGCAAGGGGAAAGGGGTGCTCGACACAGTAAAGGCGGACGAAACCAGACTCGCCGCTTCTCCTCCACCTTGGAAAAAGGAGAATCGGGAGTCTGCAGCCATCGGCTTACTTCGTCCAGCCTTTGAAGTCGACGGAGGGGGGGGGGAAGGGTGGTGGTGAAGCAGCTGGTCTTGAGAGCCAGACGCCGGGCTGCCAAGATAGGTGCGGCCTGGTCTCCCTTCCCAAGGAGAAGTAGGGGCCAGACTGATGATGCCTGCGCCCTCCCAGGGGTCTTTCCCTGCTCTTTGGTGGCTTATCGGCTTGCAGGGATGGAGGTTGGATGGGCGGAAAGAAGATGTCCATGGTGTCTATGGGAATTGGGGTAATCAGCACCCCTTGTTGCTTATTAATCTGTGCTCTTTCCACTTCTCCCTTTTAGGCACACAGGTGGGATACTTAACAAAGCCTATAGAAAAGTACTGGGCCAGTTATCTGCAAGGAAGTACCTGCATTCCCTGATGGCCAAGCGGGTGGGGTAAGATGCTATCTCTTGTCTGCAGATTCTTGTTTGCTTGTGCTTGTGTTAGAGGGCAAAACAATCAGCTTTTAAAGAAACAAGGCTTAATGACAACCCCACCCTCAGGACTGCTAAATGTATTAAACACCACTAACATACTATTAGATGCTCAGCAGTCTCTCTCTCTCTCTCTCCTTCTCTCTTCCTCCTGAAGATGTGTGCTTTAAGAAAAATGGACTTTCTTTCCACTGGGCATGTGCTTTGAATCTCTTGCAGTCCCATGTCTTTGATGGAAGAAATGAAAAAAATGCATTTTGCACCAGAGTACTTAATCTATGCACTACACACATTCCTTCATTCATACAAATGAATTTTTGATTTGAGTTGCCAGCTTCCTTGCTCGCCTGTGGTCCAATAGCTTAATTCATTCTAGATGCTATTGTGCCATGTATAAGGCTTGGGCTGTAGGGTTGTAATCCAAAATGTATTTTTTATGGAAATAAGATTTCCCTCATTTGGACTCAGTGGAATTTCTTTCTGGACAAATTTGACAGGAGTATTGATTTGAATGCAAAAGTCAGGTCCTTCGTAAAATATTGCTTCCTTGGCCAATAATCTCCTTGCTATTTTTATCCTCTACAAAGTCTGGATGTAAAATTCAGAACAATATTTAACACACCTCCCCCCACACAGATGCCATTACCTTTTATTGTTACACTTGGGATACCAATCTGATAATCCTTGGCATGCAATCTATTGTTGGTGTGTTTTGGAGGGGTCATTAAAATCGGTTGGACTAAGTTCTCTGAGTTGCATCTCTGAATTGTGCCACTATTATTCCTAAATGCTGTTTAATATGATACCACTGGCACCACCTCTTCAGACTGACTGCACGAAAAGCTCAGCTGATAAAACAGCCTCAGTTGCTGTACACTCCAGTCCTTTATGGATGCTGCCCCTGCTGCCCCAACCTGCTCTGTGATGAATCAGTGCTAAAGGTCTCTGTCTCAGAGGAAGAAAAGATCACATTTCCATTGATCCAGGTATAGAGTTATCAAGAATGTTGTGGCTTGAAAATTAAATGGGTAGGACAAGAGAAGGACTTGGGAATAGAACCTCTCAGTCTTAGTGGCTTGAAATCAATTCTCCCAGGCCGATATGAGCCCAACACGCTCATATGTGTCACTGTACCTATCAGCAGAAGGCAACATTTTAATGAAGGGGGGAATGGATTACACAATTTATTCATGAATAATGCAGAATGTGACGAGCTGGTCTCCCGACTGTCAGCTTGCATTGTGATCAACTTCCGCAGCATGTTTGAGAAAAATCCTTTGTCTCCTTCTCAAGGAAGAGCCTCTACCACTGATTCCTTTTGCTTCTACCCCACAGTCTACGTGTTGCTTTAGCCGTTCACCAAGCAACCACATAAAGAAGAACAAAAACAACACTCCAGTTCCCACCCAGCCAAAAATTCTTTGGGATATGTTTGAGTGAAGACAAATAATGATTGGGGGAAAAAATCCTTAGGTTATTAAAATGAAATAAAAAAGGGAACGGGGGTGATCAAGGCAGGCAAAGCTTCTGGGAGGAGGTTTGGACATTTGGCCTGGAAGAAAGAGAGGGAGTGCTGATCCTCACATTGCAACCTAAAATGCAAAGTAAGCAGGCTCATCAAAGGTTAAAAGGATCTTGTTAATAAAAGATACAGAGTTCAAGAAATTGCTTAAACAATCCACACAGGTGTGAAAAATACCTCTCCAGGACCCAGCTGTTGGGATCTTAGTCACTGCCATTTTCATTGAAAGCTGACTGTGGGATGTTCCCATTCTATACACGTTTCTTCTTCTTCTTCCTTGCCCTCCCCAGAGATTTCGCTTCTGCTTCTATTGGTGCTGTCTGTTGATCCCAATGTTGCACCAACCATGGTTTGCTTTTCTTTCTTTGCCTTGCAGCGGGGCCAGCATCCTGGAGGATGACTCAGAACCCCTTTCCAAAAGGCACTCGGATGGCATATTCACAGACAGTTACAGCCGCTACCGAAAACAAATGGCTGTCAAGAAATACTTGGCAGCAGTTCTGGGTAAAAGGTATAAACAAAGAGTTAAAAACAAAGGACGGCGAGTAGCTTATTTGTAGCGATGAGCTCCCAACCACTCCTGTGTACACAAGAGTCCCCCTGGGGAAAAAAAAAATCTGAGAGAGGACCACCCTTCCCCCAGTCATTTCCAAACTGACTGATCAATCACCACTCTCCTATGTTATCTAAACATGTATTTATGTATGAAGTAAAGCCATTAAATGACTATTTTGATAATAATATTGTTTTTCTTTTGTACAAAAAAAATTAAATTAAGAGTAAGCACTAGAGAAACGCACAGATCTACTTTGTGGACCAACCCTTTAAATAAATAGATATAAAATAATAAATAAGTCTTGGATAAGAATGCATTAGTGATAGAGCTTTCCCCAACCAGATTCCCTGCTTGATTACAACTCCTATCATCCCCAGGCACCTACCTTACTGTTTGGAAAGGTAGCGGTTTGGGTAAAACTCTGGGGTAGTGAACAGACCAGACTAATAGTCCTTTAGTGGTTAGCTTTGCACAAAAAAACTGAGGGCATTCCTCTAAGCTTATGTTTTTGTATAAAATAGAAGAGATAGAAAGAGGGAGACAATCATTGCTATTTTTGTAATGGAAAATAAAGGAGAGTATTTTTTATTTATGACAGGGCTGAAAGAATAACTGTTTTCCACTTGAAAATGTATTCACAAAAAATACTCTTTCCCACGGGGTTTTAGGATGCTCTCGAACAGAGAGCATTTCTGGCCCCTGGGAGTCTTTCCCGAAAAGCCCTTGGCCATTACCCCCTATTCCCATCTCAGGCTAGAGAAGGCTTTGCCTTACTTCCTAAGAATCACCCCCACCCCCATGAAGAGTGAGCTTACTCTGGGCTGCACAATATGCAGCATCAACCAGCCTGTTGCCCTCTAGTTTGGGTTTTTTTTTTGACCCTCCTTCTCCCATTCAGCAGATCTTCCTGCTATTATGAGAGAGAAACTATGAGAGAACTAGCCCATTTCGGACCCCCTTAAAGATTTAGGGCTCAGTACTGTAGCTGCTCCCATTCAGTGAGTAAGTGAAAATGTACCAATGTGCATTTTTCAGGGAAGGATACGGTGGGGGAAGCCCTTCCTCCAAACCCGAAGAGTAGGTTGGTTTCTAAGTGCGTGTGCACATACGCACCTATTCATACTTCCTGTTTCTAGAAATAACTACAGGAGTTAGAAAGCTCCCCTTAAGGAACGGGAGAAGTATCTCTTCCTCAGCCCTTTTGAGTTTAGATTGATGCAATCCTGGCTCCAAGTCAAATAAATTGGTTCTCTCGCTTCCGCGCAGTGGGCGCGATATAGCGGATGGCACCACTTCAACTAGAGCTGGGAGGAGCAGAAAGAAATGCTCTGCCGCTAGAAAACCAGTTCATCAGGGAGATGGTGCTGTCCAGACGGGGCCCTTCGCCTTGCTGGACTCGTTTTCTAGTAAGGCATGAAATAACCCGAGGGGACACCCCAAAATTATCTTCGAGCCCGCCCCAGAGATTTAGGGCCACCGCGCTACAAAGGATCCCGTGCACCTCTCCAGTGCTGCCCAGGCGCCCTCGCATTTTGCTCTATTGGCCGGCCTTTTCTCTTTGGAATCGCCCCTCCGGGCCTGGCCAGGGGGAGCCACGTTTTCTGCCTTCGGTGTTGCCCGTAGATTTTATGCATCCCTTCCCTCTTGGCCTCTCTCGCAATGTTGTGTTTTCCATCCAGGTCATTTCAGTTTGTTTTGGCTTGAAAACAACAACGAACAAATTATATTGTGAACGCCTCAGGCATTTTTGAGTTTTGTTATGACCCGAGCTCTGATTGTAAGACCGTTTCAGGCCCCCTCCCCTTGTTGTAGCGACTATATATCTCTATATCTACTACTAAATACTTAACGCACTATTACAGAAAAGGTTCTTTTAAAAATATATATTTTAATTCTTTTGGTTCCTTGTTGATTTATTGAGTTTGGAGGTTTAAAATGTATTTTTCTACATCATGGCTTTAACCGCTTAGTAAAATTTATTTCATACAATCAACTTTTGTCATACTAGAATGTGTAGTGTCCATCTGCGCTTCAGTTTCTGATATTTATCAATCATCTTTCTGTATGGACGGGGATTTGAAAATGTGATGGGGAGGTGGGTGAGGGGTGGGGGTGGACTGGAATGGTTTAGAAATGGACTAAGAAGGTACTTATTTCCTCCCCTTCCCTCATCCGGAGAATGAACAGCTATATGTATCTCCCGATTCAGTTGGCAGAATTTGGATTTAATCCAATAAAAGTGCTGCAATCAAAAAGCTTAAAGTATTGGGACTAAGCTAAACTCCTGTTCATTCACCTATCTAGACTATGGTGGGCCCGATCACAATGCCTCTCACAGATATGAATAAACCGAAGTCATCCAAATAACTAGGTAGGAAAACGAGCAGTAAACCAATCATTTGGTTTCCACTGAAATCAAGGGCACTTGGTTTTTTAAACACCAGCACGATCTTCAGCATAAACAAAGGTTGTGGCACCTTCAACACCAACGACAACATTCCTTAGTGTTTAAGGTGTCACGAGACCTTTGGTAGTTTCAAATGATAGATTTACACAGCCTTCTCTCTGGAAAACCTTCAGACGTTCTCAGGAGAATTTCTGCCATTTCAATGAAAAAAAAAATCCTATTTAGACCTATTCCTATTTCATTTCCAAAACAGGAGTGGTTAAGGGGGAAATTAGTGGCAAGATATACTCCATTCCCCACTCTGCACACTTGATAAAGACTGGCTGTATATCCAGCCACTGATTTCCTCAGTATTTGTATATTACAAGTGACAATGAATTCAAACAGCTTAATATTTTTAGGCTCCTCCAGTCCAAGAGATCACTTCCTTGTTTACAAAGTGTTAATGGCTTCCCCTGTTTTCCTTCTAGTTATAAGGCATAAACGAGCGACCACAACAAATTATTTTAAGATGCATGTAATTTTTTTTTAAAAAATATTCTCCTTCCAAAGGTGATCTTCAACGATCAGTAGAACTGTAGTCTGAAATCACCGCTCCGTTTGATTTTACCTCAATAACCCCTCCCATAGGAATCGCCAGCTGCCTTACTCAGTCGGCGGGGGACATGGGCTGACAATTTGGGAACTTTGTGCCCTGATCCTTGTCCCATCAACGCGATCGACCCTCCTGGGGCACCCGTTGGGAAGGGACTGGAGTAAGTGCCACGGCTTGGAAAAATAGGACAGAGTTTAAACCCGGTCTAGGCTTGCGTTTGAAACCCTCCCCCTTTCCCGTTAGAGTAAGGAATTGCCCTCTGCCTAGCCGGGGCCCGGAGTATTTCAGCCTGGACAGCTTTCCTTGGGGCTCCAAAGGGCCCGTCTGCAGCCCGCGGGCCTTCGACCCGAGGACGGAACAGCGGTGGGGCGGGGCGGAGTGGAGAAGCGCAACTTCCCTGGGAGTTTCGCCTGCCGTTCAGGCCATGTGCTGTAGGACGCAACTTTCCGTGCCTTCCCTTCGCCTTTTAAAATCGCCACGAGATCACAGATGGCTATTTAGTGGCCCTACAATGCTGCAAGATATCCGCTTGCCTTTCTTTCTTTCATTTTTTTTCTTTTCTACCCCCCCTCCGACCCCATTTTCCCTTTTGGGTTGAATTTCTTGAGCCGCTTCGCTGAAGAAAAAAAAACAGCGAGCAGAACTTGTCCCCCGCCCCCCTCGCCCTTTAAAAAAATGTATGGTTGTGTGTAAGTGTTGTTGTGTGCGCGCGCGCGTCACGTGCTTGGTGCGGAGAGGGCGACCTCGCGGGCTCTGCCTTTGACTTGCTTGTGGCGATCAGCTTCGCCCCGGCGGTCAGAGAGCAAATTGGTTGCAGCCAGTCCGCCGGGGTACGTTTTTCTATCCGGCCAGTGATCGCCTGTTTGTAAAATAGCTACCGCCAAGAGCCTTAAATCCAGTGGATCCCCTTTTGGAAATCCAGTGATCACTGAGGTTAGATGTCAGTCTTTTGGAAATATTTATATCTATATCTATATATCTATTTTTTTCCTCTCCTTTTTCTGTGTAGCAGCTTGAGTATCACAAAAGCACTGCGGCAAGAATAAAAAAAAATACGATTATAAGCACTCATGGTCTCCGCTGGGACTTTGAGCAATGTTATTTTAAAGTGTGTAAAGTTTGTATTAATAAATTTTTGTAAACAATGCAATTTTGTCTACTGTTTGGGGGAGGCTGTGCAAAAGAGCCATTTAAGAAAGTCTTGCCTTTGAGTTTACATGTCAAGTCCTTTGCAGTTATGGAAAAAGCCTGCTTTTCTTGTCCCTCTTTTAGTTCCACTGCAGTATGTGGGTATCAGAAAAATCATTTAAAAATTCCTCCCCAAACTGTGGTTTCTAATAAAGATGAAAGTATGTCCAAAGATTTAATTGCAGCTATCTTGAAAAAAAGACATAAACGTTCACCTGTCTGCTTTTAAAGCCAACCAATTTAAATTTATCTAAATACATATTAATATTTATTGATCAATCCATTATTTTATCATGCATTTTTAAAAATATTAATTTATATTTAAATAGTGATAGAAAAGATGGATGATTGCTTTCACCATTTACAGGCTGGAATCATCTGGCTTAAAATTGTGGAAACTGCGGTTAGATCGACCTACCAAGTCTGAGAAAGCTGTTTGAGGCATTAGTTTATCCTAAGTAAGTTCACTAAAACAAAATAACTTTCATGGGGATTTTATTCTGAATAAACCAGATTACTGATGCCTTCAAGATAGAAACATGGGTTGAATGCAGGAGCTAAGGCAGTAGAGGTGTTTATCCCATGAATGAAGTCACGTACATCACTGTCCAAACAGCAGAGAAGAGAAGAGTGGGAATGGTCACCTTGTTAAATGGTTAAATTAAGAATTTTAAATGATCTTACTACTGCACTGAGGAACAATATCCTACACTTCTCCTGGAATTAAGCATGACCTTTTTATGGATTACATGCTAATGAGCTCATACTTATTCTGGAGCAAAACAAATGGAAATCAGTGGGTTGCTTCCAGAGTAAAACGTGCTCTTTTCTTTCTGGAGTCATTTCAGAGATATCCCTGAGGTGTTTAGCCAGACTTCACCTTCTTCTTCAGACTTCTTTAGCCTCGCAATCCTTGCTTCACAATAATCACAATTAAGGTTGCTATAATGGAACATAATAGCTTTAAACAAGCTTTGCTCAATAAAAACCACTGAACCACAATCCTTTTTGTAATAAAAAGGATACACTTGATTCTGTGGCCTCTGACATACCAATTTAACATGTTTTAAATACTTTTAAATTAGACCTGATTATTTTATCTCGTCACAAAACAATGACTATACTGTAAAGCCTTTTAGTTTGTCACTGGATCTCCTCAAATTTTCAGTGTGACTCTTCAGCGCCATCAGCGTGCAAAAAGTTAAAGGATTTCCTTAGGAAAATGTGACTGCCTGTTGATTTGACAGCATAAGAATTCATAGCAGAGTATTCTAAAGGGAAATTTCAGTTAAATGTTTCAGGTATAATTGGAAACGTTCCAGTTCCCCATTATGGCTATGATTGCTATTCCTAAAGTAGATTAAGAGCTGTATTGAACTAGTCTCTTAAAGTCCCTCCAACTTTTTATTAAAAAGCGAATAGACGGCTGTGCCATTCTTCTCCTTAGAAGACTACTGTTGTATTAAATATTCAAGACAACGAGTAATCAAGCCACCCAAGAACTGCACACTAAGAAGCTTGGAGAGAAAAATAGGTAACGGGACCACAACCTTATCCTGTTATAGGCAAATTCATTATTGAACCTATGCATAGAGATGGTGAATTGACACTATGATGCTGAATACTTGGAAGAAAGTCCAGTGTCAATTTTAGATTAATTGACTTGAGGAATTAAATTCATTCAATCCCATGGGTTACTAAACAGGAGCCAAAGTGGATTATTAATGTCAGCCCAGCAAGGTGCACCAGATCATAACCATCAACTCCATGGGAAAGGTACAATTACTTTTACTGAAGTTGGCTATAATAACAGAATCTTGCAAGACTGATGTGCTATGTGCCACCTACTCCTTACAATTCAGTGAATTAGATCTGTGTCTGTCTCAGCACTCCTGAATGTTATTTGACTGTGTTCTGGACTTAAAAAATGCATCAGTCCTTTTTGCATAGGTAATAGCTTCTGCATATTTCCATCAAGGTCATCTTCCTTATTCTACAGTTAAAAAGCAGTTAACCCATAACAATGAATTTAAGTATGTACATAATTTTGATTGTATGGACTAATCTCTAATTTTGGAAAGAATAGGGCACTGGGTATGTGTAATGAAGTATTTTGGAGACAAGATTATGGAATTATAGCTGGGAGGATACCTACAATCTGAAATTATTAGCAATTTACATCCTAAGGGAAATTCCACAATACCTATAAACTGTACTTTCAGCTGAAAAAGACAAACATTGGTATCTTAAGGATATTAATCAACTATCTTTATTTGTTCTCCTTTAAAAATATCCACACAATATTCTATCCCTATTGCACTGGGCTCTTTATATACACACAAAAGTCCTATCAAGAACAAAACTTTGGTTCACATGTGCTATCATAAGTAGTTTTCTATTTAGGAAAATATTCCCAGTTTGCTAGATTATTTTTGTAACACACTATTTTAAGAATGACATGCTTATATTATAAGAAGGCAGTACTGGGATAAGATCCAGTAACAGATAAAAAAATCAGCTGCTCTTTTTTTTTTTTTGCATAGAACTTGAGATGAAGTTTGATGGACATATTGGTCCTAGGTTTTCAGTTGCTATGTTCCGAAGTCAAACATTTCAGTTTTATATATTCTTGTACCATAAATATCAGGAGGATTATAGTGAAATGACCATTTTATTTTATGTGGAAAAAAGATGAAAGATTTTTCAAAGGAGATAAACAAATCAGACATCAGATAGCACCTTTTCTGATTAACAAATTTTATTAAAAGACATAAATGTTCATTCATGAAAATATGTTAGCTGGGAAAAATATTATCAGATTCCTCCTGATTTTTGTTGCTATACATTAACACAACTGCTCTACAACATTGCACTCAACAAGTAGTAAATACAAATGAAAATGAAATTACCTTTAAAAAATAATAGGAAAACAACATAATAATTAACATTCTTAAATATACTTTTCAGAATGATAATTAACATTTGTAGTAGTGTGCTGTCCAGACAGTTTAGAGTTAATGGGATTTGGGATAGTTAGTTAGGATTTGTGAGCTGTCCCCTTAAGGGAATGCATCATGGTAAATGTAGTTAAGGTATCCTGGGAAATTTAGTCCATGTCATGTGGTCACATCTGTAATCCTGATTGGTCAATAAATTGACCCTTGTTGGGTTCGGGGAGGCTCCCTCACTCTTGGCTGAAGCCACCGTACCATGCGGCTTCTTCAATCATCATGGGGTTGAGACTTTATTATCTTCCTACACCACAATTTGGATATGCGAAGGATTGGACATTAAGAAGAACCTTGTCATAAATGTGAGTTGACAGGATGCCTGATGAACCAATAAAAAAGACTTTGTGTGGATGCTTTGTGGAGTTGATCTATCTGCTTTTGTAGACTATTTGTACAGGACAGGCAGAATAGTAGGAAGATATTAATCTTGATTCCTGGAAGAAGAAGCATCTGGAGTCCCAGCAAAATGACATTGTTTGATTTTGATACCAGGAGGCAGTAAAAACAAGATTAATTTGGACTCCCAAAAGTAAAATTTGAATTTTGCGATAAAGCAAAGTAATGTTGAAGCCAGGAGTGAATATGCAATGCTAATCTGAGCCACCAAAACAGAGATATAGCTAATCAGATTACCTGAATTCTCATTCTCATTCTCATTCTCTCTCTCTCTTTCTCTCTCTCTCTCTCTCTTTCTCTCCAACGTAAACTTTAAAAAACCTGTTTGGATGCTGGAAGGAGCAAATTCACACACACACCCTTTTCTCTTCAGAGAAAGAAGTGCTGTGTCTCAGGTTACAACTCCTAACTCAGAAAGAGCCATAAGACTTTGGGAGAAATTATAAAAATGTAACACAATTTATTGATTAAAGTATGGCATCTTATGGCATCTTTTCTTCATTGTACAAATAGGTTTTTGCTTGTGCAGTGAAATTTCTCCCCTTCCTTCCTTAAAGCCCTGAAGACAGTGCTAAGTTTTTAGTAGAAGACTCTTGGATTTCTAAAGCGGATCATTTCATATAGATCTAGAGGGCAATATAAGTCCCTGTGACTCTCATACTATAGATAGAATACTGAAGTTGAAGAACCATCTTGTACAGGATCATACCATGAAACTTGACATATGTTAACATCAGAAAGTCCTGGATACTCACCTGAAATGCATTGAACATCACTATGTACCATATAAATAGGTATAGAGAAGCTTATTTCTTGTTGCATTGATCTAATATGATCTAGTGCCGTGATGGCATACCGGAAGTGGCACGCAAAGCTATCTGATGGCACGCCAGCTGTCTCCTGTTGTTCTTCCGGGTTCTGTGTGCACATGCGCACTGGCCAGCTGGTCTTTGGGAGAGCTGGAAACTGGAAGAGCAGCTCCCCGGTCCCGGTGCGCCTGCCGGGAAACTGATCTTCCGGTTTCCAGTACGCATATGCGTGTTGGCCAGCTGGTCTTCACGTGTGCATGCGCGCCAGAAACCGGAAGTTCAGGTGGCTGGTGCGCATGCGCACAGTGGAAACTGGAAGATCAGCTTCCCAGCGTGTGCATGTGTGCCATGGAACTGTTCTTCCAGTTTCTTACAGTCCCACATGCGTGTGCTGGAGAGCTGTTCTTCCGGTTTCTGGTGTTCCCCCGTGTGTCTACACGTGCTCCCCTTTTGGCACTTGGTGCCAAAAAGGTTCACCAACACTGATCTAGTGATAAAAAATCTTAGGTTAGAGAGATCTAGATTCAAGTCCATTCTCAGCCATGGAAGTTCACTAATTGACTTTAGGTCAGTGATTTTTTTTTTCTTAGGTCAACATGAAAACATTGAAGGAGGTATCACTATGGTTGCTGCCTTGGTTCAAAAGAGAAAAGTTCAGATATAAATCTAACAAACAATAAATAAATTCATAATTAAAGCAAAGTGAACAATAGTGGCCAATTTCTGCTCAAGCGTGGCTTACTGATTGTATGGGGGGTTTCTTTGGCAGATTAACTTTAATTAATGTTGGCTGGCATGCATCATAGAACTCACTTCATCAACAATAAAAGCTTTGTACTGATCTTGGATCAGTATGATGAAATTAAATAGACAAGTTATGCCAGCATTATAGACAAACATTGAGAAACTTGCAGTGGGGATGGATGATTTTTTAACCATTAATGAGGTTATGTGCTAGATGAATTTTACATAGTGACTTTCTACCCAACAAATGCACAAATCAGAAGCAGGTTACATGTCCTGAAAAAATAATTTGTGCAGGTATTTGTATTGAGATAATTATTAAACTGATGGATTATGTACTCTTTGCTTCTAAAAATTTGCTTCCATTCAGCAACATCAAATTATAGACAGTCCTAGTGATGACCGTAAGACAAACACCGATGTCTAATTTAACTTGCTTTTCTAGAGTATTTGGAGCAAATACTTAGATTTCCAGCAGGGAGATGAGTTGTTTAGAAATGGAAGTTAAGCATCTGTGCCTCCTGTTTCCAAATTTCACCTTTCCAAAATGATTTTTAAAAACTTTTCACAATTATATAAATTAAGCCTGTTGTGCTTCAAGCAACTTTTGAACTAAATTTCTAGATAGAAATGGCTGATACAGTAGTAAGATCTGGAACTGTCATCTTTTGCTAATGCAGAAACATGTGGATAAACATCAGGTTTGTAAAATTTAATTTGCTTTTTAGTGGACTCAAGGGGGGGTGTCCCCAGTGTAGGAGACATGTAGAGATGAAATTCAAGGGATTTCTGAAAATTGGAAACAACTCAAGTCAACATAACTTGAATAGAAAAACCATTTCTTGATGCTTCTAAGTCCCCCATCACCCCAAAATAACAGTATATTTCTAGAGGATTTCTGTGAAGTAGAATATAATTTTGTTATTGCTCTCATTAAAATATTTGGAATTATTGGCTAGTGTAAAAAAAATCTTCACATGAGCTACCAATAGAGTTTCTCTTCCTTTTGTTCTTTTCTGCATAGAGCAGGGGTCCCCAACCGCCGGTCCGCGGACCGATACCGGTCCGCGGAACAACTCTTACCGGGCCGCTGGTTGCTGGCGCCGCCATCTTTTGTAAAAAGTGCTTCCGGAGAGCTTTTCCGGGTAGAAAGCTCACCGGAAGCACTTTTTCATCAAAAATGATGGGCTTATAAGCTCGTGAGCTTTTCCGGTAGAAAGCCATTTCTACCCAAAAGCTCACCGAAGCGCATGCGCCGCCATCTTTTGACGAAAAGTGCTTCCGGTGAGGTCACCGGAAGCACTTTTTCGTCAAAAGATGGCGGCGCCCAGTTGATGCCGGTACCGGGCTGCGGCGCCCAGCTGATGCCGGTACCGGGCCGCGGCGTCAAAAAGGTTGGGGATCCCTGGCATAGAGGAAGTGTTCTGAATATAAGAACTTAATATAAAGAATATAAGAACTTCAGCAACAGAGTGGTCAATGTCTGGAATTCTCTACCTGACTCTGTGGTTTCTTCCTCAAACCCCAAAAACTTTAACCTTAGACTGTCTACTATTGACCTCACCCCTTTCCTAAGAGATCTGTAGGGGGCGTGCATAAGTACACCAAGGTACCTACCATCCCTGTCCCATTGTTTCTTCTTTTTTTCTTATATGTATCAATTTCATGTATTCATAACTATGTTTACACTTATACCTGTTATAATCGCTTGACAAAATAAAATAAATACAAAATAAAATAAAATAACGGTGACTGATAGGTTCTGCCAGATGTAAAGTCTGAAAAGTCAGGAAGAATTTGAATGGGCGTTGGTAGAAGTTACCGCGAACACCCTTTCTATCTATGCTGCGAGAGAGCCCAGGATGGGTTGACTCCTTCCTATGATGTCATTTAGCTGAATCTGCACTAAAATATAAAAGCCAGCCCCCGGGAGAGACCCCAGCTTTGGCGAAGATACTTGACAGACTGAAAGGTGTGTCTGAAAGCCCAAAATAAATACAGAAATATGTCTTACCCTCTCCGGATGAATCAAGGGAGGGGCTGGGCTCTCTTGCAGCATAGATAGAAAGGGTGTTCATGATAACTTCTACCAACGCCCATTCTCCTCCATGCTGCATTGAGAGCCCAGGATGGAACATACCAAAGCTTGCATGTCCACAGGTGGGTTTTTGTCCGGCTCATCACACCGACTGTGGAACCACTTGTTGAAGCACCCGTCTGCCGAAGGCTGCAGTCGCCAAGGCAAAGGCATCCAGACGGTAGTGTCTGATGAAAGGAGATGGGGATGTCCACGTGGCCGCACGACAAATCTCCAAGGATGCTTGGGTCGCCCAGGCAGCAGAAGTGGCTGCGCTTCTGGTAGAGTGCGCCGTCAGACCTCGGGGAACCAGAAGGACCGCAGCTTTGTAGGCCTGCTCAATGCAAGACCTGACCTACCTGCTAATAGTAGGAGAAGAGGCCTTGTGCCCCAAGTGAGAAGGGAAAAAGGAAACAAGCATGGCTTCCGACTTCCTGAAGGAGGAAGTGCGCTTAACGTATATTCTAAGAGCCCTTCTTACATCTAGCGTGTGCCACTGCCGCTCTAAGTCATGGTGCGGGAGAGGACAGAAGTCAAGCAAAACAATGTCCTGGGACCTGTGAAACCAGGTGTTAACCTTCGGAATAAATGAGGGGTCCAGACGAAGAACAACCTTATCATCGTGAAAGGAACAAAGGTCCTGTCTGATGGAAAGCGCAGCAAGCTCAGAAACCCTCCTGGCAGAAGTGATGAGAACAAGGAACACTACCTTCAGAGTCAGGAAACGGAGAGACACTGTTCTAAGGGGTTCAAAGGGAGGCTTTGTAAGGGCATTAAGGACCATATGAAGGTCCCAAGAACGATAGCTGTGAACCACCGGCGGGTGCAGGTTGGAAGCCCCTTTCAAAAACCTCCTGACTGAAGTGTGATGGGATAAGGAAGGAAGCGAACCCCATGAAAGGACCAAGGAGAGGGCCGCAACCTGCCTGCGTAAGGTGTTGGGGGCCAAACCTTTCTCCAGCCCATGCTGAAGGAAGCTAAGAACTTCTGCCAACTGGGCTGAAGCAGGAGAAAGACCCTCCCCGAGGCACCATCGGGAAAAAGCTTTCCAGGTGGCATCATAGATGCGCCTTGTAGAAGGTTTGTGAGATGCCAGGATAGTGAGGATGACCCTTTCTGGAAGATCAGCCTCCTCTAGCTACTGCCGCTCAAGTGCCACATGGTCAGCTTGAACCACTGGGGCTCTGGGTGGAGCAGGGCCCCCTGGTGAAGGGAGATTAGATGGGTTGGAATCCTCCAAGGAGAAGCCACCGATAGGTTGACCAGGTCCGCAAACCAGGGCCTCCTTGGCCAATAGAGTGCCAGGAGGAGGAGCTCCGCACGTTCCTCCAATATCTTCCGAATTACTGCCAGAATGATGGGAAGTGGTGGAAAGGTGTAGAGGAGACCCTTGGGCCATCTGCACCGCATTGGTCCCCTCCGCTCCCTGGCAAGGAAATCTGGTGAAGAATCTGGTGACTTGGGCATTTTGAGGAGTGGAGAAGAGATCCACCTCCGGTGTTCCGAATCTGAGGGAAAGATCCCTGAATAGAGATGGAGGAATGGACCATTCTGCCTGGTCGACTAGGCTCCTGCTGAGCCAGTCGGCCTGGGAGTTGTCGACCCCGGAGATGTGGTCCGCCGAGATCGACAACAGGTGTTGTCATAACCCCAACCGTAGAGCCTCTCTCATGAGGGCTTTGGACCTTGTCCCCCCTTGCTGGTTGACATGAGCCTTTGCGGCTTTGTTGTTCGTAAGGACTAGAACATGAGAGTCGGTCACTGATTGCCTGAAATGCTTGAGAGCCAGAAAAATGGCTCTGAGGTCTAGCCAATTTATGGGAAGGGTCTGCTCTGATCTGGACCAAATGCCCTGAGCTATCTGGCCCTGCATATGGGAACCCCAACCCAGGAAGCTGGCATTGGTGGTTATCACTAGCCTGTCTGGGTCTCTGAACAGGAGTCCCTTCCAGATTGACGGGGAATGCCACCAATTGAGAGATCTCCAGATTTGTGGCGGGAGTGGGACCTTGATGGAGGAGTGGCTGGTTCCTGCTCGTTGGTAGGAAAGCAGGAACCATTGGAGGGGTCGGGAGTGGAGCCGAGCCCATGGGACGATGTCAATACAGGAGACCATCTTCCCCAGAAGTTTGGACAGCAGCGACAGGGGGACAAGTTGATGTTGCTGGATCTGGCTGATGATGTCTTCAAGGCTCTTGCCACGAGCTGGGGACAGGAAAACCTGGCACAACATCGTCTCGATGACTGCTCCCAAGTGTAGCAACTTGGTTGTGGGAGAGAGCTGGCTCTTTTTGGTGTTGATGGAAAATCCGTGGCTCTGGAGACATGACAGGGTAATTTGCAGATCCCGATGGGCCGCATGGATGGAAGAGGATAGAATCAAAATGTCGTCCAAGTAGCATTGGATCCTCACTGGAATAGAGTACAGAGATGCCATCAATGCTGCCAGAACCTTTGTGAAGACCCTTGGAGCCGATGAGAGGCCGAAGGGAAGTGCTCAATACTGGTAATGGGTATTCTGATAACGGAGAAACTGGCGATGATGAGGCCAAATTGGGATGTGGAGGTAAGCCTCAGTGAGATCAATGGAAGAGAGGAGGTCGCCCTCCCTCTAAAATAGAATGCAGAGTCTGCATTTTAAATCGCCTGTATTTTACAAATTGGTTGAGAAATTTTAGATCAAGGATGGCTTGCCACCCCCCTCAGGCTTTGGGAACGATGAAAAGGTGAGAATAAAGCCCACGTCCCTGTTGAGAGGGGGGAACAGGTTGAATAGCCCTGATTTCAAGAAGGTGCTGAATGGCCTGATTCATGAGGGCTCACCTGTTAATGTCCCAAGAGACAGGACAGATCAAATGTTTTTTTTTGGGGGGGGTGGCGTTAGGAAGTCCAATTGTAACCCTGACCTAATAGTGCTGAGCACCCAAGCGTCCGTCGTTGACTCCTCCCATTTGGAGGCAAAGAAGGCTAGGTGACCTCCGAAGGGTGGGGAGAACGAGGGATTACTTAGAGCGATGGAAGGAACTACCCCCTCCCCCTGAAAGGACCATTTACCAGTAGAAGGTTGTTGCCTGCCAGATGCTTCTGCCCGTTGGTCTTGGCGTTGGGAGTACAGTCTGTGAGACCGGGGGAAGCGAGATGAGGTCTCCGCTCGGAAGGCAGGAGGGTGATAAGGAGCAGGGCGATAGTCGGCTTTCTTCCCAGAGGAAGAGAGAATTTTACGTTTATCTCTGGTTTCGATAAGATAAGGTTCCAGAGCATCGCCAAAAAGCTTATTGCCTGTGAATGGAACTGAAGGCAGCTTCCATTTTCGACGTGACTCCGCCTGCCAATTTTGGAGCCATAAAAGTCTTCTTGCTGCTACAGAAGATGCCATGGCCTTGGATGCAAATTTGGCGGAATTGAGAGTGGCATCCGCAATGAATTCCACCGCTGCAATAATCTTATTAAGGTCTTGGTGAGACCGAAGGTCAGAAGCAGGCAATCTATTCTGGAGTTGGCGCAGCCACCGTATGGATGCCCTGGTGAAGAAGGATGCTGCTGTTGAAGCCCGAACAGCCCAAGCAGCGGCCTGGTGATTGGGCTTGAGGGTCTGTTCGGAGCATTTATCATCCGGTTTCAGGATATCTTCTGGCTCCGTGGGAGTGCCAGAAGATGAGAACGAGGCCAGAACCGGAATGTCAACAGAAGGCACTGCCAGGGCATTGTCCAGAGCTACGCTGACATTGTAGAAATGCTTATCCAGAGAAGATGGGTGAGGACCTGCCAAAGGAGAAGCGCGCTGTTCCTTGACCATGTCCAGGAACAAAATGGGAGAAGGCAAAACCTCTGCATGCACTACAGGCTTGGAGAAGAGCGAATCCCCTTGGCTAGAGGGATTTCCTTGTGGCTCGGGAGCCACTTCCTCTGGCGACAGCTTGGCAGTGACCAAGGCCTTGCTGAGTAATGGTCTGAAGAGAGTAGGTTTGAAGACCAATGCAGAGGATGACTGCTCTGGGCGAGAATCCGCTTCCTCTGAAAGATTTTGGTCAAAAATCTCACCCTCTTCACACTCTGAATGAGAAGAGTAACTGTGTTCAGATGGTGAAGGCCTTCCTTCCTCATCAACCTCCTCCCATTCTGGTAGAGAAGAATGGACCCCGAGGCCCTGAGGCCTGTGTAAATCAGGCAAGGAACTTATAGATTGAGAAGGGAGAAGGGCCTGAACCCTTTACAGAGGTTGAAGAATTTGCTTGAAGCCTTCAGCCAATCCCTGCCTAATGGCTGATGAGACTACATCTTGGATATCCCTTGGTCTATGCTCAAAGGTAGAGGCAGAAGGCTGAAGGCCCACTGCTGTGGGAGTGAAGGTGGCTTCAGGCCTAGATTGAGGAGAGGTTCGAGGCCTGGAGGGAGGGGGAGGAGCATAGGGCACAGAAGCCTGTTGGAAATAAGGCCCAGATCTGCTTAGATCCTGAGGATCTGACTGTACAGCAAGAGCCTCAGGAGACCAGGATGGAGGATGGAAAGGCTCATAGATAACTTCTCCTCCCTGGGAGGGCTTGGTTGGGGCCCACGAGTATCACCTGAAACATGCTGTAGTTGCACTCTCCTCTGTTGAATAGTTCTGTTGAACTGCCTCTCTAGAGCTGCATGTCTGCGCTTCTCTGCCCTCAATTCAGCCTGAGTTGCCTTCTTAGGGGCTAGAGCCTTAGCTTTGATTTTAGCAGCCACCTCCCTCTGGACTGATTGGGTGTGTTGCCTACATCTTTTTCTCTTATTGGGCTTAAGAGACTGTTCCACTGGGCGGGGGGGAAAGCTCTGCCTGAGCCTTATCTTGCTCCATTTGTAGAATAAAGGCTCTTGCGTTGGAAAGAAGCTGTTTAGAAATTTTTCTATTAAGCCCCTTAGGGTATAAATGGCCCCCGGGCTTACAAAATGGCCACTCACCTCGTGGTGGAAGGCTTGAATTCAAGATGGCCGCTGACTACAGGAAAACAGACTCCAAGATTGAAGAATCGCTCCTTAGGCTATACAGAGCCCCGAGCGAAGTCATCAAGGGAAAAACACAGCAACCAGCTACATGATCAGCTGGCTTGAGCTCTTATCAGTTTGCCGATCGTGTTTACGATCACTCCAAACTGCAGGCATGGGGGAGGTCTGCAGACGCTGCCCAGCTTGCCTGCACAGAGCTCTGGTAAAGCTGCTTCCAATGTTGCAGGAGAGAGGAGAGAGAGAGAGAGAGAGCCCTGCTCTCCTGGGAGCTGCTTGAAGAGAGGAAAAAAGTACCGAAGATCGCTGGTGAGTGCTATCTAACAAAAACGCTTTCAGAGACACAGCTACTGACTGAAAGGAGCTGAGTCAAAAGCTGGTGTCTCTCCCGGGGGCTGGCTTTTATATCTTAGTACAGACTCAGCTAAATGACGTCATAGGAAGGAGTCAACCCATCCTGGGCTCTTGATGCAGCATGGAGGAGAACGTTTGTAGCGTCATATCTGTTGAACGTATGGAATGTTTCTCACGTTCAGTAAATAAATATTGCTATTAGTTCCTTTATCTATTTAAAATCTCATTTATGCAAAACCCTCCAGATATATTGGATTCCAATATAACTCTTGTAATTCCCATTTCGAATGACCATGTGCTGGCATCTGGATGACACCTACTTGAAAAGCAAATGTCACTAGTTGCTCCTGTCTGGAAATGAAGAAATTATTTTTCTGTGCAAAGTTCTCTGGTTCCCTCTTTTCTCTTTCTCTGGCATATGGTAGTGCTTAAATTAGTTGGGTATGTTTTACTCAGTATCTCTCGCCATAAACACTATTTATCGCAAAGGAATAAAGAATTGCTGTGCATTTCCCAATCCATTGCCAAGGAGCAATTCTTATGTAGCATGAAACCTTGTTTATTCCTATTTTTGTTCTTTCTGTTTCTAGAGTGTTTATCTCAAACAAACTGGAAGATAAAAAGCAAGACCATGCTAGCAATGACTCTTAGAATTTGGCCTTGTAGTGGGGTAGGCTGGCTGCTTTTATCTGCTCTTAGAACACATGTAATTGATGCAATCTGCTTTGGAATTTTTTTTAGCAGTGATAATATTGGATGACACAAACACACACATTTAAATAAAATCAGAACTTATGGAGAATTTTTTATAGGGGTGAAATTGCAGGTTGGTCTCAGAAACAACCTTTCCTATTTTATGAGCCATGGAAGAAAATAAAAGAGTTTTTCATGATATTTCGTTCACGCCTCTGTTAACAGCAGTGATAAGGCATATAAACACTTATATAAAAGATGTCTGTGTGTACAGGCATAATTTCTTAATGCTGTGCTTAAAGGAAATTATGAAGGCTAATATTTTGGTCAACTAGTACATGAAAAGCGAAAATGACCATTGAGTTGATTGGGCTGCAGTGAAATGACTTCCAAAGGGTTAAAGCTTTAATCAGTTATGGACTGATCAAGAATGAAAGATGTGGATGGACAATGCAATATTGTTCTCACTTTTTAATGATCATTCAAGCTAATGGTTTGTAGCTGCTTTTCATTTCTTTTTTTGTTACCCATTTCTCCAAATGGTGCTCATAAAAGTTAAAATATTTATATGCTGGCCACAGCTAAACTAAGACAGAATTTAATTTACCTTGGTTTTGGAGATGGATGATTTAAATTCAGAACAGCAGAGTGAATCAATTAGTAGCAGAATAAAGTTTGGTTTAATAACAAATTTTAATTCTTATTTTTATATAGTATCTTCCTCTTAAAATTTAGTTTTTATATTTAATACATTTAATGCAAAATAGAAACATGTAGTTATTAAGAGTTGGTGTGTCTCCCAGACAAACAGACAAACATTTATTAAATGATAAAGCAGAACATTTTATGTGCAAGTAAAAAAAAAAAGAATTTTCAGGTTCTTTATACCTTTATTGGTTGTTAAGCAGTTGGATTGGATTCAGAAGTAGTCTAATGGTCTCATTACTATATTTTCTATAAAGGTGAAAGAAGCAAGGGAAAGAGAAAGTGAAAAGGGGGCAGAAGAAAAAGCTGCATTCAAAAATCCATAAGGCAAGCAAGGAGCTTCGGTTGTGAAAATGTGAGGACCATTATTCTATTAAGTGCTGCTGCTGCTGCTCTTAATAGGTATAAATCTCTAACAATGCGTCACATTCTGACTGAAGGGTTTTGCTTGAAGCATATATATGGAGAATAAATTCCTTCCCTTTTACATATGTTCTAAGAATTATTTTATGGCTAGCTAAATGTCTGAGAGGCAAAGGATCCAGAGCTTCTGTCTACAATCCTGATCTGAATCTTAACTTTTTCAGAAGTGCCATAAGGTAAAGATTGATTTATGCTGGCTCCTTATCAGAGACCAAAGTACTTACACCAGAGTTGCTGCCTGGAGGTAATTTAGCAATTGGAGGCTTTGCCTTGGCAAGACACATATCATCTCTCAGATTTGTTAATCCAGAAGGAGGTCTTTGTATTCATTTTTTTCAGGGTATGATCCTGACATTTTGCTTGCTTACTACCTATCTTTCCTCAGAGACATAGGAAGACAGGTTTTCTTTCAATTTAATTTATGAGATTGAATGTAATTGAGGCCATAGAAGTTGAATTTGGATTCTATTATTCATTATGTTAATTCTAGGTGGCCATGGGCAAATTGAGCATGATAGATATAGAACAAGTATAAGCAGATATGCATAGGTTTGAAAGGAAGTGCTAATTTAAAATGGCCAATTTCCTCTGACACTTGGAATTTACCAACCGCTATTCTGTATCAAAGCTTCTAAACCTGGTTTCACCCTGACAGTATTAACTTTATCATCATTCTGTTAGTAAAACTAGTGTATAAGATACATTTTTAAAATAGAACATCAACTAAAAATAGTCCAGAGTGAGGTGACAAGGGTTGAATTTTCAATATTCTGCATGAACGAAGGCAAATATACATGTCTCAGGATAATGTTGTAAGATCCAAAACCCATATTGTTCTATCCCATAGTATAACAGCAAGGTGATTGGAATATTTTACTCTGAAATTAATTTTTATAATGATCAATTTCAAAATTATGGATTCAAAAATGTTTCTTTTTCTAAAGTTTAGTAAATAACTCTGCAGTTCTTGTCTGCTGTGATATTTTTAGATTTTTAGATATTTTTGATAATATCTGGGAACTGATAGCCTTATCTGATTTCTCCCTCCCTTTTGCTGTAATAGGTGAAGACAGCAGTGTTGTTACCTGCTGGTAAGCTCTACTGAAGACTGGAACAAAAAGTACATCTGACCAGAGTTGTAAATTGCAGGCAGATTGTAAAGATTGATGGCAGACTGACTTTTTGTGTGAAAGCAGCTACTGCATCCCAATCACAACGTTGGACAGACCATGACAGGCTTCATTCAGACATACCTGTCCCATTCACTTTGTTTGTCTGTCTGTCTGTCTGTCTGTCTGTCTGTCTGTCTGTCTGTCTGTCTCTTTCTCTCTCTCTCTCTCTCTCTCTCTCATCATTAATTGGTTCCAGAAATTTTTCTCATAAGGAATAATGTAGTGAGTCACAAGACAGTTGAAATGGTATAGGGTCTTGAAATGGTATAGGGAGTGGGACTAGAAGACCTTCTGGGTCTATTCTGATTGATTGATTGTTCTAGATGAGGTAGCGGAAAGCATAAATAGAGAAAGGCCCTGTGATAATATCAATGTGGCAAAGTTGGTGGGTTTTTTTTAAAAATCTAATATCTTTTGGTGTAATGTTTTAGTGATTTTCCAAAAATGCGCCCAAAATGTATGCAAACAGGTCTTGTAATGTTTCAAATAAAATGTATGCAAACAGGTCTGTGAAGGAAGGCAGGAGAAGGGCAGATGAATAAGCTAAGACTTACCAAAGCACACAGCAGTCTAGTACAGGGATAATTCTGGAGAACTGGATTTCTGAGACAGGTCATTCTAGTAGAATGGATGATCTTTGTTAAAACAGAAAAGAGTTTTTTAAAGAAAGGATCAGAATCTACTGGAAGATGAGATAATCTGGATGTCTGTCCCATGCACTTATCATAACGAATGAATCATAACAAATCATTGCCACTGTTTTTGCTGGTTTCTCTAGGAGCAACTTTAGAACATGCACAATCAGGCCTGTGGTCTTCAGTGATGGGCTGATAGCATATGTGACAGCTGTATTTCATCATTCTATTAAAAAGGTTATTCTATTATTTTGTCCTATGATATAGGACAAAATCCTAGATCCTCTTGGGATCCTCTTGGGTTTTAGCTGGGACACACGACCCTGGCTCATTAACAGTATTTATTGAGCTTTTTAACCATCCACATTTCCTGAAAGAAAGAGCTGGACAAAGAAACATGCTGGTTTCAGCAGTTTGTGTAAAAGCATTTTGAATCTTGATGATGATAATTGAAAGGTGTATGTAGGATATACTTTCTTAATGAATTCCAGCGATAGTATGGAATTTGCCATTCCTCGATTTGATCAACAATTTGACAGTCTAGTGTTTTGAATTGGATCTATATAATGCAAAGGGCAGTATGTTTTCAGATTTTTCTGTAATACATCCTGCCAGCTCTTCATTTTTTTAAAATTCTTTTTTGTTAACATAATGAGGTATGGGAGGAAGAGCTGCAACCAAGATAAAAGAAACCTGAATCCAAGCCAGAGGGTGGGATTCTACTGGTTTGGACTGGTTCAATAGAATTGGTTGTTACGATTCTGCACAGTTCAGAGAACCGGCAAATTGTGCCACTGGCTGGCCCCTCCCCGCCAGCCCCTTCCCTCCCTGATCAGTCACTCCTTATCTCGCATGCACGCCATCCAACTTGCCTGCATTGCGCCTTTGCCTAATTTTTTGGTAAGTTGCTATTTTTGCTTTTTTGGTAAATTGCTCTTTTCCGCCTGACGATCAGCTGCTCCAACTATCAGCTGTGCCATGCAATTTGTCGGATTTCTTGCTTTCTAACTAATCTAAATCGCTGTGGTACTGCTTTGCCTTCGTCCAGGAGGCTTCCCTGAGGCCCAGTCAGGGGTGGTATTCAGGGGTTAGTGTGGGGAGAAATGGCCTGAGAGCAGAGCTGAAACTTTCTTAGGACTGAAGCTTCTATTTTTCAGTGCAGACTCAGGCAGCAGATTGCAGAAAGGTAGATCTGTGAATGAATCTGTGATTCTGCAAGCAACTCAATCTGCCTGCCTGCTTTGCCTGATTTTGGTAGAAGTTGCTCTTTTTTTAATACAAAAATCCAATATTTACATAAATATTTACAATATTTACATACAAGCCACACCCAGCCAGTCATGTGATCACCAAGCCACACCCAGTCAGCTAGCCACTCCCACCAAGTCACATGACCACCAAGCCACACCTGCAAATTAGGCCACACCCCCAGAACCAATTGTTAAGAAATTTGAATCCTACCCCTGGTCTAAGCAGAAATATTATTTGAGAAAATGTCTCAGGCATGACCTTCCCTAGAAGTTAATTCAGACTTAAAAGATGTTAGCTGCTATAATCTTATAATAAAAGAAGCAGTCGCTCCAGAGTTTATAATTTCCAAGTTTACTCTATATTGTAAATCTGAGTTGAGAGAATTAAGAAAAGGACAAAATATCTTATATTAGTTTCAGTTTCTTGATGCTTTTTTTGGGGGGAGTTTTTAATGCAATTAGAATATGGTGGTAGGTTCGTCTGCTTCATGAAAGGTATTTACATCTCCTTGCTTTAATTATAAAAATAGATTTACCATCTGTAATAAACAAAAGGTGATCTCTGATAGTGGGGGCATCAGGAAGAAAACAGGTACGTTGAGGACAACATTGGATTTTATTCAGAAGTGAAGAAGAATGAGAACACCCATATCTGACAGACACATGATTATCAGATGTCTAATGACACTTAATATAAGTAATTGTACAATTTTCTATTTCTATGAGTCTGACATACTCATGATAAAGAAACTAATAAGATGCTAATTTACAAGTTATACAGAAAGTAAAGTACAAGCCATTTGCTATGACTCTACTTCCATCAAGCTGTGCAATAATGTTTGTATATATAAAACACACTGTATTATAATTTGTTTCCATTACATTAATCCAACAAAAACATAAAGCGAACAGCAGATCCTAAGATGTTGGTGGACAAGGTACTCTCCAAGTACTACTGAATTCCAATCTGTATTAGCCTTTGTCATGACCAGTGGTTAGAGACAATAGGAATTACAGTCCATGAACAACTGGAGCCTGAGCATAAGAGAAGCAGAGAGAAGATATTAATTGTCGTTACACATATAGTAAATATATATGTGCAAGGTGTATGAAATTATGATTAATTGTAAAGACTTTAGACCTAATTCACATCTGAGAAATGACCTGTATATGTTTACAGCTTGCACATAATTGGTGTTGTGGTAATATATTTTATTAATCATTTTATCATTTTCTGTAAGGCCTTTGTATAACTAGCAGTAAGTCTAGGGAGATGTGGGCATTCTTGGTGGGGGTAGGTGTATCTTTGCTCAGGGTGCCTCATCCTGTTTTGATTCTGCCAGTTTAGAAGGAATAGGAAAATGGGTGAAAGTTCAAGGTACACAGTTGTGCTTTCTCATGGGACTTTCCAAACTTTCCCATGAGACTTTCTGTGGCTGTATGATCTCATCCTAGCAAGGTAACATCTGGGACTTTCCAAGATTGTGTGTTCTCATGCTGGTGAAGTAATCTCCTGTTGAGGTCATTGTTTTCTGAATATGCAGACTGTATTTTGCTTGTGTTTTTTCTCAATAAATACTGCTACCTGAGTTCTCTCAGGGTTGGCATTTTTTCAGAGACAGTTGTTCCCTGAGTCTCATTTCAAGTGTCAATCCACCATAGGTGTTATGTAAAAAATGCCAAAATAACCAAAGAGAAAATCACCTTATCTGTAATGCAAAGCATGAAACTGTTAAATCAACCTTATGTTATTTTCCACTTGGGTAAAATACTGAATAAATAATCAAACAAACAAACAGGCAAATGAAGGGAGCATCTTCCTGTCATCTAATCTTGATTAGGGAAGGTTAACAGCCTGCATATTTATGGGCATCAACAGACATACAGAAACAACGGACTCATCTATGGAGAAATCTATCACCGCTGCTTGTTAGATTTGGGATAGGAACATCAAATTTGCTAGGAGAAAGAAAGATCTAAAAGAGTTTAATGGATGTCTTATCACCACACAAGAAGGGATAAAATGCCCTGCTAAAAAAACTTATTTGTAAATAAAGGTTATTTACAATACACTAATTACTGCTAAAATATGGACAATTAGAACCAATAAATAGTTTAAAAGGTATGTTTATAATGAAATACACACACAAACACAAACATGGATGAATGAAAATATATATCAGATACAAAGTTCTCTTATAATTGTACACTCCCAAGAATTAAGATATCCTAGGCAATAAATACAAGCTGAAGTTTGACTTAAAGAGTTTGGGCTTATTAATGATTAGCTATAAGTACAACTATAGGTACATTGATAATTTCCTGGGATTTGTGCTAATTGGGTTGGTTTGTTAGTGATGTATTTAAAAATACAGTATGGAACAATTTAAATTTAGTGATTGCTCACCAAATTAATTCAAGGAATTGGTGGAGTTTAATGGCACAGTAATGAATAGTGTTTCCCTAATTTTAAAAAATCTTTATTTCTGACTGTCCTTAAAGCAGTAACTCAAGCTCAGTCTCCAGTGAATACAAGTGGAATCCAAATACAAATTGAATGTAACAATACAGGAGAAAAGGGGCAAAGGATATAGCATTCAATATAATTTGGGCCTTTATTTTTAATTTAAAAAAAGACAAGGAAACAGTAAAGTTTTATTCATTTCTTTATTTAATTTGCATGTTGTTTGACTCCCAGGAATTCTTGGTGTTAAATGTTTAAAAAATTAAAACAAATAAACAGCATAAAAAAAGAGCAAAGATACAAAGATAACTAATCTACATGAAAAGAAAAAAAGGTGCCTTCAATCAAACTTCCCAAATCCCTGGGCGAACAGCCAGTTTTCCGGGCCCTTTGAAATAGTGATATGGAGAGGGTCATTTGAGTCTTATGGGATTTTTTTTTTGAATCTTACAGACTAGTATAGAGAGGATTGTTTGAATCTAATTTCAGATGGAAGCACTTTGGCAGAGAAGGCAACACTTTGGGGTCCTGATTAGCAAAACGGTTGCAATCAAGGGAAGGACAAACCTGAATTCCTTTTGTGGAATATGTGATTAACCGGCAATGAATACTGTAAGAAAGCT
Organism: Notechis scutatus; assembly: GCF_049901735.1. Classification (NCBI taxonomy): domain Eukaryota; kingdom Metazoa; phylum Chordata; class Lepidosauria; order Squamata; family Elapidae; genus Notechis; species Notechis scutatus. The sequence goes on along the minus strand of NC_142011.1, from coordinate 161,589,341 downwards.
TGGTTATGTAAAACTGATAGGATGGTGTAGCTATTCCCTATAACTCCGTAGAACAAACTCCACTCTTTATTTTATTTTATTTTATTTTTGCACTTATGATAACACCTCATTTGGGGTGGTAGAGATATTTGGGAGAATGTTGTGCATGTTCTCACAGAATGCTTTTTGCAGACGGATTTGCCTGCTCATAAAATTATTATCAGTCACAAACTAGTCATACACTTCAATTTCATCACAAAACAAACTGGTGAGCTGTTCCCTGATAGGTATTCTAAGCTCCAAGGATATTCTGTATCATTGTTTTTATGTGATTGTGCAAGTAGGACTATTTTTAAACAAATCATTCAGCTTTAGACACTCAGGATCATGTTCATCTCTGAGAATGGCTGGAACATTATGATTATTATCACATTTTTATATTTATCATGTTTATTTGCCACTGATCTCCGGGTTCAAGGCAACTTTCACCTTCTTGAAAATGATGCTGGAAATGAGGTATTTGCTTTAAAGCTGGCCAACTTTTTATTTTTAAAAAAAGTCTGAAAAAAGATATTGCCTTAGTAAATTTGTAGGTTGGAATACCTAATGTGTGAAGAGATTGCTTTTCTTTTGTTCAAACAAGCAAATGATATGACATAAAGCTAATGTTATTGATTAATCTCATGTATTTGCTTCCATCATTTGATTCAGCCATACATAATGCATTAAAGTGTTTTGCTATGAGCATCTTTTAACAGTCTTTTATAATGCAGTCTTCTTAATGCAATGAGTACCATGTATTTGATTATATCTATAAGCTTTTTAAAACAGTGAATTTACTGGAATGTATTCTAATTTAAGATAATTAATGTATTACTAGGGAATCATGGGAGATTTTAGGCACATCAATAAACTCTGGCTACAATCCAGCATATGGTTCTTTGGATTAGTCCCATGCTAAATTAAGCATTTTGCTCAGATTGCTTGTTACCAAAATCCCAGCACTTTTTAAAAGGAAACTCATAAAAATGAAGATTCATTGAAATAAGAATGTGCTGCGTTTTTTTATTAGTATTTTCATAACCTTAATACACAAGTATTATTTTAAATATGCTTTTAAATATCAGATTAACAAGTTTGTATGCCTATTCTCTTATTACATTGTCATGTAGAACAAATATCTGCTGCACACAATGGCTAAATAGAAGGATAGTTTCAGGTACTACAGGACATGGTACTAGACTAAACTAGAGGGTATTATGTCTACTAAATGAGATATTATAGGTGACTGATAGGATACCCATTGCTTTCTGTTTTTTTTTAGTCTGAATCTATGACATATTGCACAGAAAAAATAAATATTTGTTATTTATTTAATTTAGAAAATGCCCATCTCCCTCACAAGAAGAACCCTATGCATTCACACATGCATTCACACTTGCAAAAAGATGTCATGCTTAAATTTTTACCATGTAGATAAAGAATAGAAGCCTTTGTGAGCTTCTTTACACCTAGGGAATATTGAAACATTTATTTTGATTGTGGTGGCTAAATTTTTTGCATCCAATAGCAATAGTTATTAGCAAAGTTGTGTTGAAAATTTTACTTCAGGAACATCAAGAGATTCTCAGGCTTGTTGGTTCTGCACATTGCTGGACTGGTTTATTTCCACAGAAATACACAGAATTTAAATTGGGGCACATGAAAACAGTCTACAGTCTATCTTAAATACTCAGAAAAGTTTTATAAAAAAAAGGAAGCTTCACACATTTATAAAAAAAAGGAAGCTTCACACGTTTTTGAAATTCAATGGGCCTTCTAAAATTTACAATTCAGACTTGAATAGGTTTGTCTTTATAATTTTTTAATATTTTTACCTGCTTATCTTCAGAAGAAAATGTTGTAAATGAATCAAAAGGATGTTCTTGGCAATCACTGGGCCTTTATAGATTCACAGTTACCTGACTCAATGGATTCACACAGCAACAACATGTCACAAAGCTGAAAAAAAATCTATACTGTATGTTTGGGACCTGGAGAGAAGAGAATCAATAATAAAAAGCTAAAAATTATGAGCTTCAAATGTTTCTGTGATGAAGTGTGGAATCAATTACCACCTTTGAAGAGAGAAAATGGTTATAACATTATTTCTGATTTAACAGAGACCACCTATGAGAGCTATGTGTAATGATTTAGAATATAGTGATTCAACTTGGATCAATTCGATCTTTTCCTCTAAGGCTGTGCCCAGGGTCTCTCTGGTTGTCCTATTGATCAAATCAAGTCATGATTTGCGATTGCAAGAGAACTTTGTAGTGTGACAATAATGGGTTGTTTTATTATTGTTTGGCAATCATTAAAACATAAGGCAATTTTGTGTTTATATTGAAATAAATAAAATCTTTCTATTCAGGTAACTATGGATTATTACCTGCCCTTAAGAATACTCACAGGGAGGGTTCAAAAAGTGAAGATCTTTGCCAAAGCTGTGCATTTGAACCCTAGTCCCCTCTTTTTACATGCTGTTATAGTTTTATTCCAGTTACCTTTTAAGCCAAATCCAGTAATCTGTTCTTACCACATGTAAATCCCTACATGATTTGAGCACCTCTTCTTTGAAGTAAGGTTTCTTGGCTGCAATGCTGCCCAGCTCTGTGCAAGTAGTCTTTGACTCACAACAGTTAATTTAGTGACCATTCAAAGTTACAATGGCACTAAAAAGAAGTGAGCGATGATCATTTTTCATAGTTATGGCCATTGTAGCATCTCCAATGTCATGTGATCAAAATCCAAAAGCTTGGCAACTGACTCACATTTATGATGGTTGCAGTGCACCAGGGTCATGTAATCACCTTTAGTGCCCTTCTGATCAGCAAAGTCAACGGGAAGTGCAGATTCACTTAACAGCCATGTTACTACTTAATAACTGCAATGATTCATTTCATAACTGTGACAAGAAAAGTCATAAAATGGGGCAAAACTCATTTAAGAAACGTCTCACTTAGCAACAGAAATTTGGGGCTTAGTTGTGATTGTAAGACAATGACTACCTGCAGTCTTTTGTGTATGCTGCCCTGAACATATGACTCTATGGCATCAAGTAGGGCTACAGTCTGTTTGTGGTGCTTCCAACTTTTAAATAAATAAAAAAAAAAAATAAAAATAAAAAAATAAACATTCTAGAATTCCTTCCCTCAGTCGGTCAGGTCAATCTTAAGACATGTTTTTGCTGTATAGCTTTCTCTCATACTAACTAAGCTTAATTTGCTGCTGGATTTTAATTGTTGACATCTTTATCGTTGATGTACTTTTAATTGTGTTTTGGCTTATTATTTTGATGTTGTAGATAATTTAAAATGTTAGCATTTTATGAGAGGAGGGAGGATTTTTTTCAGTCCTGGCTCATTATTAACCCTGTTATTATTTACTGCAGGCTAGCCATTAGGCTAAAAGAGTGCACTATTTAACTAAATTTAATTACACAAGATGAAATTATATTAATTGTAATTGAATTAGATGTAAGTTAAATCATATTTAGTTTTTCTCCTAGTCATGCCCATGTTTTGGCATGTACCCAAAGGCTAAGAAAGTTATGTCTCCTCATTTTTTTTCCAAGTTTTGCTTGAATGAGTAATATGGGGAAGTAAAATTGGAAGATGAAATAAATCTTCATGATTGTGGTTAACAACAGAAGATAGTGATATACCTTTATTTGCTTGTCTCCATGTAATGTTTCCTTTTCTAAGGGATTGTACGACTGCTTATATCATTCAATAAGAAGTATTACACTTATTTATTTTTTAAAAAACCCAATCCTTCTCTTTCTGATTTAATATTAAAGTAGGAAACTAACTGACAGGATGCTGCTGTCTGGATGAATTCTAACTGCTTGTTTAAAGAATGCCAAAGCAAAAGACAGTTTGATATTTTTCATTAAACCTTTGGAATACGGTTTACCCAATTAACACTAAATGAGTTGCAGCTGATTATGCAACTGCATGGTAAATTAGCATTGGAACTAGTTTTTTTCTGTATCTTCTCAAATAAGTAACATTTTATTCTGTTTTCTTTTAATTAAAGACAAAAAGAGAAATGGAATTCAAGAGCTTTTTGTTTTAGAGACAGAAGCTGAGACCAATAACCTGCAAAACTCACACTTTTCTCTACTGATAAATCCTGCAATTCCCAATCCACCATGTAAATCCTGTTATTTTCTTCCTTGCATTTACACTAATGTTTCCAACTGTTACTCCAGAAAGTATTCAGGACTACTCTCAATGTTATATTCTGGAAGGGATATTAATAATGCATGCAGGAAAAAAGTGTTTTCCAATGTACATACTATATAAAAGCCCTGAGAGGGGACACAGCAAGATTTTCTCATAGTTTCATTGTTAGCCCCCATCCATCTTGAATCGGATTTGGGGCTGCCACAAGGGAGGATGGGTAACCATGGGAATGAAAGTAAAGTGAGAAGGGAGAATAGCCACAACAGCATTCTTTCGCCGGAGCTCAAGGCTGAGTCGCTGGAGTTTGGGTGTGAGTTTAATATAGTGGGAAAATGTGGGAATTCAGATTTGGGTTTTCCCAGATATGCCAATATGACTTTTCTAATAATTTCTTACTTGGATGGACTTTGTCTCTGAGTGCTGAATTGAGATGGAGAGTTTGGTTGGAACACTGACATATTTTTTTTTGCTTTTCTGCCATTTTGATTGCTACTTTTTTTTGTTTTGTTTATTTCTGAATATGACATGGAATTCTGAAAGTGATCTTATTCTTCCCATACTTATCATCCAGAGACAATATCTGAAGTGCCATTGTTTTCAATATGTATTTCATGCAAGGATTTTCGAGCCTTTCATCCTGCAGAATTTATCAGTTAAGAAGAAAAGCCTGGATTCTCTGATCAAGGAGTACAACCCAGAGCCAATGATAAAAAATGGCTGCATTTAAATAAACTATTTTCCCTATTCACAAAACTCCACCAATATCGCATGGAACCCTAGGCCTCTGCAGAATACAGTGGGGAAAAAACCTTGCCTTCATGTAGACTCCTATTTAAAATGGAATGGTTGCCAAAATGCTTACAAAAAAGTTGGATTGTCTAGTAATGCAAATGTGAAGGAGTAGGCACTAACACTGCAGTTGTTAAGTTAGTAACATGGTTGTTAAGTGAATCTGGCTTCCCCATTGACTTTGCTCATCAGAATGTTGCAAAAGGTGATCACATGACCCAAGGAGACCAACTGTCATAACTATGAGTCAGTTGCCAAGCCTCTGAATTTTGATCATATGAACATGGGGATGCTGCAACAGTTGTAAGTGTGACAAACTTTTTTCAGTGCCCTTGTAATTTCAAAGGCTCACTAAATGAACTGTTGTAAGTCGAGGACTACCTGTAAAGAAAACACAATTATAAGAAAAAAGGGTGATCATATTAGATTTATTCTAATTGCCAGTGATGCACCTCTTTTATCTATTCTGGGACATCCGTGTTTTAGTGAAGCAGAACACCAGGAATCCATTCATGATAGTGGGTAGGCTTATCAAACGGGGAGCTAACTTTGTCAGGAAGTGGTGATATGCTTTTAAAGCTTTATGCTCTACCAATCTCAGGAACTGGCTTCAGGAAAGAGAAAAAAGTTATTATACAATACATATTATACAATACATATAAATACAATGGGTAAAGAAGATAGTGAATATTTCAGCTTTTAAAATTATAAGCTAGTTAAACATTATAAACAATGTAAACAAATTATTCAGAATAGATACTCCTAACAAAGTTAAACATAATTCTTGACTCACGCACTACATTAACTTAATTATTGCTTTTTTTTCTGGCAGTCTGAAATTGATAGGAGTAGATAATGTAGATAAAGTATATCTAAATAAGGAAGAGTCAGATATTGTGGGGAAAAATCAAAGACATGTATCATTGCTCAAAGCAAGCGTCCTGTCTCAGACATAAATTTCATGTTAATTGAGGGTTTGAGCTACTCAACTGAAGCCAAGGTCTCAAAGTGGCTGGTGAAGTCAATCATTATAAAGCTTGTTAGTATGGCAGCCCTCTGGGTATTGTTTAACTGGAATCAAAGCACACATATACAAACCCCCAGCAGTGTCTGTCTCACGGTACATAAATCTATTCTGCATTCTGTTATTTGGCATTTGATAGCAGTCAACTAGGCAGCAGAGAAAATGCTTGCATATACAATCTGACTATTGTCTTGGATGAAAGGGAAAAAACCCAAAAGGTCAATAAATACTGTGATTCATTAAAAAATTGAATGCAACAAGAATAGGTACAGCGGTTTCCTGAATGTAGAAAATCACGACATGATTTAATCATTTTGTTCCAATAAGAGGGTAAATTTGAAACATCTGGATACAACTAAATAAGGCTACATGGGAACTGACCTTCATGAAGAACCTCTGTATTTATTATGGTGATGTTTGCATTTTGTGACTGGTCTCCAAATAGTGTTATAATTTAACAGAAGCCCAATTTTTCTACAATGTAGTTGGCATGAAACCATCTGGCTGCTTTGGTTATAGTTGCTATGGAAGTATGCTTGCAAGCTGACAATTTACAAATGTCTAATATATAGTAAACTAAAACTTGGATTACTCATGGAGTTAATTTGGGTTGGTGGTTAGAAGCAACATAAAGATCATGACTGGTCAAATGTCCCCAGGATTTTAAACCAAGAAAACATCAATTTGTCAATTGGAAAGTGTCAGTTGATTAAAAAAAATAAAGGCCTTGAAATTTTGTTTTAGGACTTAAGGAAAAGGAAAGGGAGCAGTAAACCTTCCATTCTCATGGAATGTTAGAAAAACAAAAAACAAAAGCCTGCAAAGTTGAGTTAAACACGGAAATGGCAAGATCTGTTAGGGGATGATGAAGAAAAAGTTTCAGCCTTCATAGATGAAACTATATATTTCTCTATAGAGGAAATTCAGCCATTTGCATGCAAGATCTTCTACTCATCATTTCATATGGCAACGAATTGCAAGGACAATATTATCACAATTGTAAGAAGGACAACATTGTCTATTACAAAGGACTTGAGCAACAAATCCAAAATAAGAAAGATGTCTGATATTCAAGTTAAGGAAAATCTGATCTAATAAAATATCCACTGATATCTTATGAATTGAATTGAAAAGATGCTTGTGTTATAGTAACTAGACTCTAGACCAATTAAATTTAATTAGTATTACATTATTTTATTCTCCTTAGTACATCATTCTATTGACAAGTACCTTATTTTTTATTCCCTGAACAGGTTATCTTTTGTAGTGATATCCCTCCCATGCCTGTAACATTGATCTTGGGATTCTGTAGCATTTATTATAGTGTCATTCCTTGAAGGATTTTTTCCACACTTTATATGACAACTTTATAAAGACAGTATTAGGAATGAATTTACTGTATATTAATCCTGTATAGTTTTAAATAGACTGGGGAAACATATAGAAATGTACACATTCACACATGTTTCAGCAGGAAAAAAGTGAAAAACTAGGATGAAAATAGGATAAGAATAAGAGATAGCTTCACTGAAAAGCAAGGGGAAGAAAATGGGTAAGTAAACACAGGTGTTAATGAGCACTTAGAGACTTAAAGGAAAAAGAATGAAGCCCTACAGATATTACCAACAAGGTTGAAATTCGCAGTAGAATTCATTTGGAGAACTACTTTAGGAAATGAACAAAATACCTTCTGAATATTCTGCTAGAAGCTTTCACTTGGCCTCTTTGGAGTCCTTCCTATTGTGATCCTTTAGGAGAGATGACTGCCTTCTATTACTGAAATATTTGGACAACTCCATTTAACTTATTTCACATGTTTTCCTTTTTGTCTAACAGAAGGTGAGTTCCTGTGGCACAAAAGGAGGAAGAAAAGTTCTGGATTCAGTGTGTGTATCCACATAATAAAAGAACACAGCAGCAGAGTGAAAAATGTGAAAACAGAGATTAGCCTAGATTCTTTAAGTATTTGGAATGGAGTCAAAGACACCCACAGAAGATACTAAGAAACCAAGGCTTCCGGTTTGAGCTTCTTCGGGGACAGACCGAAACCTCATCTCTCTCAGGTTTCAATCCATGCTCGCCGCTGGACCGCCCCGAGCCAGCTGGTTTCGGGGCTAAGCCACCCCGCAGAGGTGGTGAAGAAGGGGGAGACTGGCTGCAGGGTTGAGGAGAGCTGCATCTCTCCTCCCCAGCTGGCCATTACTCCCTTTCCCGAAGGTGGTTGTCAGAAATGGCCACCACAAAGAAGAGCTCGACCGGAAAAGAATGTGCAGGAGGAAGATAAGAAGAGAAAGTTTTGGTTGACTGGGTCAAACAGCAAAAGCAACAAATAAGGTACCCTGGAATTTAAATTTAATAACATTGTTCCCAAAGAAGATTTTTAAGCTGCGAAGGAGAGAGAGAAGGGAAAGGATTAGGTTTTTTTTTCTTCCCTTCCTTATACTGAGAGACTTAAGCAAGAAATTGAAAAAAATCCACTTTGACATTAATAGGCATCTAAGCTGAAGATAAAAGTCAAAGGGATAATAAAGATTTCTGGATATTTAAAAGTTTTTAAAAGCAGGAAAGGAGAAAAAAAAAGAATAAAAGGACAGGATCTGGAAAAATGGAGGAGACTGCCTGGAACTAAGGAATGGAACTGTAACTAAAAGGAACTTACAGTGAAATTTCAACAAGATTCCTCAAAGATACATCTTAATTGAAACTTGGTAACAAAATAATAGAATCCCAGGAAGAGAAAGTGGAAAAAAGAAGCAGAAAGAAACAGCCTTGGATTATTTGGATTACTTGGTGATTTTTGATTTTTGCATCTGGATGACTAAAATTAACCAGGTGGTTGTTTAAAAGTCTTTAAAATGATATCACTCTTAGAAGAACTGAAAATGGAACTTAAAAAATGGAAAGAAGATGCACAAGAAGGGAGAGGTTCTTTTGGCTTCGTATTTCAATTCTTAGAAATGGAGATCTGGAAACAACAATGAGAAACAACAAGAAACGCTTGCAGAACAAGAAGATTGGGACAAAGAAGAAGCCATCTTTAATGATCAAATAATTTTAAGTGGGGGGGGGGGGTGGGAAGAAAAGGGGGAAAGAGAGTAAAAGGTTTAAGACTAGAAAAAACAACCAAAAAGAAGAAGAATAATTTGAAAGATAAGTATAATATTAGAAAGCAACAGAAGAGGGGATTACAGATGAGAGAGTTAGAAGTAGAGAGACGAGGGGGTAAAAAGGGGAGGGAGAAGAAGTGGGGGAAGAAGGCAAGGAAAAGAAGTTGTAAAAGACAGAAACAAGAAATGGAGAAGCAGGGAAAAGATTTAAGGATTGTAACCATAAGCTTGTTTAGAGATAATGGGTGAAAATTTAATTGCAAAAGGGATTCTGCAAAGGTACATAAGATAGCATTGTTATATTATAAACAGAAATAATTTTAGAAAATATGATTAAAATGATGGATAAAATATTTACTGTAATGTAGTTGAATGTTTGGTAATAAATAAATGAATTAAAATGATTGAGATAATTAAATGGGAACATTTTTAATTATTAATAATGATTTATAAAAATATAAGTGAGAAATATGGAAAAAAAAGAATTAACTATGGAAAGTTTATAAGTGTTCCCAAGGAAGTATGATATTTAATTGAAAAGAAATGTTAAAGATGTTAAGATTTTAATGAATATTAATGATAGAATTGAATTGGAATGGAATGTGTGCTTTATTTACATATATATATATATATAATTTTTTCTTTTTAAGAATATAGTGTGTATTTTAAGAATGCACCAAGCAGAATTCGATTGGAAGTTATGTATTATATTGAATGCTATAATCTTAAAGGTATACATTGAAGCTTAAATAAGAGTTTGAATGGATAAAATTAAAAGATATAAAGGTGTCATACTCCAATTGGTAACTACAGGGAAAAATTTGTTTAGTAAGAGAAGATAATATGAAATTGAAACAGGACAGACAAAAGTATAAATATAATGATTTGATTGAGATGAGATAATTAAAATAAAGTTGAGAAAATTAAAAGAGGGGAAAAACTATGTAGAAAATATAAAATGGTAATAAGATATGGAATAAAATATAAAAATGAGCATGAAATTGAGTTTGGTGTTTGTATGAAGAAGTGATAACCTGGGACCATGCTATTTTCAAAAAAGATGTTTTATTTGTATTTTGTTTTTGTGAAAACCCAAATAAAACTTTCAAAAAAAAGAGAAGATACTAAGAAACCATTGTGATATCTCCGAGAAAGAAATTTCAGATATATAGCTCTACAGTACTGAGTGCATTTATAAATACGGCATCCTAATTCATTCCTCTATGGAATCATTCCCCTCCTTTGTGTCAGGTTATAATCACAGGGAGGATAGAAAGGATAATTCTGAAAAAATGATTCTGTTTCTATGTATCTTATCTGTTTATTCATTCATTTATCCTTTCATGATAATGATTCAGATAGATAATAGAATATTCAGATTATTATGTAGATGTTCTATTAGTAAGTACTCCAGAGGTGGTGTTCAGCAAGTTCTGACCAGTTCTGTAGTACCGGTAGTGGAAATTTTGAGTAGTTCAGAGAACTGGCAAATACCACCTCTGACTGGCCCCGCCCCCATATATTCTCTGCCTCCTGAGTCCCAGCTGATTGGCTGGGTCTTCTTTTGTTGCACTGCACAGAATGGAGCAGGAAAGCATGTTAGTGGGGTGGGAGGGAATGGAGATTTTGCAGTATCCTTCCCCTGCCATATCTACCAAGCCAAGCCATGGCCACCAAGTCAAGCCATGCCCGCCAAGCCACGCCCACAGAACCGGTAGTAAAAATTTTTGAATCCCACCACTGAAGTACAAATAACTATTATTAAATTACCCCTGGGTATTCTCTGTGACGTTATACACTTGTTACTTCCTTTGCAGTATTACAATTCTCTGTTCATGCCATTCCATTGAATTCAAACAACTAGTCTGCTGTATTTAAAATTATAAACCTGCCTTTAAAGTGAAGCACTTGATATTCTAGGACAGAAAAAAGTGAAGAAACTTCACAGATATTCTCTTGTCACTTGTTCATGAACTCCATAAAACTAGTGAAGTATCACACACAGCAAATCAAAGCAAAGTCATAAACAATGAAATATTTAAATGCTGCATCATCTGTGTAAAACAGCAGGGAATAGCATGAAATGGCATTTAGTCAAAAGACAGCAACTTGGTACAAATAACTCTCTCCTCTCTAAGTAAGCTGAAGTCTGATGGTGCTACAGAGTAATCCTACCTTTAACTTGATCGGTTTAATACAATTATTGCTAAACTTCTTCATTACTCTGGTAAAAAAACTTGAAAAGACAATTTAGTACGGTGACTGCTTTATACCTGAGGAATTTTATTGCCAGTGAAATCAATACTTCTGATGCATTCTACCAATGTAAAAGAAAAGAATAAGATTAATCATGCAGTTGGGATGTGCAAGATCATTTTTGAGTTATCAAAGCAATTTGATGAATCAAACTGATGGAGCACTTTTAAAGAATCCGATAAACTATTCTGGCTTTGCAAAGAATTTGAAAAATAATGTTGTACATTTTTTCAGTATTTACACAAAGCTAAAGAGGTGCTTGAGAAATGGGATCAGTCCTTGACAATGACCCTCTGGGCAATGGATTCCACCACCTTTAGCATTGCTGCTTATCAGAGTGCTTGGAAGAAGGAGACATGTATTTCCATTTGTATCTCTGCTCTGACTTTTCAGCTAAGATGGTCCAATCAGGTTAGCTTGATAGAAATAGAAACAATTACTTTTCTTGGTCTTAAGAAATTGTTCTTATAAATCTGTACCTTTGTATACATTCTATTTACCCTTTTACTTATCTGAGCTGTACTTTTATGCTTCTTTCATTCTTCCCACTTTAAAAGCTTAAAAACCAGTTCTCTTTTCTGTCTGCTCATTGTTTTTCTTTGTCCTTCGTGAATGACTCTTGCTTGAGCAGGCCAAAGAAGAACATTTTGCATATGTAAGCTAGAACAATGATGGCGAACCTTTTTGGTGTGGTGTGCCGAAAGCGCGCATGCAATAGTGTACATGTGTGCGTGCTGGCACCCACAATGCAATGCGCCCCGCCCCCTGTGTATGCGCATGCAACACCCCCATCCCTTTACCTGCATTGCACATGCACGTCTCCCAGCTGATTTTCAGCCCGTTTGAGGCCTTTTTCAGCCTCCCTGAGGCTCGAGGGAAGCCTCTGCAGCCTCTGGAGGCCGAAAAACGAGCCTTTTTACCCGAAGTGCCATTTTCAACCTCCAGAGGGCCACTGGAGCCCAGGGGGAGGCCATTTTCATGCTCCCAGGAGCCAAAGGAAGCCTCTGCAGCCTTTGGATGCCAAAAAATGGGCCCGTTTCGCCACTTCGGTATTTTCGGAAATTTTCAGAAAGTGCAATTGCAGTAAAAGGATTCAATAGCCATGGAGACCCTTGTTCCTGATGAAAGCAGATAAATATCATATCCCAGGATCCTTTATAAAGTTCTATTTTTGTAATTACAGAAATGTGGAGGAATTCTGGTGCTGGGGAAATTTCAAAGACAAGATACCATATATAGTTATCTACAGAAAGCAGGTGAGATCACATATGATAATTCCACATTTTATGCATTACACTTTCAAGAAAGACACCAGAATACTTTTCTCCAATCTAGCAATGCTATTAGGGCACAGCTGAATGGCTGTGCAACCTGAAAAGTCTCCAAACTTGTTATCATATGTTTTATCCTCTGTAGATGGCTGCTTTTTTTCTTCTTTTCTTTGCCCTTACTTTTTGTCTCTGGAAGGGAATGGGAGAAAAAGAGATTTCTGTCAACATTTTCCATCTATTCCTACCTTGGAGGCAGCACCTAAAGCAATATTAGAGCTTTGGGTTTTCTTTTGATTGCCTCAATAAAGATGTGGTTCCTACATCCTCCTCCACCTCCCTTTCTTTTTGCTAATCAGGCATAGTTGTAATTATCTTTAAGAACTCTTTTAGTGTAGTAGTTTTTCCTATCCCTCATAAATCAAGCACAAGTCCTACCATGCTAGAGAGCAGCATTTACCTTAGGTTCAAGGCAGGGGTGGGATTCAAAAATTTTAACCGGTTCTGTGGGCGTGGCTTAGGTGGTAGGCATGTCTTGGTGGTCATGTGACTGGGTGGACATGGCTTAGTGGTCATGTTATTGGCTGGATGTGGCCAACTCAATATCGCTCACATCGAGGCACACATCTCCTCACCTGGCCTCTCATGACTGTGGGGATGCTGCAACAGTCGTAAGCGTGAAAAATGGTCATAAATCACTTTTTTCAGTGCCATTGTAACTTTGAATGGTCATTCCACACAAGCAAAGTACCAGCAAAGGAGGGAAAAAAACTCAAGAGAAGTTCCTGAGACAGGAAGTCTAGTCCTGCCAAGAATGTAATAAGGGTTAACGGAGAGGCAGTTTCTGTAAGCAACACCAGAATGTTTCCTTCCTGCCTTCCTTACAGGATTAGGCCAGTAATTTCTTCTAACAACCAGTTCTCCGAACTGCTTAGAATGTTAACAACCGGTTCTAGAGAATAGGGGTGAACCTGTAGAATCCCACCTCTGGTTCAAGGAATAGGTTGATATTGGAGGCATATTTGATTCTTTAAATGGAAATATTTTATCAGGACCAGCCCAAATAATTTTGCTGACTAAAGGAAATACAGGCCAGCAAATGAATTAACAGTGCAGATAATCCTCGACTTATGGCCACAATTGAGCCCCAAATTTTTATTGCTAAGTAAGACAGTTATTAAGTGAATTTTGCCGCCCCGCCCCTTTTTTAGGACCTTTCTTGTCACAGTTTTAAAGTGAATCACTGCAGTTGTCATGTTAATAACATGGTTGTTAAGTGCATTTCCAGGTGAGTTTGCTTGTTAGAAGGGTGCCAAAAGTGATCACATGACCCTGGGACACCATAACTGTCATAAATATGAGTCAGTTGCCATGCACCTGAATTTTCACCATGTGACCATGGGCTTCAACAGTTGTACATGTGAAAAACAGTCATAAGTCATGTTTTTTCAGTGCTGTTGTAACTTTGAAGGGTCTCTAAATGACCATTTGTTGTAAATCAAGAACTACCTGTAATTATAGGACAACATTCTGCATGCACAGTGAATGAAAATCTAGTTTAAGAGTTCCAGCTCTAGAGAGGTAGTTTAAGTTTGATGGTTGATATGCTTATAATGCATACTATAATGCAAGCTATGAAAGCTGGCTCATATATCAGTTGAGAAGATTCTGCTATGCCTTAAAATAAATATCTACCAGACAGTTGTCCTCCCAGTGGCATTCTATGGGGCAGAATGCTGGCCAACAACAAAGAGACATGTCAAGGCATTGGACACAATGGGATTGTGAATAATTGGATGGCCATTGGGGATCATGTAGTTGCAGACCAGACAAAATGGTGGGTGAAATTCAAAATTGCAGACCCTGTGATATGACAGGAATAACACAAAGAACAACAACACAACAAAGAAGGTTTCAGTTAAGAAAGCTGCTATAACTGCTGTTCTAGTGATTCATAGGGAGGAGAGGAGGAGGAGGAGGAGGAGGAGGAGGAGGAGGAGGAGGAGGAGGAGGAAGGAGGAGGAGAAGAAGAAGAAGAAGAAGAAGAAGAAGAAGAAGAAGAAGAAGAAGAAGAAGAAGAAGAGAAGGAGGAGGAGGAGGAGGAGGAGGAGGAGGAGGAGGAGGAGGAGGAGGAGGAGGAGGAGGAGGAGGAGGAGGAGGAGGAGGAGGGAGGAGGAGGAGGAGGAGGGACTGGGTTCATACATGTTGCATTAAACCACAGTGTGGTTTGTTTAGGTTAATACAGTGTGAAGTCCAAGGATTGTGCCATAGTCAGTAACCACAAGTTGGCATAAAGACATGAATAATCTTGGTTTGTCTTCAGTGCTGATGTTAAATTACTTTAGATTCCAGATTTAATGACTTTTTCATTGGGCCTCTTTTTAGATCCATTATTTCACTGATAGAAGATTGCCATATGTAGTGAATGTCTCAGGAGTTCACCCTAACATTTCAAGCCAAATGAACCACCAGATTCATTGAGTAATCCGTGATCCTGAAATTAAAAAACCCTTAAGTTAAGTCAAGGAAAACTTCTTAGCACAAGAAATGCTTTTCCTTTTCACACATTTTTAAGCTTTTCAATTTATATCACACTGTGGTGATGTGTCTTTGTTGCCTTCTCCTCCTGTTTTGGCAACATTAACATAAATGGAGAGGAAACTGAGCTTTTTATTAGGAATTTCAGATCACTGGACTCAGCTGAAGTTGGTACATTTCCCAGGCTTAACCTGTAATAATATGTTAAATATATAGTATCAAAATGTCTACATCTTTCCAATCTACAGCACTTCAATATCATATTTCTGGCAATTATGGAAGGCCATAGGACTAGGCCTGTGCAGTGTGCACAGATGGTGTAAACTGGCATGATGCCACTGACTGACATGATTTGCATAAGCTGACCTCGTTCATAATTACAAGTTGTCACAGACAAGTCTCAGAAGGTTAGAGGTTGGTGTGACAGACTGGAATATGATTGAACTTTGTCATGAATTACATTGGTACCATATGCTGCTTAGCAATGAAACACTGAGTTTGAAGTGCTCTTGTTCAAAATGGACAGAAAAGCAGTCTATCATGTATCTCGCATTTTAGGAAGAGACATCTCTTATAGCTTTTTAAAAAAAAACCACATTTTTTTCATATCTATTTCTGGCTAACTCAGTAAATCTGCTTGTTAAAGTGCTAATGATAAAACTATTAAATAGGACTACGAATTAAGTGGTATTATGATCATTATTAATTGGATTGATATCTTGCCTTTCACAAGTAAAAGAGCATTTCCAGTGGCTAAGAATAAAGAATAAATACAGAACAGATTAATTAAACATAATATAAACATAATATCCTTACAAATATAACCCTGGAAAATTGTTATCATAAAGCATTAAAAGTCATTAAAGAGTGCAAAAGGCTAAGTAATCGTTATGGATTACAAAAACTCCCAAGGAAAAAGCAAATTAACTGTCCTATTTAAATTTCAGGATGTGTGTTCTTGTAATTATTGCTGCAGTTTCATTGACTCTGCTGAGCAGTGTTATTTACCACACCGGGTGCTGAATCAAACTTATCCAAAATGAGTTGGTTGTAACTAACAGGGTCTTGTAGGCAGGAGACATCTGCTAAGGCAGAAATAGCATTAAATGATTGAGATAGACTAATATCTATATATCATCCAGACACTTGTTTGTGCAGCATGTTCCTTGCAAATAATGAAAGTCAGAAAATTAATCTTAGAAAGCTGACATTCAAGCATGAAAAATTATATTTCACCCTATATCTTTTTGGAACCAAAGACCATGTATGTAACTATAAAAGAAAGAGCCACATTCATAATGGAATAAAATCTGAAATGGCGTTTTAGAGGAGACCCTTTCCAAACCCTGCCCTTATTATTTTGGATATCGAAACACTATGACAGCCCAAATATAGCTTTTCTTTAACAGTGAAATTTGACAGAAGTCAACTCTTGATGAAATGTATGTATGCATGTATTCATGTATGTATGTATATGTGTGTGTGTGTGTGTGTGTGTGTGTGTGTGTGTGTATTTCTTAAACTACAGTTGGGATTGGAACTTCCATTGCAGTCATAAGTCAATTTGGATATATTTTACAACAATTGTTATGGTAGTCATTAAGCAAAACATATGATCAGTAAGTGAATCCAGGTTTCCTAATGGGTGTTTTTGCCATCCTCACCCCGCCCCCAAAACAACAATTCAGCAAAAAATGTTGCAAATTGTGAGGACTAGATTACAGGATGTTAACTCCTTCATAGTACATAATACCAGTCAGCTATAATGGGATTATAAGGAGAAGATTGAGTGAGTGGTAATGTGGAAAACTGTCCAGTTCTGGTGATCCGGAACATAACTAATAAAGTGTCATAAATAATTACAATGTGATTGTTTTGAAAGAAGCAATTAGAATATATCTTTAGATAAATGTGCTTATTGAAAAAAAATCTAAGATTTTCAATGCCTTTCCATTTTAATATTGTGCTTATGAATCATGGTTCTTTGGAAATTTATTGGTGGTTCCAGGTTGCCCTGGAAAACAATTATAGGGAGCACTGAAAAATAACCTTCAATATTATTTTCTTGTTAGGCAGCTCAGTTGTTAATATTTTTGGAAACAGCAAAAGCTCTTTTGAGTTCACTAGTCTGAAATCTAATGTAATAATTTTAGATGCACTGGATTAAAGCAAAAAGTAAAGATGCTGTTAGAGACTGATGTGATCGAAAGACAGTGGCCTGTAATTATATGATGGAGTGCATAACTATGAAAGTGTAATTAATGACGGAAACTTGAATGCATGAAGCTATTTCATCCTCCAGCTAACCTAACACTCTCTCATTTTTAAAACTTTGCAATGATCCGGTAGCACATAAGAGAAACTTATATTCTGCATGTGGAATATCACGTTGTGTTCCTTGCAGTAAGTCAATGGTGAAAACAAGTCCATTTTCTCAAGCAACCGATGATAATTTGGAAGCACAGAAAGGAATCAATACTCAAGTGCAGCCTTTGTTGTAACAACAATTAACTTTGATTTTTCTTAACTTGGCTCAGTGAAGACATTTTAACACAACAGGTGCAACGCACAGACACGCAGACACACTGAAATCACTTTCATCAGCTAGTATAAACAAATGTTCAAAACGGCAATAGATAACATGCCCATTCTCCTCCCACCCACCATTTTTACTTCTTTGCTGTTCATCATTAACCTGCTGGGGCAACAAAATGGTAGGTGCCTCTGCCGTGCCTTCTCTAATCTAGTGTCTTCTGAAAACTTCTAGTTAGGATGTCCTATAGCCATCCAAAGTCCTGTATGTGGGCAACTATAATTTATTTTTTAAAGCCATTAATCCTTGGGTGATAGTTCAACACATCTATAGTATGTTAGGTTAAAGAAGATATCTCTCTTGACAATACAAAACAGATGACAATCAACAGGATTGTTAATGTCTTGACCTGGATGCCTATAATCTCTGCAGGAAAACGTTTTTGGACATTTGTATGGTTTATAAGTCATTACCATTTCCTTCTATCAACAGTTTGGCTTGGCAGAGAGCACGGTAGATCTGAAAATACTTAGCAATTATAATAATATATTGGAATCAAGAGACATACATTTCTGATTAAACACTCAACATGTTTAGATGTTTGGGTATGCTAACACAAAACAAACATATGATTGACATAGGAGATCCCTCTTCCTTCATCCTTTTTCTTGTCAGAATTACTTCTCTGCACTTTCTGTTTGCAACAGGCACAGTTGGAAGTTTGTCCCTTTGCATGAACGGGTATTGGTGTGTGGTTTATTTATTTATTTAGTGTACAGCACATGTTAGCCAGGGATCACCGAGGTGGCTGTTAGCTCTGTGAAAGGATTTTTTTCAGATGGTGTTATCTTTACCCAGAGATGCCTAAATGGTGGTAGACAAATAGGGGAGGCTCCTTTCTTGTCCCTCCACAGTTTATTCATTCATGGGAATTTAGCTGTCGAGCTGCCAGTCTCAGCGGTGTGCAGACCCAGCATCTTACTATATGAGCCACTGTGGTCCCTGGTGGGTGGTCTTGCTTAGGATCCTGAGGACAAAGGATTTAGCACAGACTATATGGTGAAAGCTAGGATCAGTAATTCTTCTGTGGAGCTCAAGGAAAGCATTTACCTGCTTAGGGTCCTGTTATAGATTTTTCTCAGATGAAAATGCTCATTGAGATCTTCTCAGAGTCTTCTGCAACCTAGAGCAGATGGTGTGATGAAGGAAATACAGGGAAAGTTATTTCTCTTAAAACAAGAGCCTTCCCAAAGGATTCAACCCACTGGCTAAAGCAGTTTCTGGGCCAGAATTCCACACAGTGGAATATACATTGATACATTTTCTAAGGTGATCATGAGTTGTCTAATGTCATCATTTCGTTTGAAATGCTGTCTTTTCATTGTAATGATTTCTGTCTACTGAGCCCTTTTTGCTTGTGTTGCTAAACCAGTAATTTCCACAGTCTATGATGAGGAAAGTACGACTGCATTGTCTTGTGAATGTATTTGTTCATCTTCCTTGCTTTGGTTTCCTTTATTGAAAATGAATAGAAAAAATAAACTCATGCTGTTTCTTAGCCTATGCAGCAGTACTGTGAAGCTCCTTACTGAGCGCGAGATAGCATATTCCTGAAATTATTTTCTGTTTCCTTTTCAAAAGGTTACAGTTGATTTGTTAAACTACATGATTCTAAAGTCTAGACTAGGGTACTGTACAGAATTGGGTAGCAATATGTCCTGCTGAAATCAAAAGGACATGTGTATGAACAACAGTGTGAGAGTTTGTGACAGTGTGTGGCTTTCTTGCTGGTAAAATTGTGGAATAATAAATGCCAGTGAATAAACTAGAAATCTAAAGATGGACAGAACAATCCTTCATATCAGTGGGAGGGGAAAGATACATGGCAGAGCTGTTGGTGGCCCTTTTCCTTTTCTCCATTCTCTTCCTGTTAATTTTTCTTTTTCCCCTATTCATTTCTGCCAGAAAGGAAGATCTGCTGATAGAAGATCAAAATGGGCGATGGAAAAAGAGACAGGCCAAAGAAGAGGCAAGTTACTCAACACCTAAGCCTTATTAACAACAGGGAGATAGCCACACTACTTGTACAATGGTAGATAAACCTGTTGATAATCTCAGAACAATTTCCAATCTACTGAATCCAACAGGATATATTCTCCTTGGATTTGGATTTAGCACATATTCATTTCAAGCAACCAGATGCCAGTTCAGCTGGCCATTGGTCATTTTGCATATTTAGAATTGCAAATTCTTTTTTAGGTCCTCTTTTAGGTCCTTGCAGTCACTGAGGCTAGTTATTCTTACATAAATATCCTTGCATGAAATTCAGTTTGATCAGGTTCAAGTATGGATAGATCAAAACAAGTCCTAGAAATGATTTAGAACATGGAGATCACTATGCACTTATTGTTCCCATTAATGAAATTTATTTAATCTGTTGACATTTTATATGTTTAGGTTTCAGATTATGAGAGTATTAAACACAAATAATTCATAATCATGTGTTTTAAATCTTAATTACCACAATTTTCCATTTACATTAATCAAATACTTAATTTAAGACTAGCTAGTCATGCCATTTCTATTTGAAAGGGGTCTTTTTTATTCTTATTTTAATAATTTATATCTTCTTTAATTAGCATAATGAAATTCTACACTGGTAATTAGGGATTGGTCTCTCTGGAATTGTTTTTCTAATATTTGGATACATTCATTATTCATTTTGATTATGATGGCGATGATGATGATATATTCATTGATTATATCTCTGTGTAGTTTCTGATAGATTACAGTTAAAACTAGTGTTGATTAATTGCAAACAGTTTAAAGTAGCAATGTTTAGTTAAGTAAGTTTACTTAGGATGTACAAATAAAAGCATTGAAAATGTGTTTTCAAAGAGCTGCTAGGCAAATATTTCCCTTGTACAATGTAGCAAGAAATATTTCATAAAGCTAAATTTTCTATGATCCAATTCATCCATTTTCTTCATGAGACTTTTGCTCTGGAATTGTCTATACTGCTTCATCTTTATTCACATTCCATTCTCATTAGTTTCTCACGTCTCATTTTCAGTTCTGATGACATGCCCTCTTCTGTCCTTCTCAAGAAACTATGTCATCTGTAGTTAATAAATCTGGCAACAAGACCATGTCTCCTTATTTTTGATAACCATTTACAAGTCCTACCTAATGAGCTACGTCTATTGGCATCCAACCCCAGTGCTGCAGAGAAGCAGAGAGACGATGACTTTTGTGCCTTACTGGTGACCTCTTTTTCCACGATGGGTACTTTGGCATAGATAATACATCATGCTCCTTAAGTAGAATATGAGTAGCTGCAGCAATCTCTCCCTTTCTTTTCTTGTCCTTTTCAGTTCTTTATTGCTCTCCCTGCTGTAAACAGTGAGCTGGGGTTATAATGAGAGCAGTCTGAAAGCTTTTTGAAGAATTGTGACAAGTTTGTTACTTTTAACTAAAGTTTGTTGGAACCAACCAACCTGAAATCAGATAACCTAAATAACCTAAATGTTAAAAGGTAATTAAAATAAAAAATGTAATTAAAATAAAGTGTGGTTGGGATTCTGACAATATGTTTAAAAGATTTTATTCTTAAATAGAAGTTGTAGCTCTGGACTTTTTCCATGACTATATTGAAGAAAAGGGAAACAACCTGCATGGTTCCTTTTTATTAATACTGGTGCATAAAATATGTGTGTGCCTGTTGTATAAACTGCATTTCTATGCTGTAGTTCTTCAAGACCATCTGAGAAGCCTGAGCAAGGTCCATCTTGTTTTGGACAGGGGTCCAGATGTTTAAGTAGTATGTCAGGCATGTCTCCTATTGCCTGACATACTATTTAAACATCTGGACCCCTGAAAAAAAGAAAAAAGACGCTGGGGCTTGAACTCTGCCTGTCCCTCCCTTCCCAGTATCTTTTTAAAATCTGGCCAGCATAAAATGTTGCTCCCTGTTTTCTTACATGATTTTTATGTGAGCATCTGGCAGAGGAAGTAGTCCTTGATAGGATATCTTTCACAAGACCACCAAAGGAACTAATTATGGGTGTCTTTCCTTTCTCCCATGCTTTTTAAAAATTAACAAAAAAACAAAGAATTCCCTGTTAAATTCTTTTAGAAAGTGACATAAGGTGGGTTGGTAGTAAGCCTTTAAGTTTGTTTGATGGTTGCAATGAACTTGTATAGATAGTCAATGACAAACTGTGAGAATAGAATAGCTATTAAGTTGTAAATAAAATTAGTATTTACTTATTCATAACTAGAATAATTATAATAGAATGTGTTAGTTTATGGCTGAATACATACATGGAATAAAGGAAGCAGCTAAATTTTATGGGGCTGAATCATTGGTTATTGCGGAATATTTAACTTGAACCATGATCAATTAAATATTACACAGAATCACCCAGACTTTGTATATAGAATGTTAAGTTTTGCTTAATAAAACGATGCACAAGATAATTTTTGGTTCAAAGGATTGCTTTATAATTTAGAGACTTTCTATTTCCAATTTGTACTTCTAATCCTGTTGGCTTTTGAAAATATGCCTATTGAAAACTAAACATATGGCAATCCATCTCCCTGAGTTTTTAAAATAGCAATCAGAAGACATAGTGGAAGGTAATGCCAATTTTAACATATTGTTAAATCACCTCATTTTGAAGACCTTCTTGGGATTTTCAACTTTTCAGCTCTGCTAAATGCTGTGTCCATTTGAATATACATCATGGTCTCTGATCATTTCAAACTGATTTTTATCTGGCTGAAAGTTTTCAGGGAAATCATTTGCTGCATATTTGCCCTCGTTCACCAAACCAACACATTGCTGACTACATATTGAAGAAATGGAAAAATGGCAGTTATTGGCACAGGACTGGTAAATAGATATCAATATTCCAAGGAGATTCACTGTGTGATACAGTGGGGCATACTAAGGTTTAAGACATTTCCCAATCATGAAAACTCACTTCATTGGTTTGGGCCACACTGTATCTTTCAGCCCAACCTACTTTTTAGGATTGTTAGTGAAGAAAAGCTGGAAGGTGTGTCTGGGGGCCATGAATGCCAGCTCCTGGATAAAAGGAAGAAAATAAATTAAACAACAGCTATTACCCCCATCCCCAACTTTTATGGATTGGATGTACAAAACCCCAGTTCACTGAATTTTCCATATAAGGAGGAAAGAAACTCTATTTAGAAATAAGTTGTTGAGCCGCATTGAGTCTCGAAGTTTACAAGTTGCTCTTAAAGCTAGACAATGACATACTCTTGTTTCTGCTACAAATCTAATTAGTCACAATTCTTGGTTTCCTGATAAACCTACATAGCCATATTGACACAGAATGAAATATTCTTTTTTTACTGAATCTAAACACCAATCACAATAGATACCAATTGTTCTTACATTTCTTCGTAAAGCTTTCTGCAAAGTAATATTTCATTTCTTAAATAATTTCTGGCCTGGCACCATGCTATTAATTATAAATGGAAGCTTGACTTTTTAGCATTAACCAAGCACAATTAAGTCCCATGACCCCTGATACAGCTATTTCCTTTTCTGTAAATAGTTAATAGGGTTTGATTAGAACATATTAATCATGAGAATGATTTATATCTTGGTACCCTAAATTTAAACTATGATTCAATGAGTCACAAGACATGGCATATAAATGATACTGGCTTTGCAATAGAGTTGTGCTGTAGACAAATGTACTTTTCAATATTTCAATTAATTTATTTTAAATGTGTTTAGTTATGCTTCTTAGGCCATGTTTGCTAAGTGATTTGAATGCAAGATAAATTCTGGCATCAGGAAGGAAGGATGTAACTATCATAGCTATTTTCAAGATGTACTTTTATACTTCCTTTACTCAAGTAGTCTTGACTGTTTACACTGGATGAAATTCAAATACTAATTAAAACATCCAAGAAGGTATCTCTCTAGCACCAAACAGTTAGATTTGCCAAATAACAGAGAAAGCCTTTTGACTTCTCTGGGTGATTTGTTTGCTTGTTACAGCTATTGTGAAGCAACACAAAAAAACAAACACTTGTAGTAGAAAGTGTAGTATTATCTTTGATAATCTGAACAGATGATCAATCAATTTAATGGAAAATTAAACAACATTTTGGACATTTAGAGCTTGAGATACAGAAAGGAATTGTGACTAAGTTTGATTGCATTTAGTTTGGTTTGGTTCATGCTAAGTTGTATATAGTTTGTTTAATTCTGTTAATGTGTTTTGTAAAACCAGACGTCATAATTTATGAATCATGGTTTGGGACAGGATTGTCCAGCCTTGGCAATTTTAAGACTTGGAAGTTCAACTCTCAGAACACCCCAGCCAGCATTGCCAAGTTTTAGGGCATCCTATGAACTTGAATATTGAGATTTATTCAGGGGTGGGATTCAAATTTTTAACAAACGATTCTGTGGGCATGGCTTACTTGGTGGGCATGACTTGGTAGTCATGTGACTGGCTGGGTGTGGCCAACTCAACATCACTCACATTGAGGCAAGCATCTCCTCTCCTGGCCTCTCATGACTGTGGAGATGCTGCAACAGTCATAAGTGTGAAAAATGGTCATTAAGTCACTTTTTTCAGTGCCATTGTAACTTTGAACGGTCACTCCACACAAGCAAAGTACCAGCAAAGGAGGGGATAAAAACTCCAGAGAAGTTCCAGAGACAGGAAGTCTAGTTCTGCCAAGAATGTAATAAGATTTAAATTTGGTTTATAGATTTTTTTAATTGATATAAGTAAACACAATATTTCTCTGTTAATACCACATATATTGATAATGTGGCCTGAAGTCCACAGCATACATGATTAATTTTCTTTGTGAGGATTTTACAAAGTAGTTCACCATGTCTTACCTCAAATCTCCCCATTTATCTCAGCTTGAAACTTGAATGCAAATGCATGGGTGGTTTGTTCTCGGTTTATGTTCTAGTGGCTTGCCCTGTCAGTGTTGGGATGGGTGGGGATGATCTTACGGATTCTTTGGTTGGTTGAATTGTCTACTGTTGGCTTATTTAGCAGTTTCTTGACTGGGGTTTTGTTTACTTGATTGTTGGTCTGATGTTAATCTTGAAGTTAATTTATGCTCATCTGGGTACTGATTAAGGTAGAGAGGTACTTAGTTTTTTGTAGTATTTATGAGAACTCAGTAGTTAAGATGCTGGGCTTGTTGGCTGAAAAGACCCAAGTGTTGTGCAGCAGTTTGAAAGCATGGTATCACTTTGGTGGGAAAGTAACAGCACTCTATGACATCATGCTAGCCACCTAACTGCGGAACAATCTTCAGATAATGCTAGCTCAACAGCCCTTGAAATGGACATGACCACTGCCCCCTATAGTCAGCAACAACTAGCAGAGTAAAATCTGCATGGGCTTATTTACCTTTAAATATTTATTACATTCATAATTACCTTTACACCACAATGGAGCTTGAGGCACAATACAACCTTAACTCTCAAGGAATGCTAAGAGATTAATGCTGCTTGCCCAAAGCCTTGAATTCAAGATCCAATTTTTATTTGTAATAATTGGTGCTATTTTTTGTCAAGATGGTCACAGTATGCCATCTTGCCATGCATTTGTGAGTAGCTGTTCAATTTTATCTCACAAGTAGACATGGTGAGTCTCAGCAAGTGATGAATCCATTAACTCAATGGAAGCAAATCTGAAATTTGCTAGAAGTTAGAAACTAAGGTACATTAGTTTATTCTTATATACCTCAATGCATGTTAAGTTTAGTCTTTAAAAATCACGGAGGTCATGAAAACATGCAATCCTAGCTTCTAAAAGTGCTCTATGTATTCCTTCGTATGCTTGATTAGTGGGAGGTTGGTGAAGTAGGCAGATGCAAAAGCCTACACACAGCTGTTATTGAATGGTTGCAGGGATGGCACTCAGAACAATTTTGTGGGTGGCTCTAAGTGAGTGGGATAATCACTTCAGGGAACTATCCTGTCACCCCCAACTTTGATTGGTTCAGAATTAAAAAAAAACCTTATAGAGTAATATTTCAAATATTTGATCGAAAGGTAACTTAATCGTCTTCAAGGAGAAATACATAGTACAAGCAGGTAGGCTATTGGGCTGTTGTCAGCACTGCATTATTCAATATATTCAGCACAGCAAATACAAATTTTGTTTGCCATATTCAAGCAGCAATCGTGTTTTCATAAAAAGAGTAACAAGGTAAATGATCAATGGATTCAAGGTGTGTGAGGCTCTACAACCATATGCTACCCCCATCTTCAGATATGCAACAAAGATTCTCCCTAAGGTTCTATTTTACTATTTCTAATATGTTTTAAAAATTCAATTTTAAAAAGAAATAATAAATGTTGTACTTAAATATTGTATACTTAACATTAAACTAATTAATTAATTAGTTAATTTGCATATGAAGAAGGAAAGTTGCCCAACATCAATCAGACTATGTAACAAAAAATACCTGTAATCAAATTCTATTCATTATTATTTGTATATGTACAATAGTTTTCTGAAAAAGGAAAAAAATATAATCAGTGAAAAGACTGAACTTCTTGGTGCCACCCATAGTTTTGCCTATATGATGTTTACTTTTCTTGAACATCAATATAAACATGTTTTATCTTTATTACATAGACATAATGTCCTTTTTTTCCCTTTCATGACCTGAATTCCACAGCTGAAAGCATTTTCCGTTTTCTGAAAACCCATTTTTAAAAAATGCTCCTTTGGCAAGTATCCCAATGCAAATGGGATATGCAAATTTATAGCAGTTAGGAATGTAGTATGTCAAATCTGTCAATAGGAACTTTGCCAATTTAATAGTTGGCTCTGTTCTACCACTAACAAAAAGTTATTGAAATTATAAGAGGAAATAAGATTTAAATTTGGTTTATAGATTTTTTAATTGATATAAGTAAACACAGTATTTCTCTGTTAATACCACATATATTGATAATGTGGCCTGAAGTCCACAGCATGTCTTACCTCAAATCTCCCCATTTATCTCAGCTTGAAACTTGAATGCAAACGCATGGGTGGTTTTTTTTCTTTTTTCTTTACTAACAACACTTAATTTAATTAAATATGAGAAAGAAGGAAGGAAGGAAGGAAGGAAGGAAGGAAGGAAGGAAGGAAGGAAGGAAGGAAGGAAGGAAGGAAGGGCCAAAGACATGTAACAAATATTTCAGTACCAAAAGGAAATATTTTATTATTGTTAATTAAGAAAAATATAATAGTGAAAGGACCTGCTAAGTGAATAAAAATGCCAGATCCTGTCGAAACATCTGACCGTGTGACCAACCATAGTAATAATAAAATAATTAAAATCGGAACTTACTGAATGTGCAGGAAACAAAGCATAAATATTGAAATAATGCAATAAAAACAGGAACAGACTACTAGCAAGGAAGAACATCACATAGTCAATTTCTACAAACAGCCGAGGAGAAAGTAGATAAAGATAAAACCTGGCAATGGCTTACAGCTGGAATATTAAAAAAGGAAACCAAAGATTTGATTTTGGCAACTTAAGAGTAATCTATTCAAACGAATGCAATCAGGGCCAGAATTGAAAAAAAAATCATCAACTGATTCAGATTATGCAAAGATACAGAAGAAACAGTAGATCACTCAGCTCATGCAAAAGATTGCAAAAGATTGCAGTCACCAGAGTGATTCATGGGATCATCCTTAAAAATTATCATGTGCCAGTAATGAAAAATGTGGGAATATAGAATTCAAAAAATAGTTGGGAATGAGCCAGTTAAAATATTGTAGAATTTCCAAATGGGTAGTCTTGAGTTATAACACACCAGATTTAACTGTGATTAAAAAGAAGAAAGTGGGGGGGGGGCAGCTGTTGGAGAGAGTGGCGGTACAAGTGATCTTCTCTGCTTTGAAGCTGCTTTTCCTGTGTCCGCGGAGCTCGGCGGAGCTGACAGAAGTCCTGGAAGGACGGCTGAAGGAGTGGGGCGTCCTGTGGACCGTTTGCAAGCGGTGGCTGGCAGCAATCAGCAGGAGAAACCAGGATCCGAGTGGACTGGGAGAAGGTGACCAGCGATGGCCGCTGAGATGATCTGACAGCTGGACAGAACAAGCAGTTAACAAGCGGAACGACAATGATCTAAATTTGACGAAGGTTTTTCCCCTAGGCTTTTTGAGCGAAGCAATGGAAGGAAGCACAAATAAGAGATCGGAGCCATGGTACCTGGTGAGAGGTGAGAGCTGCAAAAGTTTTAACAGTAGCGGCAAAGGTGCTGGACAACAGAAGAACTTGTGAAAAGGAAAATTATAACGATGAATATGACCAGCACACAAAGATAAAATCTTGTTAAGTTATTACATATTCAAATAGTACAAAAAATAAAATATCTAGGAATTAATATTTTGGCACGCTGCTCAACAGTTAAGGAGGATAATTATGAGAATTTATTGAGACAAATTAAAACAGATTTAGAAAATTGGAATAATCTTCAACTATCATTAATCGCCAGAATTTCGGCAATTAAAATATACATGCTACCCAAAATTTTGTTTTTATTCCAAAATATACCGATTAAATTAGAGAAAAATTTCTTTAAGGAACTGAATAAAATAATGTTAAATTTTGTGTGGCAAGGTAAAAGACCAAGAATCAAAACATCTACAATATGTGAAAAAAAGGGGGACTAGGTTTTCCAGATTGGGAACTATATTTTCAAGCGGCCACCTTAATATGGGTTAAGGATTGGATAAACTTGGAAAATAAAATACTTTTATTCTGAGAAGAGCATGATCTATAACAGGGCTGGCATGCATATCTGTGGCCCAATAGACATACGACACATCAATATTTTTTTGAGACATAAAATACGACAAGCTCTAATCTCAATTTGGAATAAAATAAGATCGCAAAATTATATAGAAACTCCAAGCTGGCTTTCCCCTTAGAAGCTATATCATACCCAAACCTCTACAACCAGAAAAAGGTAATCACATACAAAGATATCCTAACAGACGAAGGAAGATTAAAACAA
The DNA here is from genome assembly GCF_049901735.1 of Notechis scutatus. Taxonomy (NCBI): domain Eukaryota; kingdom Metazoa; phylum Chordata; class Lepidosauria; order Squamata; family Elapidae; genus Notechis; species Notechis scutatus. The sequence continues at coordinate 161,560,580 of NC_142011.1, read as the reverse complement.
AGACTTGAACTTAATCAGCAGGGTTTAACGTTGGAATGGTGGGCATACCTCCAAGTACAATCCAGATAAGAAAGGGATAAAAAAGAATGGGGAATAAATTGTCAAGATACAATATTAGATAAAATATTATTAGGATCAGAAAAGAAACAAAGAAATTGTATAACTATCTATTAGATTATAAGATATATGAGGAGCAGATGAAATAACCAATGTTAACTTGGGCTAGAAATTTCAGCTATAACATAAATCTGGATCAATTGCAGCAAATCTGGGATAAGAATAAAAATATTACTTTAGCCACATCTAAATAACTTGTTTAAGATGTTCTACAGATGGCACCTCCCACCTACCAGATTAGCTAAAATGTATAGTTCTCAGTCATCGATATGCTGGAAATGTTTGAAAGAACTGGGCACTTATTATCATATGTGGTGGGAGTGCAAGAAAATACAAAAATTTTGGCACAAAATTTGGCAATGGTTAGAAGAAATGTTAAGCCTAAAAATAAATTAGACACCAGAAATGTTCTTATTGGGAATAATAAATGAGAATTTCAAAAAAGCAGATATATATATCTAATTATTCATGTTATCACAGCTGCAAGATTATCAATTGCCCAAACATGGAAGTTAAAAGGAATACCGAATGATGAAGTAATAATAGAATGTTTTTTTCAGTGCCCCGAGTTAATTAGTCTGATGTTAGAACTGAAGGAGCAAAATACTTCAGAATTCTATGAAATATGTAAAAAAGTTTATAATTGGAGGGATATGAAAGGAAGTAAAAAAAATGTGAAATAGAATTTAAGAAGAGTTTATACCGCAACAAAATGTCTAAGATAGAAACTGATACAAAGATTTACAATGTAAATATATATATACAGTAGCTGTATATATGTATATAAATGTTAATACTGTTTGATGACATTCCGCTCTTACAATGTAAAGACTGTGATATATGTCAAAAAGATCACCACGTTCAATGTTTTTAAAATCTAATTTTAAATATATATTTTTAAAAAAGAAGACAGTGTGGATAATTGATGTGGCAATGTCAAGAGATAGTGGAATAGAAGACTAAGAATTGGAAAACTATCACGATCTGAAAATTAAAATTGAAAGATTATAGCATAAACCAGCTGTGGTAGTCCCAGTGGTTATTGGCACCCTGGGTGCCATAGCAAAATATCCTGGATGGCACTTAGAAAATATGTGTATTGATAAAATTTCCATCTGCTAATGATAAAAGTCCACATTGTTTGGGCCATTCATCTAATGTATGGCCCAAGATATTGATCTCTGTCTTTACCCTACAACTAACATTCAAATAATATATTGTATGTGCTATGTCCTCTCTGGAGCATCACAAATACATGTACATGAGTAAAGACCATCCTGAGATGCTTGGACATTTCTATATTAGATATTTTCCAATTTGAAAAGTGTGTTTGCATAGTCTACTGCACCAAGGGGAGTCAGTGCCTTTTCTTTCTTTTTTACCTTTGCCCTACACTTTTCCCTTCCTTCCTTTACTTTTCCACTATTTTCTTTTGTATTTTTGTGTTTGATATTATAAACTAATTAAAAAAAAGAAAAAAAAGAAAGGTGTGCTTGTAGTGGTCATCCATGACCTTACTGAGGATAAGTATATCTCTTTGAACTTTTGTACATCTAAAACTCTGTCTAGAGACAGTTGAATAATAAACAGTAGGGCCACAATGTAATTTGTAAATGGTACAGTCTAAGAGATCTTTAGTTGAAGTTTGTTTTATCAGATACAATTTTGAGAGAGTATCAGTTTCCATAGGACTAGTTGTGCCCCAATAATTATATGCTCTAATTTTTGTCAAAGAACAAAGTGTATAAATTCCTGGTTCAGCTCTACTTTGTCCATGTTCAAACATTCACCAAATGCTGTGATTGTGTCTGCATGCATGTGTTACAGTCCTTAATTGGAGCTAAGAAACTAAGGTTATTCATTCTGTACCTTAAGCCTATTACTAAATAAGAGCCAATAGTGGCTTTTTTAATTTAAAAAAAATTCTATATTTATGCCAGTACTTTCCCCAAATCAATAAAACTCTTAAAGTAGCTCATGGTATATACTTGGAATGATTTTTCATTTAATTATTTCATTTAAGCAGCACAGATCAAAATGCAAATCTTATTTTATCATGGCTCAAAATTGGCTAATAAACCCATATTAAACAATACAGGAAAGTACTAAATTGAGTGGATAGTAGCTTTCCTCTATTAAATTTAAGTACTTGCAATTATTTTCAGATACTGTTTTCCCAACGAATATGAAAGATGTGGAGTACAATCTCTTCAGCAGATTTTACTCAGAAGAAAGCCTACAGGGGATCTTATTCCTTAAAGCGTAGCAACAGTGCAACTACTTCCCTAGTTATTAAACTAGGACTACAGTATCAGGACACATCCACACCACCTTCAAGACGCAGTAAGAGGCTTTCTGTTATTACTTGCCATTGCCTGTACTTTGAGGTCAAAGGATAAGGCAGCAGGGGTGGCTTAGGTGATATGATATGCAAGTCAGCTTTTCTTATTATGATTGCTTCAGGAAGATAATGTGGGACTTATTATGGAAATGGAGAGATAGCTTGCCATGATGTCTTCTGCATCAGCAATCTGGTGGATCCTATTGGGTGTGCTATGATTGCCTAGACTTTATTCCCTTCCTTCTGATCCCTGGCTACTGTGCCTATGATGTGCACCTGGAGCAACAGCGAACATAATTGGTGGTTGATTTCGGAATCCCAGATGACTTCAACCACTTTGCCCAAGGCCATCGCTAACTGGCACCTTGATTTCTTTTTTTAAAAAAATATATATAATTCCTTCCAAATGTAGCACCAAGAGCAGGACCCACAAGGTTAAGTTGTGGACTGCTCATTAAAAATATCAATTAAAAAAGGTGGGAAGGAAGCTACAATGATCCAGGCTTTTAGTTTAAACAAGATTCTCATTGTATTACATTTTTATTATTTTTTTGGATGTAGCATTGTGATGCTTTGAAAATTTGTTTCTTTTCTTTTGAGGATTGTCGATGTTGTTGTTAGAAATGACACCCAAAAGCAGTGAAAGATGCAATTGTCACTGGTGACAATTAAGCACTAAAAATGCATGGCAGATAATGACAGGGAATAAAACGTAATATTAAAAAAATAAAATGCTAATATAAAGATTAAATTTTATTAACTTCACAGAAAATTGAATGTAAGGAGAAAAATCAAATCTATCAATCTATCTATAATAATCTATCTTTCATTTAACATATAAAACCACGTAAACATCATTATCTGTAGACCAAATGTAATGTCCACCTTTCTTACATCTTTACAAAAGAAAGCAGTAAACATTTTATTTACTCCTCTGTTGCAGTGATAATGCTTTACATGCTGCACATTTCTATGGGTGTTTTTCAATAGGAAAAAAATCAAACAGAAATAGAACCACATGCTCACAGTGAATAATTTTTAGAGAACAAGAGCAGTTTAAAAGGTACATTTCACACTAGCTTTGAGATTAGTGTCAAAGTGTTGCTCGTTTGCACTACTATTTATAGGCTAAAGTATAAATACTCCCATGTGAGCATATTCCATTAATAAATAAGAACTAGGTTTTTTTTTTTTTTCACAAGGAATAGGAATATGAAGCAACGTGCTACAAATAAGTCTGGAAAGTCACGTTTTATTCACCTGATTTGTTTTCAGATCTTGTTCTTCTCCCCCGCCCCGTAGTTTCAATATAAAATGCTAATATTGACCTTTATAGTTCATGATGCCCTGTCTAAGTTATTCAAAAGATTACCTTCTTCCACATGAACCAGTTTGTGGCTTAAGCTCTTTGTCTGCTCCCCACAAATTAAGTGACACAAGGAATTAGACTTCTCTCCAAAGGGCTGCCCTGTGCCTTCCTTCTGTTCCTTGATGAATAGTGATTTACCCAGGTTTTCACATTAAAACCAACCCTGAGTTTTCTATTTTTTTTACTTTTATTTTGTAATAGGAAGAAACTCCAGGAATAAGGTTGGTTTTAATCAGAAACAGATTAAGTGAACTGCCTCAGGTAATTGCTGGGTGGTGCGGAAGAGCCACACTTTCTATATTTGTAAATTTCACTTCTCATCTTTTAGATTAGGCAGAAGGGAAAGACTGGCTCTTAACAATCACCAATACATTTGGGCCAGTCTAAATAATTTCTTTCCATAGTGCAGTGGGAGCAAAATACTCCTTTGAAATTGATGGAAAATTATAGTTTTCCCTGCATTCTAATTTTTGCTTTCCCAATCTGCAAATGCCTGAGCTCTTGAGTCCTTAGAGTATTTTGTGCTCTGAATTTTCTTTATTATTGCTTTTCCATTTTTAGGTGTCACAGTATTTTCATTGTTATTGTTGCTTTCTTCCGGTAATTGAATAACAGAAGTATCCTAGCTTTTCTCCTTTATTCACAAGTCATTATTTCTAAGCCTCCGATGGCCTATTTCCGATGTTGCAATTCCATTTGTTACTTCTGCTTTAACAAATGTCTCCTTAACGTCATAAGCAATCATAAAATAAAAAAAATTCAAAGCTTACTCCAAGTTTCTTTCTCGATCAAAGATAAAATGTCAAGTCCCCCAAAGGTTAACAAAAGCAAAACAAAGGTAATAGTATAATAATAACAAAAAGCTTATATAAATAAAATCATGCCAGCTGATTTCTTGTCCTTCAGACAGTAGTATAATAAACAGCATAAATAGCCTGCTCGCTTTGTAAAAAACATGCATCATATTAATAAAAGACAATCCTGCTACAGAAATATGTATCTGTACACACTAAAGGTGTGTTTATTTGTCATAGATGCACTGCATCCTGCATGGATTGTTGAATAAAGGACTAATGCTGTTGAATGTGAGAATGTTAACCACAGGGCTGCATTGAGGCAGCCTTGTTTTTTCAATCTTTGTTTATACTCTATGATTAGGTTTAGAATGTTAGGTTTACTGGGAGAAAGTGACGTTTTTGCATAGCAGTGAGCATGTAACTGCAGATGTATTGCAGAAGAGTGTCTTTTCATTTGGGGAAGTGGAAAAGAATTTCATAGGACAACTCCTTATGAGAAACGTATGATAAATTGAAAGATTGGGGACAATCCCATTACAGCACCATCCAAATACTTGAGCCCATATTTTGTATGCTAACTGGGAATTCTGGGAATTGTAGATATCACATCTTGATCAGAAAGTTGCATGTGAATTAAGAAAAATAATGAGAACTGTTAAGTATGGTCGGTGGGTCCCATGAAAAGACGAGGCTTGAGTAGTGAACAACAGCTCTTTATTTAATAGACAGATTCTGAGACAGGAAACCCTAGCGCGCGGCAGCTCTTCTTATAGAGCTGGTCGCGGCTAGGCAGCCAATGACAACTTTTTGAGTTTGCCGCGCTTGGTTTTAGCCAATCGTGGCAAACCCTGTATGAGCCAATCAGGAATGTTTAAGCCATCCAATCACGATCCGGCTTTTCGGGACCAATAGGAACGCAGGGTTTCAAGCCTGCTAATATGGAACACCCCTCCCCTCTTGGTTCCATCCAAGGGGCGGGGTAACATAGTCACGTAAGTAGGTGGGTCTTCGGACCTGCCTACTTGACTTGCGCGGTTCATAATGTCTCTGGTCGTCGTCAGGTTCGGACGGGCTCCACCTCGCTCTCAAGCTTCTCGATGGAACCGCCTGGAAGGGTGAGCCGGGCCTATAGCTGCGACTCCCGCCTGGTGCATCCGGGTTGGTCGAGTCGTTCAATCTGTTGCTCCTGCCTGGACTCTCTGGGCTGGTTGAGCTTGTCCGGCTGCTACTTCCAGGCGAAGCACCCGTCTGCCTCGGTTCCCTGTTTGTAGGTAAGTATTGCTGGTTTAATGTTTGATTTTTATTTAATGTGTGTGTGGGGTGTTCTGCTTGCGCAGATACCGGTTCTTTTTCTAAGTTTGAGGTTCCCCCCACCTCTGATTTCTTGGTTAGAGTCTGTGAGGGGAAAAGTGGCCAGCCTAGACCGTAGCTGGTCAATGTGCTGTTTCCAACTCCTCCCGTCGGTGGTCTCGAGTCGGTAGGAGCGGGGGCCGGTGACTTGGGTGATCTTTGCAGGTAGCCATAGTGGGTCCCCAGTAAAGTTTTTAGCGAAAACAGTGTCTCCCACGTTGAAAGCTCGATGTTTGCTAGTAGATCCAGGGGGTTTCTCTGGAGTGTAAGTAGGGTGCAAACGGTCTAGTGGTGACCGGAGTCTTCTGCCCATGAGTAATTCCGCTGGGCATTTGTTCGTGGTGGTGTTGGGTGTGATATGTTGTATTAGAAGCATTTTGTTGATTTTTTCGTGGATGTTGCCATGTTCATTCTTTTGGATGGTTTTTTTGTGAACTGAACCATGCGTTCAGCTCGCCCGTTCGCCGCCGGGTGAGCGGGCGATGTCAATGCGTGTCGGATGCCACGGTCTGCCAAGTATTGCTCAAACGCCAATGCAGTAAATTGAGGTCCATTGTCAGATACTATCACATCTGGCAGGCCATGCATGGCGAAAAGTTTGTTTAATTTTTTGATAATGGCTTCTGTGGTGGTTGTCTTCATTTTGCTTACTTCGAGCCAATTTGAGTAGGCATCAACAGTGATTAAAAAGGTATGTCCTTTGGTTGGTCCCGCGAAGTCAATATGGATTCGCGACCAGGGGCCTCTGGGGGTTTCCCATTCTAGCGGTGGAGCTGCAGGGGGAGCCGAGCGGGTTTCTTGGCATCTGCTGCAACCGGAGACCCAAGTCTCTATTTGTTTGTCCATGCCTGGCCACCATGCGTAGCTTCTGGCCAGGGCTTTCATTCGTACAATGCCCGGGTGCCCGTCGTGCAGCATGTCTAGAACTTTTTTTTGTAATGTTTCTGGGATAACCACCCGGTCTCCCCAAAGAATGCACCCCCTTTGTGAAAAAAGTTCGGTTTGCCGGTTTTTAAATGGTTTAAAGAGTTCATTTTTTTCACTTTCCAGCCAACCCCTCTCCACCCAGCTGAGGACTCACGCCAAACGATTGTCCCTTGTTGTTTCGCGGGCAATGTCTTGCACGGTCAATGGTGGCGTGGTTATTGTTTCTATTTGTAAAATAGATAAGGTGGGTGCTGGGTTGTCTTGCACATCTGGTAGGGGGGATTGCCTTAAAGCATCAGCGTGCGAGATGGTCTTGCTGGGTCGGTGTGCTAAATGGTAATTATAAGCGGCAAGAAATTCAGACCATCTTGTCATCCTAGGTGACAGGATGTTTGGAGTGGGTTTGTTCCCGGCCAAAATGCCTAGTAGGGGTTTGTGGTCCGTAATAATTGAAAAGGTCCTACCATAAATGTATTCATGGAATCTTTTCACTGCGGAGACAATGGCTAGGGCTTCTTTGTCCAGCTGGCTGTAGTTCCTCTCCGGCTTGGACAGGGTTCTTGAGAAAAATGCGATGGGAGCCTCTTTCCCATTCGGCAAGGTGTGGCTTAGTATTGCCCCGACACCAAAGGGTGATGCGTCGCATGTGACAGTCAGCGGCAGGGTTTCGTTATACTGCATAAGGACTGCATCGGAAGTTAAAAGGTTTTTTATTTGTTGGAAAGCGCGTTCCTCTCGCCTTCCCCAGATCCAGGATGCCGTTTTATCCAGGAGCCTATGCAAGGGTTCCGCGACAGTTGCCTTCTGGGGTAGGAAAACATTATAGAAATTAATGAGTCCAAGGAATGCTTGGAGTTCCGTTTTATTTTTCGGTCTGGGGGCTTCCTTGATGGCTCTTAATTTTTTGTCAGTAGGGTGAATTCCATGTTTGTCTAGGAGGTACCCCAGGAATTCAACCCTTTTAGTACATAATTGGCACTTCTCCTTTTTTACCTTGAGGCCGGAGTCTTTAAATTTTTGTAAGACTGCTCTTAGCCGTTTCTCCAATTGTTTCTTATTGGGGGCTGCTACTAGAAAGTCGTCGAAATAGGGTACGACTTCTTTAATTCCCTGCAGCAGTCTTTCCATTAGGCTTTGGAAAACCCCAGGTGTGACGCTGACTCCAAATTGGAGTCGGTTGCATTTAAATGCCCTTCGATGTGTCACGATCGTTTGTGCCTCGGCAGTTTCAGCATCGACCGGCAGTTGTTGATAGGCTTGTGCCAGGTCGAGCTTTGCAAAGATTCTGCCACCCCCAAGTGAGTGTAGGAGATGCTGGACTACTGGCACAGGGTAGGCACTCTGCTGCAGGGCATGGTTGAGGGTGGCCTTGTAGTCTCCACAGATTCTCAGGGAGCCATCTGGTTTGATGGGGGTGACAATGGGTGTTTCCCAACGGGCATGGTCGATAGGTTCTAATACGCCTTGCGCGATGAGCTTATTTAATTGCTCATCTATCTTAGGCTTGAGTGCAAATGGCACTCGGCGCGGCTTGAGGCGGATGGGAGCGATGTCTGGGCTAAGATTGAAGGAGTTTGGGGACCCCTTGTACTTGCCTAAAGTGTCATCGAAGACCTCTTGGAAATCTCATACGAGCGTCGCCTCCCAATCTTCTTCGTCTGTGTGATTGATGCCTGCCATCTCGATTCCTAGCGGCGAGAACCATTGTAGTCCAAGTAGGCTGGGGTGGTCTTTTTCCACAATTGTAAGTGGTAGGATATTGGTGCGGTTCTTGAAATGCCCGATGCCAGCCACTGGGATGCGGTTCCCTTGGTAGTCCTTCAGGATCAATTTCTGGTCACTTAGTTCCTGGCAGCGTAGGCTGGGTATTAGACGCTTTATGGTGCGCCAGGAGACCATGGAGAGGTAGGAGCCAGAATCTACCTCCATGGTGCATGGTTGGTTCTGGATACCGACCTCGATGCGTACCTTCCGTGCATCTATTGGTGAAGAATGGGCGATAATAACTGTTTGGTGTGTTTCTTCTCTTTGCGGTGCCTCGTTGAATCTTTTGTTTCTGCCATCCCGGCTCCACTGGCTGTCAGTCTGGTGGTCCCGGTTTTTGGTGGGGGTGCCATCTTGTCTTCTCGGACTGTTGCCTCGACGCCGGGGGCTGAAGTTTCTTTTATTACGGCATACTTTAGCGATATGCCCCCGCTTCTCGCAATGTCAGCAAACAGCGTCCAGGAACTTGCATTCGGAACGCGGGTGATTTCCTCCGCAGCCGGCACACTGGTACCCCGACTTACGACCTCTGGTCTCGCCGATCGCGTTCTGACTGAAGTCAGTGAATCTCTTCTTCTTCGCTGTCAGAAGGGGATTCGACGTCGCCATGGTGGGTGGTGGCTGCGAGTTTTTCTGGTGTGGTAGTTGCCTCGCTGGTCGATTGACGATCGGTTCCGTTTGAACGCCGCATTCGGGCTGCTGATTTGCGGTAGCTTCTGCTGCAGTTGCTTCGACTATGGCATCGGCGAGGGAGATGTCACCCTTGGCCATTAGTCTGCTTTGGAGCGCTGGGTCTTTCAGGCCGAGAACGACCCGGTCTCGCATTGCCTCATCCAGGTTAGCGAATCCGCACAAACCTCCAAGGTCCCTCAGGTCGGCCACAAATTCACCGATGCTCTCGCCCTCGCGCTGGTCTCGTTGATAAAAATCATGACTTCGGATAAGAGTTGGTACAGCCGGAGCGTAGTGGTTTCGGAGGATGGGAGCTAGGTTGTCCCAATCCATTGTTTTGACATCTGCGGGTTTTGCTAGCGCCTTGGCCATTTTGAAAACGGCGGGCCCGCAGTGCGTCAAAAGTACCGCCCGTTTCTTGCTGCCGGTGGCGTCTTTCAAGTTGTTGGATTCCAAAAACATTTGGAAACGATCAATGTAGGACTCCCAGTCCTCGCTGGCTGGGTTAAATGGTGCAGGCGGCGTGGCGCTGCTGGCCATTTCGCTGGTCGTCTCTGCGCCGTTTGCCACGTGCTGGTTAGTCTTGTTGTCTCAGAATCCCACCTTCGTCGCCAGTGTTAAGTATGGTCGGTGGGTCCCATGAAAAGACGAGGCTTGAGTAGTGAACAACAGCTCTTTATTTAATAGACAGATTCTGAGACAGGAAACCCTAGCGCGCAGCAGCTCTTCTTATAGAGCTGGTCGCGGCTAGGCAGCCAATGACAACTTTTTGAGTTTGCCGCGCTTCGTTTTAGCCAATCGCGGCAAACCCTGTATGAGCCAATCAGGAATGTTTAAGCCATCCAATCACGATCCGGCTTTTTGGGACCAATAGGAACGCAGGGTTTAAAGCCTGCTAATATGGAACAAGAACAATCTTTTTGTTCTAGGTGAAATTTATTGCATTATTTTCAGTATTGGAGTCTGAAGTTTGAGCTTTCACGCAACAGGATTTTTACATTCATTTTAAAACAAACAAACAAAAATAAATAAAGCTGAGCGTCTTAAAAACATAATTCAACCTTGGTGTATCTTGCCCTTTCTATTAAAACATAAATTGTTAAATTTAGGCAGTAAAAAGTATATGTCTGGGTGTCCAAAATCCACATTTTATGTAAGATAAGTAGTTCTTGAAAGCTTAGAGAAAAGCTCATTCAAGTAATCATAACTTTTATCTTTTACATTTTAATGAAGGACAAGTCAAAGATGCATTGTTACCCAGTTACCCCGTAGATTCATTGTTACTCAGTTATACTCTGCACATTTTAATTCAGAAAGCCCCCGATTCAGAGCTAGGGCTGAGAAAAGATTCTGTATGAAACCTTGAAGACCTGCTATCAGTTCAGGCAATGCTAAGCTAAATAAGAAAGTTCTTTTAATTATAACTTCCTTTCAGTCTAAATTCCCAAGTTACATTCATCCATAGGTTAAGACTACAATTCTAAATATCCAAACTGAAAGTTAGATTACAGTATTTAATATGAATTCATTTGTTTTCCAAAGTTCCTTGTTCGTCTGACTAGGTTTTTGCTATTAATTGATTCAGAAAGAAATAGGTATAAGGTCAGTCCTATAGTATTAGAAGCTTCCCTTGAGCTATCACACTACTATGAAGATTGTTATCGTACTAATCTAAATATTTCCACATGGAATTACAGTATGAATCTTTCAGAGGACAACATTTACCTCTTTTGATTTGTGATCATATATCAAAATTATGTTCAGTTTAGGACTGGAGAAAACATTGAAAGAATCTATATGGTTTAAGGACTTTAAGGAGAGGTTAAAACAAAGATGCAAATTGCATACTACACATGTAAATCCCAGCCTCCTCCTCAAAATACCCTTCAGTGTGTTCTAGACTAATAAGAGAAATAACGGACAAATCTGCTTCCCATTCAGATAATCTGCTCATTCAATCTTTTGCTTTTCCCATGTACTGGAACAGAATTTTATGAACAAATGGGAAAATTTAAAATAGATCTATTCACCCTCATTAATCAAGAGGTCTGTTTTTTTTTTTTTTGGGGGGGGGTGCGTTTCTTAACCAACTACGTGTTTGCCAAAATAGGGGCAAATGATGTTCGTTTTTAGGGTATGCTGCTGCAGGGGACTATTGCAGCATTAGATCTTAAACCAACTAATTCCACTGGCAATATGATTCCACAGCTACAGCAAAATAGCAAAATAATAATAATAATAATAATAATAATAATAATAATAATAATAATAATAATAATAATAATAATAATAATAATAATAATAATAATATAATAATAATAATAATAATAATAATAATAATAATAATAATAATAATAATAATAATAATAATAATAATAATAATCTGTCTAGGTAGTCTATAGCAGGGGTCCCCAACCACCGGGCCGCTTTTGTTGGCGCCGCCATCTTTTTGATGAAAAAGTGCTTCGGGTAGAAAGCTCACCGGAAGCACTTTTTCATCAAAAAAGATGGCGGCGCTTGCCCGTGAGCTTTTCCGGTAGAAAGCCATTTCTACCGAGAAAAGCTCACCGAAGCGCCGCTTATCTTTTGATGAAAAAGTGCTTCCGGTGATGTCACCGGAAGCACTTTTTCATCAAAAAGATGGCGGCGCCCAGCTGATGCCGGTACCGGGCCGCGGAGCCCAGCTGATGCCGGTAACGGGCCGCGGCATAAAAAAGGTTGGGGATCACTGGTCTATAGGAACAGAGTCTTAATAGGCACATAGAGCTCATAGATTCAAAGAACACTTATAACCATATCTTGGAATTGTAAGAAGTTGTTTCCATCAAAGTATTCTGAAGGTGGCAATCTATGTAATCATTGTTGATGGGAAAGGGATGTTATCAACTCGTTAGGAATGTCAAATGTTACACATCTTCAGAGAAGCACATACATCCTGTTTACTTTTGTCATGGAACATATGTCAACATGGAACAATACAGTAAATTCAGGGATTGCCTTATTAGAACAACTCTGACATTTCCGTATCAAATCAACTGTGTTCAACTTATGATAATGATTAACACCATCCTCACAATTTGAAATGCTATTTTAATGCTGCTAAATTTTGTAAGGAGAAATATTTAAAATGGAGTGGAATCTGGCTATCCATGATGGCTTTGGAGAAATTCTGTTAATTTGTGTGATAGCTTTGTGCAGAAGATTAACCTGAGACTTCTAAATAGACAGCTAATTAAATGGCTTTTAGAACTGAAACCCTATACAGAAAAAATACACAGTTTGACACCCAGCAGGAAACTTTAGTTTATACCAGTCTAAAATGTTGCCATTAAAAAGGTTTATGAAGACTCGCTCAATTAAATGACAGTGAGTATCCTTCATTTACTCTGATCCATTTCAGTGATTACACTAAAGATGTGCAGAACTAGTTTCCCATCTTCTTGTTAATGTAAATATTTCTTAACTTCAGTAGAGAAATAAAATGAAATGAATAGATATATATATATAAAATACTGTAATTAAACATATTATAATTAAATAGCCCCTGAGGTAGATACAGTTTTAGTCTTTAAGAAATGTAGCACTTGAACAGAAACCAACAATCCAACTTTATAAAGAATTAAAAACTAACATGGAAATTAGTTTTATCTATCTAACTTGTAGAATAAAGAATTTGAATGTTTAACTTTAGTAAACCAAAGAATTCAAATATGACCATCTCTGTTTCTTTGCTAAGGGAGAACGTGTTATCCAAAGATATTTTCCGTGGTCGTGTGGCCAGCACGGCTATATGCTAAAGGCACATGGAATGCTATTTACCTTCCCACCGAAGTGATACCTATTAATCTACTCACATTTGCATACTTTTGAATTTCTAGGAGGGCAGGTGCTAGGGGAGGAATGGGAACTTCCCCAATTGCATGGCGCTCGGATCTCAAACCTGGGTTGTCAGCTTTCCAGTTGACAATCTTAGGATCTTTAATCGCTGAGCTACAAGCATTTTTTTCCCAGTGTACAATCACTATTTTTTGATGCTGTAAGTTGTATTTAATATTCAATTTTGTTTAAAGTTGAGCTTGGTAAATTATTTGCAAATAGCATGCTTTTGAAAGAAAGAACCCAATTTTTCTGGCTAGAGCTCTGTAGTGTTCCTATTACTGACTCTATACAAACTCTGCAATAGAAACTTTTCCATAATGAGCCAGAGTCAATACAGCAAATATCCCTGGGAACATTTCCTGTTGCCTCCATATGAATGAACAACATACATGTGGGTGGTGGATTTCAAATTTCTTTGAAATAAAAGTTGTGTTCTATATGATCACAGAGTAAACTGCTGATGATAATTTTAATTCTTGGTTTAGGTTCCCTTGGATGGTTCCTCTTATGGAACACAGAAACCAGAGGATATTTGGATTTTTGTTATGTCAATATGGTAAAGCATTCTTTATAATAAATAATAATTAATTTCAGTTATAAAGAACCTGTTTTCCAAGCAGAATAAAGGGTAGTATTATGAAATGAAATACTTTTATTTTAAGGAATCTAGCTTAACAAAGTTTGCTACCTTTTTGCTCTTGAATATTCATTTAATAGCATACAGGTAAAACTAGAAAAATTAAAATATCATGCAAAAGTTCATTTATTTCCGTAATGGAACTTAAAAGGTGAAACTAATATATGAGATAGACTCATTACATGCAAAGCAAGATAGTTCAAGCCGTGATTTGTCATAATTGTGATGATTATGGCTTACAGCTCATGAAAACCCCAAATCCACAATCTCAGAAAATTAGAATATTACATGCAATCAATAAAACAAGGATTGTACATAGAACAGTATTGGACCTCTGAAAAGTATAAGCATGCACTTGGTTTGGGCCCCTTTTGCAGCAATTACTGCCTCAATGCAGTGTGGCATGGAAGCTATCAGCCTGTGGCACTGCTGAGGTGTTATGGAAGATCAGGATGCTTCAATAACGGCCTTCAGCTCTTCTGCATTGTTCAGTCTCATGTCTCTCATCTTTCTCTTGGCAATGCCCCATAGATTCTCTGTAGGGTTCAGGTCAGGCGAGTTTGCTGGCCAATCAAACACAGTAATCCCACGGTCTTTGAACCAGGTTTTGGTGCTTTTGGCAGTGTGGGCAGGTGCCAAGTCCTGCTGGAAAATGAAGTCAGCATCCCCATAAAGCTCATCTGCGGAAGGAAGCATGAAGTGCTCCAAAATCTCCTGGTAGATGGCTGTGTTGACCCTGGACTTAATGAAGCACAGTGGACCAACACCAGCAGATGACATGGCTCCCCAAATCAACACAGACTGTGGAAACTTCACACTGGACTTCAAGCATCTTGCAGTGTGTGCCTCTCCATTCTTCCTCCAGACTCTGGGTCCTTGGTTTCCAAATGAGATGCAAAAGTTGCTCTCATCAGAAAAGAGGACTTTGGACCACTGAGCAACAGACCAGTTCTTTTTTTCTTTAGCCCAGGTAAGATGCTTCTGACATTGTTGTTGTTCAGGAGCGGCTTGACAAGAGGAATACAACATTTGAAGCCCATGTCCAGGATCCGTCTGTGTGTGGTGGCTCTTGATGCACTGACTCCAGCCTCAGTCCACTCCTTGCGAAAGTCCCCAACACTTTTGAATTGCCTTTTCCTGACAATCCTCTCCAGGCTGGGGTCATCCCTGCTGCTTGTGCACCTTTTTCTTCCACACTTTTCCCTTCCACATAACTTTCTATTAATGTGCTTTGATACAGCACTTTGGGAACATCCAACTTCTGTTGCAATTACCTTTTGAGGCTTTCCCTCCTTATGGAGGGTGTCAATGATGGTTTTCTGCACAACTGTCAGGTCAGCAGTCTTTCCCATGATTGTGATTCCTACTGAACCAGACTGAGAGACCATTTAAAGGCTCAGGAACCCTTTGCAGATGTTATGGCTTAATTAGCTGATTAGAGTGGGACACTTTGGGTCTAGAATATTGAACCTTTTCACAATATTCTAATTTTCTGAGATTGTGGATTTAGGGTTTTCATGAGCTGTAAGCCATAATTGTCACAATTATGACAAATCACGGCTTGAACTATCTTGCTTTGCATGTAATGAGTCTATCTCATATATTAGTTTCATCTTTTAAGTTGCATTACTGAAATAAATGAACTTTTGCACGATATTCTAATTTTTTGAGTTTCACCTGTATCTGTTGGTAATATTTTTCTAATTTATGCACATATCTTTCTGACTGATTGTAAACTTTAATACTTTATTTAAAAATGTATATAAATTTTTCTTTTTCAAATTACTTAATCTGGAGCTAGCTAAATGAGATTACTAAAAGCCAGAGCTCTTGAATGCTATTTACAGACAGAGGGAATTTGCTGGTATATATAATATATAATATAACATTTAGCTAACTTGAAGACAATATTAGTTAAGTACACTTTTAGAAGAGAATGTATGTAGCTCGGGGTTGAACTGTAAGCCCTTGGTGGTCTTTGAGCTTGGTTTTTTTATGCAGACTTCAATTCCACAGCCAGGTAACTTCTTCAGTGCTTAATCCACTATGTACTGAAGAGGTTACTTAGCTGAGTAATGAAATATCTGCATGAAAACAACCAAGCTCAGAGAGCACCCAGGACCCTATATTTGTTAACTGCTATAGCTGCCTATATGGTGTTAAATATTATTTTTGAGTATATTTGTTATATTATAATGATTTTGAATATATATTTAGGAGGACTGCATGTATGGAAGATACTGTAGGAAGCCTTTATAGTGAAATTCATATTGTTTGAGTGAAGGCAATGCAATCAGATTTCTTCTGTTGATGCTTTAGCCTAGAAGGAGAGAGTTTCCTTTTCTTGTGTAAGAAAGGATGGTTTGTTTGACACAGGCCATTAAATGTGGTATCTGTAGTAGAGAATAATGATGAGAAAGCCAATTATTGTGGCATTTTTGGATGCAATTGGGCATGTGCTTCCTTGGAACTAAGCTAAAGCCACCAAATTAATTTTAACTATGACATCATTTTCCCCTTCTCTCTTAGAAAAATGCTTTGAAGCAGAAAGAAAATGAAACATGAAACGTTTGTTCCAATAGCAAAGATAGAAACCTGTTCCCTTGTGTCTTATTCATGTCACCTTACACAATAATATCTAAGGGGCCCTCTTGTTCCCTTTCCTATCCTTAATCCTCTACTTTAAAAATGGGCTTCAAAATTATCTGGTCCCCGTTTCTCATGGCATTTCTACATCTCCAAAGGCCCTTCAAATGCCCTCTAGAATGTTAGGAAATGTCCCTTCACTTCCAAAGGTTGCTTATTTCTGAACTAGAACAAATAATTTTGTGTACTCAATTTAATTCGTGCATTTTCTATTTTATTGTCCATAAGCCCTAAGCTTTCAAGATAGCTTAATTCTTGCTCATTTGAGAAATCAACATCGCTATTGTGTAAATATCTATTCAGAAGTAACGTCCACCGCATATAGTCCCAGAAATAGATTTATCACAACACAGAGGAAAAAAACCTGAATATTTTAATTAATGTGTGACTTCACTATTTTATTTGGTTCCATTTAAATACATTTCTAAGATGTAGTGTTTTCAAAGCGGGCAAAAACATTGAGAATACAGATTTCTTCACAGTAATACTTATTATGTATGCAAGTTGTCTGAATATTTTTTTTAAAAAAGATCACGTATGTTCCCCATTTGCATTATATAAATATGATCTTTAAGACAATGCCCTAAGTTTGACTGTTACATATAAAGAATGACAATAAAATTTAACAAACAAAGCTAGAATAGAGCAGTCTCCATTAGGAGTCCTGACAGAAAATTGATTGATTCTGGTTGACTTATGACTGGACACTTAGTGACCATTTGAAGTGGAAAAAAAACCTCCCAAAATTTTCATATGACCCTGTTCTGAAATGGCTGTCCTACCATTTTGAGCACAACCTGCAATTTTTTTTATGTCCACTTGCAGTATCCCACGGTCACATAACCCTGATTTACAACATTTTTTACTGAAAACTGGTGTTTACTTCTTGTTTTTGGCAAAAATGCCCCATAGCAAACAATGGGTTTGCTTAATGATCACATATTTACCTAACAATCATGGTGGTTTATTTAGTATCTTTCTGCAAAATAGGTCATAAAATTGACCTGATTTATTATGGCCACGACCTATGATCATAATGGACAGACACCATTATATTGTAAACTAACTGCATTATTACCTGACAGAAATAGAAGTTAGCAGGAGCAACAACTAGCAGAATCTGCATTCAAAGTGGCCTAAAGTGGTTGGGACAATAGGTCAGGAATAAAAAACAAGAACAACGATGAACAGTGAACTCCATATCTGTTCAGAGATACCAGGTGCTTATCTACCTTCCACATGTCAGTGTTCCAGAAAACCTCCACTCCAACAAATAACTCCGAGGCAGACATCCTTTCCAAGGTTCTTTTTATTAGAGCAGTAAACTGGCACATCTGGGAAATCCTGAATCTGAAAGTTCCGGGTTTCCTTGCAATAAATAAAAATTACAAATCCACCCCCTGCACCCATCATTGCATCACATGCCCCAATAACCATCCATCCCAACTTGAGATATCCTCTCAACCAGTGCAGAAATAACATGACCTTGACTTAGAAGAAGAATGCTATTATGTCGAACCATATAGACTGAGAGAAATTCACCCCTCCCATTTTCCCAGGCTCAAGAATATGGCAGTGTGGAAGCTGTGTGACTCAGCCTTTCATCCTTCTGAGATCAGTAAAATGAGGACCTAAATTGTTGGGGACAAGATGTTGACTCTGTAAACAACTTAGACCATCCTGTAAAGAGCTATGAAGAGATATATAAATCTAAGTGCTATTGCTATGATAGTGCCTTGCCAATAATAACCGATTGTATATTGTAGGGAGAGGAAAGGCACATATTCATTTGTGAACTTGAATTTTAATTAGAGAAGAAACTACACTAGGCTTCTTCACATAATTTAATTATATTAAAGCACATAAAGAAAGGAAATACAATCTGTACCTGCTATTCCCACAAAAGATATTACACAAAGAGATATACTAAATCAACTATATAACACATTTGGTTACTGCTGAGGAGGGAGAATGATAAAAAAAAAAAACCCCACATTGTTATGTAGTATATCAAACCACATGACTTAGTACTTGTATCATGGTGCAGGTATTAAAGACCTGGATTTGTAAATCATGTAGCACATATTTCACCTTCTTCATAAACTGAATAAGGTTTTTGGATGAGAAGCAAAACATTTTCAAGAAAAAATAGTCCAGTTGTCTTTTGAAAAGCACCTTTAGGACATATTTCACCAGTTTGGGTCATTGTGATTGATTTTGGAGGTCTATGTGTCACATTTAAAAGTATTTAAAATGCAGATTCATTTATGAAATATCACATTGAAGATGCCCTAAACTTACAGTAGAGCAGAAAAATGAAATTGTTTGTTGCCTTAAACCAATTAAACCAGTTAAGTTGCTTAACTTGCTTAATGAGAACATTCCACGGGAAATTTAAAAGGTATATTTAAAAATGTATTCAATCAGTTTTCAAACTATAGAAGTGATTGGTGGGTTTTATTAAATTTATTTCAAGGCCGAGTTCACACATTACTCTAATCCCATAATGTGGTTGTTTGGTTTTCAGTATGTTGTGTTAACTCATTTGCTGATTTTTTGCTGCTTGGAATATATGAACCATCGTTAATCATCGTTTATTTCATCAACCTTATTTACATAAACTACAACTTAGCATAATGTGTAAATTCAAGGTAAATCTTTTTCAGTATCCCAATTGTAGCAATCTTTGTAACCAAGCTTGCAAGGAGTATTTATAGTCACGTTAGGGCTGCTTCACACCTACCTTTTAAACTGTTCCTGACTGGTTCCATGCCTGAATCATCTTGATTTGACAGTTCAGCTTATTTATTTCTGGCTCTGTTTTGTTTCTACAGGAAAAGAATTGGCACATTGCCTTTTTCATCAAGAGCAATGAAGTCTTATAGAATTTGGGGAAAAGGAACAATTCCCTCACTCACAGCTCCTGCTGTTGAGCTACTATTTCTCTGTCATTTTAATAAATTGAGTGGGAGAATGGTAACTTGTTGACATGGTGTCTAGTGACTCAGTAGCTAGCATTGATTGTGAAAACAGACCAGGCCTACCAGCGTCTTCTCTTGATGAGATATGGGATGCTCTGATTGACTTGACATTCTCAGTGTTTTAAAATCAGCGTCAGGAAGGTGACTGTATGTCAGTTTAAACCAGTTTTTGTAGATGGGAAAAGCAGAAACTATGGCGGCAAGGAACAGATCCTAGTTCTGCTTTATTTTTCTAAAATTTTCAGGAATTTAACGTTCCATCATAAATTCTGACATCCAAAACAAGAAGTACAGAAACAGCTAATAACACCTTGTAGGTTCATGAATAGTTAACAGGAAGCAAATTTCAGTAATCTCAGAAGTGATTATTTCTGACAGCAAAGGGTCACTCAGAGTTAGATGGGTGGCATCTAAATTTGATAAATGAATAAAAATAAATAAAAAGACATTGAACACTAAAAATATTAAACAAAGGACACTGAATAAATGTACTGCAGTAGCCTAGAACACCAGAAAAAAGGAAGCAGACTACCTATACAACATTTTCCAATGAACTCATGCAACATTATCAAAAAGTGCCATACTACCAACACAAGCTATGAAAAAGAATAACATTACCATACATCAAAAACATATCAGAAGCTATCAACAGACTACTTTGATCACATGGTCTCTCTGTAGAAAACCAACTAAAATCCTCCAGTCTTAAATAAACCAAAAGATCTAATAATCCCAGGAGAAAAAAAGGAGTCATTTATAACATAGAGTGTAAGACTATATAGGACAGACAAGACTAGCAGACCAGAAAAGCACATCCACAAATGCCAATTAGCAGAAAACACAATAAAAACACCTTCATCTCACAACCCATGGGTAAACTCAACCATAGTTTCAACTAGGAGCATCTGAGACCAAGCCAAATCCAAAAATGCTAGGGGATTCCTAGAATTTTGTTATTCAGACAAATTATCCATCAATAGACATATAGAGATAATTTATACATTGTTCAAAAAAGACAGTTAAAAGCTAAGAAGGAAACCAAAAGTCCAGAACTCATCCTCTTCATTAGCCAACACCCAGATAAGCAGATATTATCACCAGACAGTCAAGCAGAAACAATATCCTAATCAAGGCGAAAACCATAGCCCCACCATCTCTGGCTGGGCAAAAAAAATCCCACACTTATTGGCACTGATGTTGTTATCTAGTTTGATAAAATGCCTGAAAGCAAACAACCAAGCTCAGAGAGCATTATGTTTCATGATTCAGAGTCTGAATCTGACAGTGTTGTTTCAGCTAAGCCTGTGCTTCAGAATTGTCCTTCAGAACAGGAATTAGTAAGCCAGGATTCAATTGAGGCTAATCAGTCACAAGCATTTCCTGTTCAGCTGGAGTAGTCAGATGATGAAGCATAGCCACCAAGCCCTAGGCTAGACACATATAGAAGTGAGCAGAGCAATGTTCCTCCGTGAAGCTTCTCGTGACACAAAAGGCAAAGCATGAGTATGTGTAGGCAGCTGGCTATAGACTGATTTAGTTATCTCCTGAGCTTGCAATCCTTTGTTGTAGACAACTGTTCAGCTTTCCAGCTGAATCATGTTCCTATTTCTTGTTTGTGACTCTTGACCCTTTGAACTGGCTAGGTTGTACCTGATTTGGCATCCTGTGACTTTTGGAACATCTCTGTACTACACTATTGCTTTTGGGACTGTATTTGGTTCTCTTTAGGCAAGCCTTCTTTACTAGGCATTCAAATCACAATCCTGCTGTTATCTGCTTAATCTGAAGTAAATATTCCTGCTTCCAAAGTACGGTTTTTGTGTGTACATCAGGGGTAGGATTCAAATTTCTTAAAAACCGGTTCTGTGGGCATGGCCTAATTTGTGGGTGTGGTTAGGTGGCCATGTGACTGGCTGGGTGTGGCTAAATGGTCATGTGACTGGAGTGGGTATGGCTAGGTGATGGGGTGAGCATGGCTAGGTGGCCATGTGACTGACTGGCAAACCAAATATAAGTGATCCTTGCTTAATGACCAGTTGCTTAGTAAGTGTTTTAATTTATGACTGACCTCCCCAGAGCTAATTGACCTGTTTTTGGAGCTTTGACAGCATTGCATATCCTCTCTCTCTCTCTCTCTCTCTCTCTCTCTCTCTCTCTCTTATGACCAGTTACAACATCCTACACAGTCATGTGACTGAGGTTTTCTATGTTTTTTGCCAGTTTCCGACAATTCCTTCTAGTTTCTGGTTAAAAATGCCCATTGGGGAAAAGGGACTTGTTTAATAACCAGTGTTTGCTTAATGACCACAAGCTTCACTTAATGACCATGGTGTTTGCCTAACCTTAAACACTCAAAGAGCCATTTTTCTATTTTCCTTTAAACAGATCTCTCTCTCTCTCTCTCTCTCTCTCTCTCTCTGTCTCTTTCTTTCTCCCCCCTCTCATTTTTTCTCTCTCTCATCACTCTCTTTTTCTTTCTCATCTCTCCTTTTCTTTCTCCCTCTCCCTCTTTCTCATCTGTTTCTCACCTCTTTCTCTCTCTCATCTTTCCCTCTCTCTGTCTTTGCGGGGAAAGGAACATCTGAACTGGTGCAGATGGTGGGAATCTGATGAGCCAGTACTGAAGACCAGATGGCTGGCAGGGAGGTGGGGCAATCCCTCAGTCTCCCCAAAAATAATGCTTCTGGTGAGGAGAAAGAAGCGCATTGGAGGAGACTTGGCGGGTGTCAGAGGGGCGGCAAGCGTTTCACAGCTTCTGAGGGGGTCGAGCCTCCCTGTTCCCAACATCTTCACATGAGGCTATCGCTGGCAGCTGCTTCCTGCTTCTCTGCAGCCCACTAACAGCATTCAACTTAGCTACTTCCCTCCTCCTTCTCAGCCACATACATACAGAGCAAACACTCACACATCTCATGGTGTTGGAGAGACTTGCCCACGCATCGTCTCCTTGCAGAAAATCCTCCCGGCGTTGTGTGTGTACTCTCTACCTGAGAAGGGGGAGAAGAGTTGCCAAACTTTTCTTCCTCTCTTCCCTTCGCAGCGGAGCTGCTTGGAAGGCAGCTCCTGTGGCCTGGCTGTCCCTTTATGGTCCCTCCTTACCACTGTTAGGAATATAAGTCACCTAACAGTTATTTGGGTTGGAAATATATAAACTAGGATAGACATTTTAATACTGTATCTTTAAGAAAGTGCAAAAACTGTAATTGGGTGTGGTTTCTTAAACGGCCATAAGATGGAGCCAGAAACCTGGGTTGTTAGGAGTGAGAGAGTCTCAGAAGTGAGTGAGTCTCTGTTTTCTTCTGTTGGAGAGTATTACTATTCCTCCTAATTGACTGTTATTCTTGGATTTGATGTAACTCTGTTACTGAACTGTTTTTGATACTGGACTATCCCTGGATTATTGGATTATCCCTGGACTGAAAACTGATTTAACCGTGAATGACTTGGACTGCTTATTTTATCTAAGAAGTATGAAATGAATTCATGACAGGAATATTCTCCTTGTAAGGAACTTTCTTAACTTTGATTGCATTGTTATAGTGGATCACAAGATGCCAGACAAAATACTTCATGATACAATGGTTTCTTTCAAGTAGAAAAGCCTTTTCTGCAACTCATCAGACAAAAGGCTATCTTTCTCAGTTAATATATGTTGGATTCATCAAAATTTATTTCCAAATCAGATATTTTTTGTTGTATAATTATAAAGAATACTCCTATTTGTTCACCCTTCTCAAACTATATATTTTTAGTCAGTTTTAAGTTTAAATAATTGGGCAGAGTTCTGAAAACACTGCAGGTGAATTTATTTGAATTCCTTGTAGAACAGAAATTAGAAACAAAAGCTTTTTGGAAGAATTGCTTGACCTTCCTTTCAGAACAACAACATACCCCCCTCTTCTTTTCTTCTAGTATCTGTTCATGGTTATGCATGTAAGAAATTTTCTGATCTTGTGCTGACCTCCTTATTTCCCCAAAGACCTCTTTAAATGAATTTTGAAAGCTTTTCCATTCCAGTTTTGACCAAAGAAACATAATGTAGTGGCAAGCAACTAGCTGCTATGGATGAATAACATAAATAAAGGTAAAAGCACCAGATGGCATAATGATAATTCAGCTGAATTTGCATCTTTATATTCCTCTCATTTGTAAGATATACTAAGTCATCAACAGCAATCTTTAGGTAGGAATGCTTTTTAAAACACAGAGAATAGAGGTACAATTACAAAGGAGTGTATATTATACTATGTAATAGCTTTCTCACACTTATATTGGGATTGTAACTTCCAGACACCGGCTGGCAATTTTGCTAGTTGCAAGACCAACACATTGAAGTGGGAAAAGCTTCTCTATGCTAATGATGACCAGAATCTTTTAGATTGCAACAATTGACTTCTGCTTTATAACCTAGTTAGAATCTCAGGATCCAGTTAACTGCTAATAAAACAACTTTAATACAGTCATACATTTTTATAGTCTATCTGGCATCCCCTCTTCCCAATAACATGTTCTCTAAGCAGGTCAGAAAGCAACAAAGATATGCCAACAAAATTTAAAACCCCAGGAAACCGTAAGCCAATATAATACAAGTAATACTTACTGAGTAATACTTGTTGGGTTTTTTTGCAGACTTTTCATTACCAAATTAGGTAACATTGTTAATGTAGTAGAGAGTGGGGTTTGCTCTCATTTTATATACTAGTGGGTTGGTGGGTAGGTAGCAACTCAAACAAAGAAGCTAAGGGTAAATAGCAGCCCAATCATTGAACCACAAAGACCACTCCCACAAACGCTGACAGGGGAAGCTACTAGTATATAAAATGAGAGCAAACCCCATTCCCTACTAGCACTGAAGAAATTAACTAGCTTGATAATGAAATGTCTTCAACAAAACAGCCACGCTCAGAGCACCAAAGCACTTGAAGATCAACCCTGAGCTATAAATATTCTATCAGTAATAAGTACCGAATCCAGCTATTATATAAACATGCAATATATAAAGTCTACTATCCAAGAATAAAATCCAAAAGGGTTTAAAGTTCTAGGTGGCTATAAAGATACCTGGAATAAAAGGGCTGAGAAGGTGGGCAAACTTTGCTACCCATTCTTGGCATTTCAGACTTTCGGAGAAAGGCCTCCTCACTTTATGGTCATCTGAGGCAAGGGAAACTTCACGTTCTGTTTTTCTCACTTGCTGCCAACTATTTTTTTTGTCCTCCCACAATGCAGTTGTGAAGGTTGTCTTTTCTGGCAGGGTTTCCAGTTTGAGTCTTGTGGCACCTGATGTTCCTCAATATGAAACAGCATATGCTAGAGCAGCAATTGTATTTTAGATGCTTTTAGATTTCTTTTTATCCCAGTAAATAAAAGATGACAAATTTCTTTAAAATATGAATGGTGTTTGATAAAAGAAGGCTTTTAATGTAACATCTAATTTTAAAAGATGGAAAGTCAAGTATGCTCTTTAGACAAAATTTGGTTTAATCCTAAAACCTCATGTGCAATCTAATAAGATTTAAATACAAGTACACAGGTGTGCACACAATATTTTAGAAAGAGAATTATATACAAAATAACAAGAATTATATATAAAATTCAGAAAGAGAATTACATATAAAAAGAAAATGACAGTTGTTCATTTGTCTTACTTGAATATAATGCACATGCAATTTTGAGAAAATGTGGAAAAAATAGGTACAAGGGTCTTTAATCACAGTGGGGATTTTATTTAGAAAGGTCTTATTGTACAATTATCTATGTCTGTAAATAGTTTCAAACTTCTTCCATTTCTTTTTTATCCTAGTAAACAGCAGGATCATTTTGTCTGAAAATCTTTGCCATAAAAGAAATCACCGTGATAACGAGCAGTCAAAAATAGATACATTGGCACAGAAATCTAGAAGCTGGTATGAAAAATAGCCAACTTACTCAGCCCAAACAATGGGGTTTCCCCCCCCCAAAGACTTGCCAATGGCATTTTATTATAAAATTTGCTATGATCCAACTATGAATTGAGAAACATAAAATAATGAAACAACTCCAACTATGTGGCAAATTGCAATGATACATGTATGCTGTTAATCCGTTTTATGCATACAATGATTATTGTCTTTTAGTGGGCCTTTTTAGTGGGCCTTTTCCAAATATACACACCTCTTTCTCCCTGTCCCCACCTGTTGTTCTTCTTCCAGTGTTGTAAATTGCAGAGGTGGAAAAATATATCAGAGAAGGATTGGAAAGCAGAGGAAGTGATCTTAATGACAAATGAAGTTGGACAGACTTGGTGTCATCAGTTGCTCCTGTCAGTGTCAGTGATAGCATAAACGACCTCTGTGATCATATTAAGAGCAATTGCGTTCTCTTCGCTGATGATGTAAAGCTGTTCAATACCACAGACAATACTGCTACCCTACAAAAAGATCTTGACTATGTATCCGAATGGTCAAACAAATGGCAACTTCAAATCTCAACAAATAAATGCTCTGTCTTACATATTGGCAAAAAAATCAGAAAATAAAATACAAGCTGAATAGTCAAGATCTTGTTGATGACCCAAGCTCTGTAAAGGACCTTGGAATACTCACCTCTAATGATCTAAGTGCTAGAGCACACTGCAACTACATAGCCAAAAAGGCATTAAGAGTTGTTAACCTAATCCTACGTAGCTTTTTCTCTGGTAATATCACACTACTAACCAGAGCATACAAAACATTTGCTAGACCAATACTTGAATACAGTTCATCAGTCTGGAACCCACACTACGTATCTGATATTAGCACAATTGAGAAAGTCCAGAAATATTTCACAAGAAGAGTTCTCCACTCCTCTACTCACTGTAGAATACCTTATGCCACCAGACTTGAAATTCTAGAACTAGAAAACCTTGAATTACGCCGTCTTCGGTCTGACTTAAGCATGGTATACAAAATCATACATTGCAATGTCCTACCTGTCAATGAATACTTCAGCTTCAACCATAACAACACAAGAGCACACAATAGATACAAACTCAAAGTAAACCGCACCAAACTTGATTGCAGGAAATATGACTTCAGCAATAGAGTGGTCAATGTCTGGAATACTCTACCCGACTCTGTAGTTTCTTCCCCAAACCCCAAAAACTTTAACCTTAGACTGTCTACTATTGACCTCACCCCTTTCCTAAGAGGTCTGTAGGGGCGTGCATAAGCGCACCAACGTGCCTACCGTCCCTGTCCTATTGTTTCTCTTATTCTTTTATTTTTCTTATATGTAACCATTTCATGTATTCACAACTATGTATACATTTATACTTATTATCTTGTAAACAATTGGCAAATCAAATAAATAAATAAATAAAATAAATAGCAAGAAGTGAAAAAAAAATGGCTACATTAAAAAAGACCTTTAATATAAACAGCATGTGCATTAAAGGACCTAATATAAAACAGACTGAGAAAGCCTTACTTCTTACTTATTAGCAGCTTGGGAGATTTTTCAAGCACCACCAGAACAGTCTGTTTCCAAATTTTGTTCCTGAATATTAAAGCCATCATGTTCCTTTCAGTAAACTCAGAGCAGTGGTAAGTAGGATTCTATGGCAAGAAATACTAATTGGACAAGAAACTCAACATGTCTGGGAGTTCCTAAAAAGGAAGGTATTAAAAGCACAGTACAAAATGATTCTACAGAGGAAAAAAATGAACATCAGGGGAAGAAGGTAATATGGCAACTCAAAAAGCTTAGTTGAGAGAAAAACTTTTAAAAGGCTCATAATAGAAAATGGAAGAGAAGCAGATAACAAGGAAAAGTTCAGCCTGGTCAGGTATCCTGGAACTGTGGAGCTTATGTAAGGAAAGCAAAAACATAGAATGAAAGATGCTAAGATGTTTTAAGTGAAAGATGCTAAGAATAACAAAGAAGACTTTAGACTTTAAAAGAAAAGAATCAGTATAGCTTAGAGAAGCTTATGGCTTAGAGAAGATAGAGCTATTCAAATCTTATTACCTAAACAGAAAATTATGAAGAACAGAATGAATGGGCAATAATTGAAACTTGAGTTTGATTTAAAAAAAATCTATTTCTTTGACTCAGTTTATGCCTATTGGTCAAGATTAATTGTATCTAGTTTGCTGAAGGAACTTGCAGATGGTTTGACTGACTGCTTATGTATTATCTTTAAATAAAACTGGAGAACGACAATGTATCGGATGACTGGAGGAGATTGAATGTTGTTCCTATCATTAAAAAAATGGAAAATGAAGAATCTCGGGAATTTCTAACCAATTCAGTGTGACATTAATACCTGGGAATATTTTAGAGCTAAACAGAACCACTGGGTCACTGCCTCTTATAAACTTGTTACAATTACCAAAAGCAATTCCCACTTATACCCAAACTGTTTCTAGACACTGGTTCTGGTTTCTTGTTTGGCCTTGAGTGACTTGTATAATTGAAGATCAGAAGTACACTCATACTAACTACCTCTGTGCCAGAAAACGATCACTCCTAGCACTTTTAGGTAGATGTTACACAATAGGGTTATATTTCTTATATGCAGGAACCTTTTCAAGCACAATGGGTGGTTTGTGTGACAGTAGCAAATTCAAGTAGAATACACTGGAAAGACAAAGATGTCTAAATGTTTTAAAAGTGCTAGACATAGCTTCCATCAAGTTTCTTTTGCTACTATTACTAACCACATAATGAGTTTTGCTTCTACATCAAGTCTGGTCCCAAGCCTCTGTCTCTTCCTCAAGAAGCAAAGTTGAGAATTAGAGATGGAAAATAAACCAATATATCAGATTTAGCAGTGGAGCTAAGTTGAACAAAGATTAGGAATCTGACTTAGATGGCTTTTCAATTTTTCCAAAAACATGTTTGTTCTTATGATTCAGTTAACTTTAAATTCTAATTCTAAATTTTGTTGTTAAGATTATTTAAGGTGCAATTGTTTACATAAAGACAGGGGATAATAGGGGTTGCAAAAGCCAAACATAGCTTGTTTCCTATGGTAACTAATAAAATAGTTTGCTAAATTGCATATACTATAAAATGGATCAAGTGAAAAGCTTTCAGTACATTGCACAATATGCTAGATCTCAAAGGAGTTATGTAACTGCATAACTTAGTTCATGTATATACAAAGACTCTTGTATGTGAACTAAATAATATTTGAAGCACCTGCATTATGAAATAATATTTTCTACAATATCTTTTTTCAAATATAATAAAACATGCAATATTCTATTATTAGCTCAGTGACATTTATTTATTGCTACTCTTCACACCAATCTCTTTTAATAGGGGGACATGTACAATTAAATGTATTTTGGAAGAATGGAGGAAACATCTTTCATGATGGTGCTGACTGCAGAGGTGTCAGAGCATTTTGAGCAAAGCGAGTTTCCATTCTTCACACTTTCTGTTCACTCATAGGCAGTTGTTCTATTCCCCTTTGCCTCTGTTCCACAGCTGCTTCTGCTTGCACAACTGGGAATGCCTTAGAAGAATCTGTCAGATGGTGAAGAGTGAGCTACTATTTATATACAGCAACCCTCCAAGTATTAGGTATAAGAAAAAACACTGGTACAACTTCAAGAACGATGGCTTTTGGTCCATCATGTTTCCTGTGCAACAGATATTAGAAAATGGTGTCAGATATTTCACCCTGCTCTATGTACGACCATTAAAATGTATAGGTTCCTCTTTTTTCATGCTATTCATAATATTGTTAGTGTACACACAAAATATTATGGAATCTTGTTAAAACCAGAAGTAAATAAACAATAGCTCTTCTTGAAACATAGATTCAGAGGTTAGTAACAGTGGAACCAGAAATAGTTTTCTCATTTTGGATATTACTTTGTTTCGCCATTTCTTTTTGCATATTCAGGGCTTGATTATAAGAAAGATCAATGTGCTTTTTAATTTTTCCAAAATTTAATTTGCAGAGAAGGAATTAGAAACGATTTTAAGAGAAACTGGATTAGAAGTAGAAAAAAGTATTTCTTTTTTTTAAAATTGGAGGAAGAAATATCAATAACCTTTGCCACACTAAATGCAAAGAATCTGCAAGCACTAGTAATAAAACTCGAGGAGCAGAGTCAAAAAATGGAACTAAGATTAAATGTAAAAAATATTAAATGAACCAAATAAAGCACAACACCCTTAAAACAGACAATGATGAAATTGAAATGGTAGATAGCTGCTGCCCTTTAGTGCCAACCAACAACAGTAAAGTAACAAGCAATCAGACATACACTGCAGGCCAGCAAATGGGAGAACAAACAAGAAAAGATATTCAAACCAAGAAAGACACCTATTATTTCAAGTGGATTTCTTTTTTATTTCATACTTATAGACATAATCTTGCAAACTGGAGTACCCTCTTATCTATGACAACCATATACTCTGACAGCTATAAGGAAAGGCTCTCTACACCTCGTTTCTCTCACACAAACTATAGGAATTGAGCTATGTCTCACTGTCCTGCAACAGATTGTGCAAGCAAATGTATTTCCTGTGATACTCAGTGGAAACAGAAGTTGGACCTTGAAGAAGCAGAATAGAAAGAGTACTAACACTTTGGAAACGCTGGTATGGATAATGTCAGCTTTCCAGAGATTATCCATTCTAGCCAGTAACTTCAAGACAACCATAATATCAAAGTACTTTTATTAGAATAGAACTTGATACTTCTGTGGAATTCCGAAACTAAAGTTTCCCCCAGACTTCCCACAAGGACCCAACCTACAACCCATCCCCTTTTCCCCACATCATACATCACATGAACCAACCCTCCTTCAGCCCCAATTCTTGCTGCGCCATTCACAATGACCTTGAATACTACAGAACCTATTTTGTCTACTGAGAGCTACTCAAACAACATCAGCCCCTTCCAATCCTCTGCAGCTGTGTGGCAGCTTTTAATAACGATTCCAAGGCTGACAGATAAAACTTGTAAGAATACCATGGACATCTAAGAAAATAAAGACATGAACAACTGAACAAATCAACCAGAGTTTTCACTTATACTACCAATGGCAGACTCAAATGAGATATACTGTACTTTGGACACATTAGGTGAACACCTAGCTCTCTGGAGAAGAGTATAATGTTGGGAAACATGTCAAGAAAGAGTGGAAGGAGAGCAACAGCAGTAGGTAGATGACATGGTAAAAGGTGCATCATTGGAATACCTGAAGCTGCAGTTTAGAGACAAACCACAAAATCTATGTACATGATCTATGTACATCTAAGAGTAAATCTATGTACATTCTAAGAGTTAACAAAGGCTTGACAGAGTTAACAAAGGATGACAAAATATTAGATGACACCAGTGCACTTAGGCCTCTTGTCAGTAGTAAACCAAGTAAGCTTAGAAGATTGGAGCACACAGAAGACCCCCAAAACAGAGTAAAGGTCTTCACATTTTGTTAACTTCAGAAATTAGAACCAACTGCTTGAATTTTATTAAAAACATAATGCAACCACTAGAGGAATGTGAATCAGCCGGTACTGATTCAAAATTGGGGTTCCATTTGAAAAAAAAAAAGACTTCAAATTCAAATTATGCCATTTGAAAAAGGAAACTCAGTTCAAATGTATAATTTGGACTGTGGATAGAAAGAATATATGTGCCCAAAAATAAAAATTATTTTTAACTGAATCAAAGATACCTGATTCAGTTTGATGCCTGATTCAACAATGCAGTATGAAATCCAGTAACTTCTGAGTGGTGTATTTCAATAGAAGCTTTTCAGAGACTTCTAATTAGTGCTGCTCTTTTAATATTTCAAAATGAAATAATTTGTCAGTTCTTCTCAGACTTCTGTTCAGTTTCTGCATAATAAAGAATAATCAAGTATGAAGGTGTGAAATTAGGTAGACTTGCATTAACATGAGGATTGAATAACTTTGTCACTTGTCTTTCTTCAATCCTGCCATGAGATAGATTGTGGTTCTACCTGTTACTACCCTAAATGAACACTTATGTTCATTTAGAGTTTCTTAGCTCTTAAAGGACAATTTAATAATATTCCTGAATGTCTCATTTCATGTCAGTAGAAAAACAGATAAAAACAGATAAAAAGAGTCTTTACAAAAAAACATGGTGTCAGTGGAGAAATGGGTGAAAAAAAACATTAGACAGAATCTGTCTAAATGGCAGCTACACATTGTCATATTATTTTTACCCAGCATAGCTTAAAAATCATACTGAGAATTCATTAGCCAATTAACAATATACTGCAATATCATTTCAGTGATCTGAATCTGTAATTCAAAAACTTGATAATATTTCAAGAATTGTGAGATACACAAAGGGAAACTCCAGAATGTTATGCATATGTTTAAAATAGACTTAATATTTTTTATTTAGAGTTATGAATAATTTATCCCCCAAATATATCTGACTGACTGATGATGAAATGTATAAATATGACTCCTAGGAATACAAATATACCAAAACTATCAGCTGTAAAGTCAGAAGAAAAATCTCCATCTTCTGTTTTAAAAAGCAACATAAAATAAATGCCGATTTGTCCTGGAAAAAGTGAAAGAACAAGTTTGGCCACTAGATATATATTTTTCTTAGACTTTGATGTATTTACCTGTTGGAATTATTTCAGAATCATGTGGAGCTTCTTCTGAATAGTTACATAAAACCCCAATTCTCTATCATGCTGCAGTCATTTCAGTAGAGCTCTATCTGAGGCTGTATGTGGTGTATTATACGTTTAGCTGAAGATAAGTTGCAGGCATTCCTTCATTTTTAGAGCAAAAATGTAGTTTCTATGTAAATCTATCTAGTAATAAAAACACAGGATAGGAGCTTTAAAAATATTATGTCTCTCCCTAACTCCCAAATAAATGAATCTCATTTTAAAATATTTTATTGTTTCCATTTATCTTTTCTTTCAGAAACTTTCTATCTAAATACTGTATTTCACAGTTTAATGAAAAAAAATATTTAATGGGAGAATTAGTGAGGTTGCTTCATGTTTTCAAGGTGTCTTGATAACAGAATGTGAATCTTAGAAACCACAAGTTGAGATCTATCATCTATTTATATGAATAGAGGAAGAAAGCAGATCCTGTTCAGCTTCTAGTTATAATAGTAGTAACTGTGAGAGGGATCTTGGAGTCCTAGTGGACAATCACTTAAATATGAACCAGCAGTGTGCTGCATCTGCCAAAAAAGCCAACATAGTTCTAGGCTGCGTTAACAGAGGGATAGAATCAAGATGATGTGAAGTGTTAA
Source organism: Notechis scutatus (assembly GCF_049901735.1). Classification (NCBI taxonomy): domain Eukaryota; kingdom Metazoa; phylum Chordata; class Lepidosauria; order Squamata; family Elapidae; genus Notechis; species Notechis scutatus. The sequence goes on along the minus strand of NC_142011.1, from coordinate 161,527,857 downwards.
TACCACTTTATAATGCCTTGGTAAGACCTTCTTGGAATACTGCATCCAGTTTTGGTCACCACGAAGTTAAAAAGACGTTGAGTCTCTAGAAAGAATACAGAGAAGAACAACAAAGATGATTAGGGGACTGGAGGTTAAAACATAAAGAATGGTGCTCGAATTTGGTATCTCTAGTTTAATGAAAAGAAGGACCGAGGTGTGTGTCACATGATAGCAGAGTTCCAGTTTCTCAGGGGTTTCCACAAAGTAGAGGGAGTCGAGCTATTCTCCAAAGCACCTGAGGTTGGAAACTAATCAAAGAGAGAAGCAACAGAACTAAGGAAAAATTTCCTGGCAGTTAGAACAATTAATCAATGGAACAACTTGTCTCCAGAAGTTGTGAATGCTCCAACACTGGAATTTTTAAAGAAGAGATTGGATAACCAATTGTCTGAAATGATATAGGGTTTCCTGCCTGAGCAGGGAGTTGGACTAGAAGACCTCCAAGGTCCCTTCCAACTCTACCTATTCTATTCTGTCCTGTCCTATCCTATCCTATCCTATCCTATCCTATCCTATCCTATCCTATCCTATCCTATTCAGTTGTTCCTCAAAAATTACTTATGGTTTCTAAGTTCTGGTATTAGGCATTCCATCACAGTCAAGTGACCACATACTGATTTATGACATTTTTGCTGGAAACTGGCCTTTGGTTTCTGACAAAAACCACACCATATCAAACAATGGGTTTGCAAACAACTGCAGTGTTCACTTAACATATGGTGTGCTTGCTTAATGATTGCCGTGTTTGCTTAATACTGCAAAAATGGCCTTAAAATGGGTCATGTGGTGACTCTCTTTATGACCGTATAATTGCCAGTTATGGATGCAAGTTGAGAACTACCTGTAATCAGACTGTCTATGGGAGAATGATATTAGGAATGAAAGAAATGTGATTCCAAGTTTTAAAAGATTGACTTAATACCTTGATAGATGACTAGATGAGTACCGCTCAGAACTGTCAGCCCCCTCTTTCACAGTAGTTAATACAAATAAATAACCAAAGCCTGAAGCAAGTTTATGCTATTCTTTGCAAACCAGATTCACTAATCTAGCACTAGCAACCACCGTGCAAGTCAATAGCCTATTGCCTATATTACATTTTCTTGAATAGATAAACATCCTATCAACTATTGTCATGCCATTCAATGCACTCTTAATCAGAATGTCATGGAATATTTTGAAGATATTCAGCTGAAATGAAACATTCCCACAATCTATTAAAAATAAGCTGCATGGTTAAGAAATGAGGTAATAATAAGCAACATTTGTTCTTGATAATTTGACACTGACATCAGATAATTACTATAGTGTTTTTAAGATGGAGCTCTTTGATATGCTCCAGTATCTTTCCAAATGTGGATATAGTAATTGAATGTATTCTCTTTTTTTCTCTTTTTAAAGATAGGAAAACACCAAGTCTTTTACAATCATTTGCCACTACAAATCTCTACATTTTCTTAAAACACTATAAAAGGATCCATGCAACCCATCAAGATGGCCATGTTTGTATGAAAATCAGACTGACACCTCTTCCCATCATGGATATACCTGAGCAAGGCTCAGCAGTTTCTTTATAATTCAAGATTTAGGATTTTCCCTGATTACATAGGATTTAATAAATATTTTATTTTATTTTGCAATTCAGCTTATACTTGCTTTAATTGAATGACCCTTGGTGGCTCACACAGTGTAACAACATTAACATATCTATTGGGCAGTTAAAAATAGTAACTTCATATAATCTCATGATGGAAACCACTGAATTTCCAGCTGTTGGAAAGTAGACGCAAAAAAAGAAAAAAGAAAAACAGAAAAGCAAACAGAAAAGGAGTAGAATAAACAGTGGAGTGCTTGAAGTCCAGGAGAGAGGTCCTTTATTTCAGAGCATCAGAGCTGACACAGAAGATTGGTCAGGTGTTTTCTAGTTTTGTTTTTTCCTACCCTTGATAGTGTGGGTGGAATTAATTCTAGTTGGGGCAGGTTATCCTAGATATTCATGTCCCAAATACCCAGATGTAAAGTTGTTAGAACTTAATAGGTCAAACTCAGCATCTTAAATTGTACCTAGAAACTAGTGCACAGGCCACAGAATTGGGGTTATGTATTCCCAAAGTTGGAGCCAGTATGAACATCAGCTGCTGCCTTCTGAACTAGTTGCAGCTTCTGAGTTGTCTTTTAGAATGAGCCATGCACAGTATAAGTTATTGTGATTATGTCTTCCAGCACTAGTCCAGGTCAGTTGGTGCTCCTCTAGCCAAGGCATCTACCATCTGTTTAGGCATGAGCTCTGAGTCCAGGAGTCCTAATACTGTAATTGACAGAGAATGGCGATATACAAGCAGCAGTTCTTTTTTCCCGTTTGGCCCTGTCCATTATAGCATCCAGGCAAGGGCATCGAAGCTTTCCGCTATTATATAAAAACATAATTGAGAGGTAAAAGGAAAGTCTATTTCTGTACTATAGCAAAGTCAGCTGTGAGAAACTCATTATTGCCATATCTGATGAGTTCCATTCACTGGAGAGGAATGCAGGCAGTCCTTGGCTTTCAGGCCTGAGACACTTAAAAAAAACCTTGCTTAGCAACAGAAATTCTAGTCTTGGTTGTGGTGGTGGGTCAAGGACCACCTGCAAATCGTTCAACATGAATTAAAGTAACAGGCAACGAATATCTCTTTTAAATAGAAATCTGTGAATATGTCCAATATGAAAACAAACCACTAATTAATGAGTTTGAGTTCTGAATAAAGAAACAAAATTATAGAACTGAAAATGTAATTTTCCTCTGAAACCAAAATCCCAATCTAATTAACCATGGAGAAAACATAAATGAAAATACTTGTATTTTCTTAAAAAGATAATAGATCTATCAACTAGGCAATTTTACAACCTATTCTGTTTCCCTATTAATATTGGTTGGCATTTGCGATATAAGAATAATTCCTTTTAATTGATATTGATCCTAGAATATACAGTATTTTGCTGTTTTCTATCATTTTAATCCAATACAGAATTAAATCAATTTATCACACGTATAACATTAATGTGTTTGTGTATATGTGTGTGTGTGTGTGTAAATATATTAATGTATATGGCATTAATTTAATTCTCAGAACTCAGAACTCATAATTTTTTGTCTGTTATATTACAGGGACATATAGACTAAATTTAACCAATTTGTCTGAACAACCTTGGAGCCTCTGAATAATGGAAATAATTATTCATATGTCATATTAAACCACTGTTTGTTAAAGACATAGATACTAGCTAGATATACTTGTGGAATGGACTTCTAGAATATATCTAACTAACTTTATCAGTGTTCTATGGGACCAGGAATGTGTAGTTTTTAAATGGCACTGCCAAGAATTTAATCTTTATCTTCCTACAAGCAAGAAAAGCAGATTACCACCACTATAACTTTATCCTTCAATTTACTAGATTATTTTATTGTCTGTTGTTTTCCTTCACCAAACTTACATTCTATTATTTGAATTTTATTCAACCTGAGCTGTTATTTAACTCGACTAAAAGGAATTTTAAAAAATGCTGTTTAGCAAATATTATAAATTGTTAAGCCATATTAGATATCTATCATGGTAGAATGGTAGCATTCCTATATTAAATGACAATATTAAATTAAGAGATTAAATTTATTTATAATATTGAAGCTAATGTAATTATAAGCAGTTATTTCACATTTCGGTTTGCTTTAGCTTGGTGTATTTTCAAATAAAACCGATTAAATCCAATATTTTTTTCAATTGTTGTGATTAGCATAAGAAATGCTGAATAAAAAAAAGTCACCCATGTCTAGATGTGTTAGAAATACAGTATGTGTTACAGAAATACTTTTCAGTATTTCAAGATATGAATTTCTTGCACTTCATGCATTTGATACTACAAAAATCTCATGCTGTGTATGTTCAGCAGGGGAAAAACAAAAGAACATATGAATTGTGAAACTTACCAGATGGTTTTTCAAGAATGATAAATATGTTGTTTACTTTTTGGGTGGCATATGGTCTCAAACATTAATTCAAAAACTATATGCTCTGAAAACTATGAAATAGCTCTTGCACTCTATCTAGTACATGTATCTTTTATTTTTTCTTTAAAAACTTATTATAGAGAAATAAATATATAAATAAAGCAGCTAGAAATATATTAGCAGCAATGTTTGTTTATATTGTGCAAAGAAAATTCTTGATAGCCGAGTCTCCCATTTATTTTTGTAAATACAACTGTTTGCTGACTGGCTTGGGCTTTCATTGCAATGGAATAAAGGCTGCTTAGCTGCATCAGCCCAGGGGTAATGCTTTGAATCAAGTCTCTGCCATTGCATTTCAAAGAATGTGGCATCCGATCAGTTATTTATCATAGATTAGTCAGATTGGCAGGCAGGTATCAAAAGACTTCTGTTACATTGGTTAAAGCAGCATAAAGGTTATCAGGCTCCTCATGAATCTCTTTGGAGCTCCTGACATATAAGACCAGAGGTTTATTCATCTATTTGCTTGTTAGATTGATATCTTCGCTTTTCTCCTCAGGAGCAGTTTACATGAAATGAAGATTCTATGCATCACCGCTGTGATATGGAATCCAAGTGTAAGATTTTTTTGCTCTTTAAAAGCAGTTATTGTGCCAAATGCTATAAAGCTAAATTCTGAAACAGCCCATTTATATACATCCTTTGTCAGGGCTGGGATGCTGCCAGTATAACGATCGTTTGGTGATTGCGCGCTTTGCGCACTTTGTAGCCTGATACGCGCTGCACGTGTGTGAACAGCAATGCAAAAATCCTTACCTGCAATGTAACTTTGGGGGAGTAACATACCTGAGGAGCAGCAATCCGCTCTTCTGTGCTGATCAGCTGGACAATAAAGGTCACTACAGCGCAGGAGCGGGCAGGCAGGCCCACATGATTGTCAGAGCAAACTGGTTTTCTCCCAGCTGATCTTCGGAGCTAGAGGTTTGCCTGAACCAGTCCGAACCGGCAGAATCCTACCCCTGTTTTTCGGCCTCTGTAGCCCTATCAAGTTAAAAAATATAGATTATAAAAACCTAAACAATCATACCCTTTTATGAAAATATCCATGGACAAATTTAAAAATTAAGATAGTAGCTATATTTTAAATCTGTTTTAAAAACATGTTCATCTGCAATAGGTGGGGGTGTGGACAATGACCAAAATAGCATTATCCTTTTGGGATATAATATTTCCCCCTTTTATACAGGTGTCATTGATGGGTCATCTGCTAAAATAAAGCCAGGTCACGACACACACTTCAAAGTAAATCAGGAAGACTGTAATTGTAGAGTCTGTCTGGCAAGAACAAAAAATGCTTATCCACAGGAAATGTGCATGTGTAAATCTTGTAACAATCCTGGCTAATTAGAAAGCTGATAAAAGTAACACAAGTTAGACAACTTGCAGACCTCAGCTAAAAGTTAGAAATAGAGATGACCTGCAGCAAATCAAATGTGTATTAGATAACTCCTAGGGATTTCATTAGCCAAGACTTAGGAATAGGGATAGTTAGAGATCAATAGAACAAATTGTAGAATTATTACTAAAATGTTTATTAGATGATATTTCTTATTATCGTGCTTTGTCCCGCCTTCTCCTTTACTGAAAAATGTATAAAACTTACTTAATCCTTTGCTCTTGGCTCTTAGCATTTTGACCAGGAGCCCTTTTCCTCAGAGTACTCCAATAAAAAGCAATCAGAAAACCGGCACCTCATGTCTGTTGTTCATGATTGGCTTCGGCACCAGGCTCAGACCTGAATTGGGGACAACATCATGATGTCACATGCGCGTGTTGCACTGTGACAATGAGAGATTAATTTATTTGTAGCCCATCTTTATTATTTTTACAAATAATTCAAAGCAGCAAACATATACAACATACCTTCCTCTTCCTATTTTGCCCACAACAACAACCCTGTGAGGTAGCTGAGGGCTGAGAGAGAGGGACCAGCCCAAAATCACCCAGCTGGGTTTTATGGCTAAAGTAGGATTTGAACCATAGTCTCTTGCTTTCTATCCTAGTGTTTTAACTGCTAGATCAACTGCCCCCTTTATTGTTTGCTTTTATTGTTTTATTGGATTTTATTTATTTATTTATTTTGTTGAATGCTTTTATTGTTTGGATGAAAGCCTTTAATTAGCAGATTCTTCTGTTCAAAAGGGTAGATCAATCTCAAACGAATTATTTCAAACTGTGAGTATTAATCCTGCTGCCTTGTATGAGTACAACATTTTTTTTCGTTCTGAGTGGCTTTAATTTCTAGTTATCATTTCACACTATGGAGTAGAAGACAATAGCTATTTTTTAAAATTTAAGATACTGTGGTGAAGCCACTTGTGACTTCTTCAGAAATGAATCTCAGAACTATGTCATTAATCACATTTTTGCTCTTGCTTTGACCAATGTGGTTACAAAATCCAATGGAAGTAAATAGCAAAGGCGAAATAGCTCCAGTCTACTACCACAAATACTACAATGTATATATTAGGAATGTTCTGTTAAGTTTCTACCATACGAAGAAGAAAAATGAATGATGGTTTCATGAGGGTATGGTGGGATTTATTTATTTTTTGATACATGGGTCCAAGTCTTTCTGTTATGACTTTGCTTCTTTTAAATATTTCACTTCTCTAAAGCTTGTGGAGCAATTGGAAAGTAGTTCATTTTATCCATTGCCTAGAGCTGTGATGGCGAACCTATGGCACACATGCTGGAAGTGGCATGCAGAGCCATCACTCCGGGGCCCCCCAGCCGTCTCCCATTCCTCTTCAGGGTTCCAGCATGCGCACATGCATATGCTGGAAAGCTGCTCTTCCAGTTTCCTGCACTGCCCCCCTCCCTGTGCTTCCTTTTCAGCACTCAGTGCCGAAAGGACATGTTTCCATGACTATTTTAAAAATTCATATCATAGAAATGCTGTATATTCTTAAAGAAACTATAATAAAGTTGACATTGGAATCAACAGAAAAATAATAAAAAATCAAATGATAACTTTAATTAAAGAGCAAGTAAATGCTCTTCAATGCTTCCACTCCCCCCCCCCCACATTTATAAACATTTATTGTATGTGGAACATGATCCTTGGAAAATGGTTGCCCCTTTTTACATCATTGTTTTATACCCAGGAGAATCTATACTACATTCCCAATGGTATCATGAAGATTGGGAGCAAGATCACAGTCTCAACCCATAATTTTTCAATGGTATCTACTCTAGAAGTCATAATTCAATGAATAAGATACAGGTAGTCCTCAACTTATGACCACAATCGAACCCAAACTTTCTGTTGCTAAGTGAGACATTTGTTAAATGAGTTTTGCCCCATTTTACAAACTTTCTTTCCACAATTGTTAAGTGAATCTTAATATGGTTGTTAAGTGAATCTGGCTTCCCCATTGACTTTGCTTGTCAAAAGGTGATTGGTGATTGGATGAACCTGGAACTGTCATAAATATGGGCCAGTTGCCAGGTCTCTGAATTTTTATCATATGACCATGGGGATGCTGCAATGGTCATATGTGTGAAAAATGGTCATTAACCACTTTTTCAGGGCTGTTGTAACTTCAAACAGTCTCTAAATGAATTGTTGTAAGTTGACTACCTGTAATAAGAAGGAGTAGCCAGAAAAGAAGTACATTTTATGAATTTTCTCCTATTCTTTTTTGTGCAGTTTTCTTTTTAGAAAACATCATGAGAGCATTGAATGTTAAGGTAAAAACACTTTCCTGCTTTAATCTCATTTTCCCAGTTGGAAGGAAGCTACTGGAATTACATTTCATGGTTGACTTTCCTAAATGAATTCAAAGTATTAATAGGCTCCTTAAATACATTTTTATTTATTGTGTTATCATTTAAAGTGAGGAGAAAGACATCTTTACGGAAATAGAATTTATTCTAAAACGAGCATCAGTTCCCAAATTACTTCTTATAAACCAGCTACACAAATGCAGTTATCTTTTTGTTTTTGGCAAATAGAAAATTTATTCTTCTCCCTTTCCCATTTCTACTGCAAACTTATCAATATAACTCAGGGTATAGTCCTAATGCTACCACATATTTATCACTTCTTTCCATAAATTAATATTCATTTTAATAGTTAAATCCCTAAAAACATTATTCCTAATGCAAAATCAATTGAATATCAAGGGATAAGCAAAGTTTACTTTCTTTTAAATCTACATTCATATATTTGCTTAATATAATTTGTTAACCTGAGAGCTTTAATTGCACTTGGCTCCAAGGAAAGAGCATCTAGTTTTGCATTCTTAATTCTTAATGTATTTTGCATTATTAATTCATATGTACTGAAATAAATGAATTAATAGAGTTTTGGTTATTAGTGATATATCATAACTTTAAAAGTTTATATTATTTCAAGAAAAAAATAACATAGCATGTCATAGGCGAGGTATCAATTATTATCTGAAAAAGAATTTAAGCCTGATGTGTAGTCCATATAATAAATGGTAACTCCACCTTCCAATTAATACCTAATCCTTATTTTTATACCTACAGTTGTAAGAAAGGTGACAGAGGAAATCATAGTTTAGATAAGAGGAAGGTCTTTTTTAAAACAGAAATTAGGCAGTCAAATTTAGTATGGTAGTAAAAGATAATTTTTGCCTAACCAGTACCCTTCAAAAACAAAGAATAATGAATATCAACCTATTTAAATTCTGTTAAAGTAGCTAAACAATATAAAAAACAGGATGTTGCACAATATTGACCATAATAAGGCTCAAAATAAACCCTGAGACCTGATCTGATGTGATAGATCCATTGTTGTCTTAAGACAGGGGCGTCAAACCCATGTCGTTATGGTGCTGTCATGTGACGTATCGGGACTTTTCACCTTCACTAAACCAGGCGTAGGCATGGCCAGTGCATGATGCATCTGGCCTGCAGGCTGGGAGTTTGACAGCCCTGCCTTAAGAGCATGTTCATAGTTCTTTCCTCCCCTATTATCTTTAGCCAATAGGTCCACAGAATGTGGAATAGGCTTCATTGAGAACAAACCTAACTGAAATTCTTTTACTTATATTTTATGTCTCATAAAATATCACTGGATTCAGTGATAAGTAATATAACTGATATTGTGATAAGCAATTTGGCAAGGGAGGATTAGTATTAATATCTGTAAATATTTGGCAGATAGAGAAAATTCATTATGTCATGTTCAATAATTGTATCCTAATATTGTCAACTTTTTGGGAAGTTAAAAGCCTCACTTTGAGTGCTCCTTTAAAATTCAGCTGTTACAGAAATGTTGTCTTTTCCGTTTCTTAAAAAATACAGTTGCTCTTGGGAACCATAAAATAAAGCCAACTATTAAATCCTAATACAAATAAATGCAGTATATTAAATGAACCACTATGCACATTTTTTTTTCCAGGTATTCTTCCTTTTACTATATCTAGCTATTCATTTTTTGAAAAAAATATTCGAAAGTACAATCAATTGGTACAATGTTCAGTTTAGTCAGAAGTAACAAGTCAAGTTGTTGAATAAAATAATCTAAAGGCTGAATATTTCCCTTAAATAGATAACTGTAGTAATGCTGGACAATAAATAGCGTGGCTGAGAAGAACAGAGATTTTTCATTGCCATCCAAGAATAGAATCTAGTCACAGGACATCCAATTCATTAGTAAAACTTCATATAGTGGCAAATGTCCTAAATATTTGTCAGCACATACAACCATTAGCAATACAATCATATTGTCACTTAGTAAACTGGAGTCAAATACTTGCATTTGTGCATGATAAACAGTTAAAACAATAAAATCTTTGTTTTCTTAAAGAGAAATGAAATTTGTTTGTTTCACTCAGCTTTATTTAGAAAAAGCAATAGTTGCAAAGCAAATAGTAAGTTGAAGATCTTAATGTCAAAACTGCTATATCTCAAGCATACACTTTCAAGCATCCAGTTGACAGAATTTCAGTTAGATTATGACATATTATTAACTGCAGGTAGGAAGCTAAAATATAAAAAAGAGGATGTCTTGCCAAAGTATAAGGGCACAATAATTTAACTGCTCAGTTGGTGAATATTACCGCAGATCAATGAACATATTAATCAATAACTTGCCAGACAATAAGAAAAAAAGTTCTTGTAAAAAGCTGACACATTTCTCACTGAAAGACCACAAATGTCAACATGACCATCAAGATTGATTATTGTGTTTTCAAGTATGTTCTGCTTCTATAATGTCAGTGCCACTCAGGAGCTAGATATCATCTTAAAAGGCCAGTGTCTGAAGTGTGATATTAATACTCTTTACTTCCTTCACTCTTTCATTTGACAAAATAAGAAACCTCCATAAAAACTGATAAAAAACTGCAATAAAGGTGAAATCCCACATATATATATAAAATACACTAACAAGTATGAAAACATGTCCTCTCCTTAGCTATTTTTGCAGAGGTACATTCTATGCAACTGCCTTGCCACCATTACTACCTTTGCTGCTGTCATGTGAATAATTGAAAAAAATGTATCTGAACTTACCCTACAATTATCCACATGACAGCAGCAGTGGTAATGATATTTACATTTATATATATTTCCCATTTTACTATAGCTCCTACATACTCTTCAACAACTTTATGTCTGTTTTCTAACCACTTATACCATTGTGTATTTCTGCCAACCAATGGAATTTAATGGGCCAATCACATGTGTTTACAATGTTTGCAAGGTTCTGGAGTCATATGATTGTGACTTTCCCAGTCAGCTTCTAAAAAGTAAAGTCAATGGGAGAAGGTGGATTTGCTTAATAACCACATAATTCACTTAATGACTATGGCAAAAGAGGTCATAAAATTGGGTATAAAATTCACTCAATTGGTATCTTTCATAGTAGTAGATGTTCTAGTCTCAGTTGCAATCATAAATCAAGGACAACTTATGCAAAGAGAATGTAACTAAAGCATGTATTGTCTATGCCCAGTATCTTCAGGATGCAAATGGTACACAAGCATCAGTTGTCTCAAAGGTGCTTTTTCAAGAGGCAACTGGACTTTCTGTTTTTTCTTTGAAGGGCTTCACTTCACATCCAAGAACCTTTTTCAGTGAAATGTCTTCAAAGAAAAAAACAGAAAGTCCAGTTGCCTCTTGAAAAGGCATTTTTGGGACAACTATGACCTGGATGACTGAGAATCTTCATAGACACAAACATCAATTGTTTAAATGGACCATCCAAATTCTAGGCTGATTCTAGATCATCTAGCGGTATAAGTAGCCTATTTCTAGTTTTTCTTGGCCATGAAAAATATTATTGTATGTCATTCACATGCAATGTAGTGTTTTCTTTAATAAAACAGAACAGTGGCTTTGAACGCTATTACACTTCCAGTACAAACAATGAGACCTATCATAACTCTGAGAAGAAGTTATAGCTATATCAATTTTCATTCCATCTCTCCACCCACATTCATAGTTTGAGATAGTTTGAGGTGAGATATTGATGAAAACAAATCTTGGGGTCCGAATCCTTAGCACAGCTAGACTGATAAATGCCAGGAAGAAACATATAGCTTTTGGTACTGTGGATTCTCAATCCATGCTCTGCTTATACTGAGAATAGAAAAAAAAAATCATAGCTGAGACAAAGCATAAAATATTTGATTCAATACTTCACATTTTCACAAAATTGATAGACAATATGTTTCAAGATTCCCTGTGTCACTCCAGAGTAAGTAACTGTTCCTTCAACTGTTCCTTCAACTGTTCCATCCCATTGGAGAATGAAAGAGAAATTCAACACCATCCCTCCTCAAGAAGACCTGTGCAGCTGCTCAGACAATTGTCTCAGGTTGAGACAATTTCACAGGTTCTCCTGACCTGCCTCCGTACCAGGCCTGGTACTTCCCGTTCATCAATAGATGCTTAGACTGGTCCCAATCAGATATACAGCACTTTTCCTATTGGGGAATCAGTCCAATGCAATCTTTATTAGCCATGGAATTAGGGCTAATAAGAACACCTTTTTACTCTAAACCAGGGGTCTGTGATGTCACAGGGGGGCCAGGAAGGCTTGAAGAAATGTTATGATTTAAAACTTGAGTTAATTTTTTTGGGGGGTGTCAGTCGCCATGATCTGTAGCTACAAAAGGTATTTAAAGGGGTCTGTGGTGAAGAAAAGGTTGAGAACCGCTGCTCTTGATGAGACAATGTTTTATCACTCTTTCTTAATCTACACACGCAAACACATCTTTTTCCTCTTTCCTTTTGTTCTTTTTTGTCATCCATTGTTAATTGCATTATGTGATCTGTACTAGATTTTACTCTCCTTTTGATGTATGATCATACAGCAAACAAATGCGGTCAATCCTTTTAAATGCAACTAATACTATTTAAGTTGTCTTAATATATAATATTGCTATTTCTAATGTAGCTAATATTTTCCAAAAAGAAGAAATAGAAGAGAGTGAAAAGAATCTGAATCCACCCCTCTATTATCAAAGTGCAAATGTTTAGGCATATTACTAATTCATCACTGTATCAACAGTCTTTTTAGAATGGCATTCTATTCCCTACAGATTTTCTTTCTTTCTCCTCACAAGCCTTCAGAGGTTTTTTAAGAATAATGAATCCATTATCCATTGTTTGCTTCTGAAGAAAACATTTGCCTTGTATTCTAAAATACAAATTTCAGGAAATGGACTAATAATTCAAGCAAAATTAAGTAAGAGGCTTGTGCAGATTTCCTTTCTAACTATAAACAAAAAGTTTGTAGTGCTGAAAACAAAAATAAAATAAACAAACAAACAAAAAAGCCAGAGACAGGACAAGCATCTTTCTTTATATACTCCAGAGCAGAGGTGGTATTCAGAAGGTTCTGACCAGTTCTGGAGAACCGATAGTGAAAATTTTGAGTAGTTCAGATAACCAGCAAATACCACCTCTGACTGGCCCCACCCCCATCTCTTCTCTGCCTCCCGAGTCCCAGCTGGGTCTTCTTTGGAGCCCTGCACAGGAGAACGGAGCTGGAAAGCAGATTAGTGGGGTGGGGAGGGAATGGGGATTTTGCAGTATCCTTCCCCTGCCATGCCGACCAAGCTACACCCTCCCACCAAGCCATGCCCACAGAACCGGTAGTAAAAAAAATTGAATCCCACCTCTGCTCCAGAGGTGGTATCCAGCAGGTGCTGACCAGTTCTGGAGAACTGGTAGTAGAAATTTTGAGTAGTTCAGAGAACTGGCAAATACCACCTCTGACTGGAGATTTTAAGGTATCCTCCCCCTGCCATGCCCACCAAGCCACTTCCACAGAACCGGTAGTAAAAAAAATTGAATCCCACCACTGAATATACTCATATTGTGAACTGATAGAAGATAATATTTGCAGCTCAGGGTTGAATTGTAGAATCTTTGTTGCTCTCTGACCTTGGTTGTTTTCTTCTAGATGTTTCATCACTAACTTTGGTAACATCATCAGTTCTACGAGATGATGTGGTTTGCTCTGAGAGCAAATGAGAGCAAATACCTTCTGCCAGAGGTCCAAAGTTGCTCAGAAAAGAGTTAGTATGGAACACTGATGGAAAAAGATCGATTACACCCCCTGTAGCAATGTTGCTGGTATGTTGGGTATCATAATTATATATATACATTTCTGTTTTTTAGAGTTGAATACTTGAGCACACTTCTGTTGAGAATAAACTTTTGAGATGTGATACATTTCCCTTGGTATTCTTTCTTTGCCCCAAGGACCACTTTGAGACAGACCTGGGAAGGAAGGTTTGGTCAGACAACGGCGAAGAAAGATTTAGTGGAGCAGTCTTTGGCAATACAAAAATGATAGCAAATACTATCAATATTGGACACTATATTCCCTGTATTCATAAGTATGTTAAAATGTACAGTATATGATATATGAACAATAAATAAGAAACAAAATACAAGTTTAGTGCTAGAGATAAGTCAATGTCAATTAAATCATAAATTTACAAGAAGTCACCACATTTCTGTCCCTAAAGTTTGTTAAAAATCCCAGGTTCTCATGGCCTTGCAAAAACCGATCTGGCTTGATGAAAATGCTGATTCAAAGAAAAGAAACAGCACTTGAAAAGAATTAGCTCTGAAGTTCCTGATGGTAACAATTCCTGAGTGAAGGAACCTGAACAATTCCTCTTCTTCCTGACCTTGATGGATAGAAACTTTTGGAAGAATGTAGTCCTAAAGATATCCATGATGTCCTGCTCTATGAATACCATTAATATGAACAAGGAGCATGAATTCTATATTAGTAATTAGTATAGCTCTCAAAGGAGCAATATCACATGGGGATATTATGAAGTGTTCATCATTATTAGACCACTACCTCTGTCCAGCTGTAGTTTTGAGTTGGTTTTCAAGGCACCTCTATCTGCATTACAAGAGTCCAAATGAGAAATGACTAAAGAAGAGATGGGTGCAAGAAAGTTGCAACTATAGTTCCAGATGGGGTTGTTCAAAGACTTGCTACAGATGCTATCTGCTACCAGCTTCCTGACAGGAATTGTGCCTCTGCCTACCAGCATCCATTGGTATTCATCCGGCTAGCATCCTGTCACTGTGTGAGAGAGTTGAGGGCTGTTTGGAAACAGAAGCAGTATTTGCTGTGTGAGCAAGAAGGAGACAGCAAGGAGTCTGGGCATGACTTAGCTCAACTGTTCTGTACTAAAGCTGCTTGGTGCTGTGAAACTAAAACTGAAATTCTTCTCCTCTGCTTGTGTTTTGCATTTGGAACATATTTATTTTCAGATGGGGAGGCGGAGTAGAATTCCTTAGCATCAGAGCGTGTTAATAATAATATACGAAATACAATGCTCTAATGGTTATTTCGAAAAATCCTTTCTTAGTGAGTACCTAGAAGCCAAGAGGAACATACGTGCCAAATTTCAAGTTTGTAGACTTTACGGTTCTGGAGATTTTGTGATGATGCGTGGGTGGCATTTCACACACACACACACACATTCCCAAAGTTTTACAATGTGCAAAACAGATATGCAGTTGCTAGAAAAAGCGTGAATATCATTTTTCACCTGTGATACTACATTAGTGAATCTGCTCAACATCATGAAGACATTGTTATATGTGAACATCATTAGACCAAGCTTATGTTTTATTAAACACATTTTATTGTGTGTTAATTAAACTCTATGGCTATACTATTACTGCAATAGCATCAAATTCTTGATATTATAATATTCACTAAGTGAAGTCTGTAAAATGTATGTGTCTAAATTTAAAGCATATAACCAACTATCTGTTTGTATGTACTGTATAATCAACATTTAAAATATGAAATATTACCAATACTTATTCATCACTCCATATAATGTTCATAATTTTGAGAAATTCAAAGGCATAATTTTTAACTTCTGATATGTATACATACTTTTCTATGTGCTCACAAATATCTCAAATGGAAAGCATCGTCATTTATTTAAATAGCTAACAAAACACTGTTACTAAGAACCTTTATTTATTTATTTTGATAAATCTTGTATTCAGTATTATTGTACCTCCTCCTTGCTGTAGACTCAGCCATGTATATTTAAATTAGTTTTCTATTTTCTTATGCCGCAAATTTCTAGATAGTAATATTTTGGGAGGGTTTTTTTTAACCCTTATTTTTTTTAAAAAATTACTTTTAAAATATTTCCATTACAGTACTTAGTTAATTACTATCTAAGATAAGTACTTATCTCTTAAATAAGAGTCACAGTTAAAGGTGTAACGGTTCAGTTCTCCACCTGAGCTTTGAAAATAAGTCTGCACTTCCTGCTTCAGTTTGGTTAATTAATTAATTTATTTATTTGATTTGCCAATTGTTTACAAGATAATAAGTATAAGTGTATACATAGTTGTGAATACATGAAATGGGTACATATAAGAAAAATAAAAGAAGAATAAGAGAAACAATAGGACAGGGACGGTAGGCACGTTGGTGCGCTTATGCACGCCCCCTACAGACCACTTTCTCTTACTAGTTCCACCACCATGCCTTGCACAAAGGGTCTAGTAGTAATTATTGGAAAAATTCAGCCAATAGGAAATCAGGTCCTTGAATAGGAGACTGGAAGACAGCCCTGGAAGGAAGGAAATGACTGAGACAGTTTGGTCCTATCCTGTCCAAGAGACCTGGAACTGATTCAATAAAGATGCGATCATAAGGTGTAATGTCATGTGCAGTGGTGGGCTTCAAATAATTTAACAACCGGTTCTCTGCCTAATGACTGGGTGGGCATAGTTGGGTGGTCATGTGACTGGGTGGGCGTGGCCAACTTGATTGGTCTTACCCTTAGGAAATTTCTCCTTACAATAAAATAGCATAATAAAATAGCACTGCTCCAATGTTCAGAATAGAATAGAATAACAGAATTGGAAAGGACCTTGGAGGTCTTCTAGTCCAACCCCCTGCTTAGGCAGGAAACCCTATACCACTTCAGACAAATGGTTATCCAATTTCTTCTTAAAAACTTCCAGTGTTGGAGTGTTTACAATTTCTGGAGGCAAGTTGTTCCACTGATTAATTGTTCTGTCAGGAAATTCCAGGGGCTCCTACAATAATGAGGGAGTCAATCTATGTTCCAAAGCACCAAAAGGCACAACAAGAAACAATGGATGGAAACTAACCAAAGAGAGAAGCAATTCTAATGTCCACTGCTTGCTCTCTCCGTCATCTTGCCTGCACTCGCCCTGGTAGCAAGCCATCCCAATCCTGAGGAGCCCTGGGCTGTCTTGTCCTGCTCCACCCCACATTTCTCCAAAGCCAACGAAGCTGCTCCCTCGATCTCCGTCAGCTCCAGCTCTGGCTTGTCTTCTTCCACAGAGTCAGGCTCCGACAGGTTGCAAATGGTGATTATGTGATCCTGGGACACTGCAGTTTTGTAATTGCAAGCCGTGTCAAGATTCAGAACCGTAATCTTGTGAGTACAGGGAAGCTGTGATGGCTGCAACTCAGTGGTGGGATTCAAATTTTTTTACTACCAGTTCTGTGGGCGTGGTTGGTGGGCGTGGCTAGGGAAGGATACTGTAAAATCTTCAATCAGAGGTGGTATTTGCCAGTTCTCCAAACTACTCAAAATTTCCGCCACCGGTTCTCCAGAACTGGTCAGAACCTGCTGAATACCACCTCTGCTGCAACTACAAAGACATGTCATAAGTTTTCCCCTTCATTCAGTGCTTCATAATTTTGGTCTGTTGGCTCAATAAGTGAACTTTAAGCAAGTACTACCAATAATGTAAAATCAATCTAGGCTCTAGATATAATTATATTAATATTCCCTTGAGGTAGATCAGCCCCTCTTGAAGGCACTTAGAAAACTCCAAGTTTTTAACTTTCTAAATATCAGGCATAAGAGTGCAGGTCTTTTTTCTTGTAGTAAATAAAAGCTGTCAAGTAAGACCATTGTACCTTCCAGCAAGTATTTGTAAGCATGCTTCATTTCCAGGAACTCCTTAGAAACCAAGTCATCTTCAAAATATGAGAAGAAGCCACTTAGGAGAGATCCTATACAGAACCTCTATTGCCTCTCTATTCTGTAGAGTCGGAAAAAAAAACTTCTGAAGAGTTGCCTGGGTAACTCTGTAAATGCCATTTGGAAATCATCTGGATGTGCAAATGTTTAGGACTAACCTCCAATGAAATGCTCAGAGCTTGAGAAAGACTTATAGTTTGGTCACCTGGATATTCTTCTATCAGTTCTAAGAATAGCATTCTTGCCAGTTCACACAGATGATGGGAAAAAGACTCTGCCTCAGTTAGCTGAGAGAGCAATTGTTTTTAAATGTTGGTTGCTGAGTTTTCTGAAATTTTCATCTTTGTTAAATCTTATTAAAAGAAATACAAGAAAAATCATGCTTTCTGATGGTGCGAAACCAATTGAACATATGGCAACAAAAGCTATCCTCTTCTTTCCCATATAACTTCCAATGAAGGTCAATAATATCTACAGACCATCTGTTAAGTTTGGAAAATAATGGAGACCAGACATCTGACCAGTGACTTCAACTCTTTAATAATTGTAAATAGAATAGAACAGAGCTAGGCTATGGGCAACAGCAACCCTTTTATAGGGTTATCTGCTACCTTGTTAACCAATGATATGTGCAATAAGTTCAAACTTATAACCAATGAGAAGTGTCCAAATAGTGGCCAATCAGGGACTACTTATGGACCAATCCCTAGTTGTTGTATAAGGGCCAATCAGGTCTGCAGGTTCCCAAACCCTGATTTGCATTTATGCTAGTAACTATTATTGATTCACAACACCATCAAAACCGAATAAGTTGAAATCAAACTTAGGATGGAGTTGTTATTGATTTGGACGGAGGATTTCTGGATTCAGGGGTTATTCCATGAATGGAAAGAAAAGAACTGTTCCTTTCTTATAGCAATCAGAAGCAATCACTGTTCAGGATTCCTTTGTTAAGGCTTGCCACATTTTTTTTTTTTACTTTGGCTCTGGAATGAATGCAGATTCTAAATTTTCCTTCTTAAATGCGAACAATTTTCCTTCTATAGAAGTGTGTGAGTATGTTGCATAGAGTTACCTTCCTCTTCCATCATTATATTTTTTTTCTTGCATAGATGAATACAAGTATATATGTGCACAGTTAATGTATGCATATATCTATATGTTCCTTCTACTTTTTCTGTAATTACAAGCTCAAAGAGAAAATTTAGTAGCTGTCATTTAAACAAAGACGATTGGAGGACTGAACGGTTGCTGGAATAGGTTATGTGTAGTTTAATGAAAAGAAGGACTGGGCCTGGGGTGATATGTCAGCAGTGTTCCAATAACTCAGGGGATGCCACAAAAAGAGGGAGGGTTAATTTATTCTTCAAAGCACCTGAAGGAGGACAAGAAGCAATGGATGGAAATGAATCAAGAAGAGAACCAGTCTAGAAATAAGCAGATTTTTTTCTGATAGTTACAACAATTAATCAGTGGAATGACTTGCCTCAGAAGTTGTAGGTGCTCCAACACTGGAGATTTTTAAGAAGAGATTGGGCAAACATTTGTCAGAAATGGTATAAGATCTCCTTCTTGAGCAGAGGCCTGGACTAGAAGACATCCCAGGTCCCTTCCAACTTTGTTATTTTGGCATACCAATGGCTGTATTGCATTAAAATATTAGAAACGTTCTATTAAATTCAACATTTTGGAGAAGCAGTCAAAAGCAAAAGTGAATGGTTCCCAGTAGACACAGCTGGGTTTGAGTGATGTAGTTTCAGACTGAAGCCTGCTTTTCTTTTAATCTTAGAACTTCATATATTGCTGTTTATCCAGGACATTTATTTCTTTTCTTCAGAAAAGAAAGTTATTAAGATTAAAAAATACAGAAGAGTGCACCAAAGATTTCCCTGATGAGAACAATAGAAGCAAGAAGAAAGAATTGTTGAGTTTAAGTGAATTATAATGGCCTAACGTGATATTTTGAACATTTGCTCCTTGGTCAAACTCTATTTATCCTTGGCATATGTTCCAGGTTCCTTATACACTTTCCAAATTAATCTTTCTGACATGTTCAGTCTTCATGTATTGGAAAGTTATAATGTATAAAGAAGCCGAATTTAACTCTCTAGATCCCCAAATCCATCAAAGAAAGGTCTAGTGGTTTAGTAGATAGAAGCAAATAGAGTTTTTCCCCGAAACATACTTTGTAGAAGATTTCCTGGTATGCCACTTATATTCTTGCTCATATATCTAAAGCACAGCTTGACCAAGATAAATATAATGGTTCATAAACACCCTCTGCAATATTATTGAGTCAATATAGTATGTCTTCAATTAATGCCTACATTTTTAGGCATTAAATGAAGACACATTTGAAAGGGAAAGATTTTTCATGACCCAATTTACAAGTGGAGACAACACAATCTACTTCTGCCAAGGTAATTTTAACAGTACTGAGGACAGACCCTAAAATTCTGCCCACAGAAGAATGGTACAAACTACCTTTATATAGTTGTATAATGAATGTTAACCAAGTACTCTGTCAGATGCCAATTATCTTATTTTTGATAACATGAGCTAAATTGTCTACTTCCAGTGAGAACATACAGAATACACTTGTGCCAAATAGAGGCTGGCACAAGGCAGCTTTTATGGTTAATTACTTTCTAGTTTTCATTTAAAAATAGTTTTAAAGAAAACTTTTGAATCAACATTTGTAAATGCCTAACCTAAGCTAATGCCTAGCATGAAGGCTGCAAAATATGATACCGTCAATAATACAGTTTGGTGGACTTCCGGTTTGCAACCTTTCGGCGGCGGCAGGGATTCGCGACCGCGCGATCCCTGCTGCGTTCACTGCCAAGTTTCCCCCAATCCATTTGGATCTGGGGGATATAGCTGCCCCGCAGAGGCAGCTGAAGACAGGGGGGATCCGGCAAGGGGTTTGGGGGTGTCGCAAACCCCCTCCCCAGCCAGCTAAACCCCCTTTTCCCGAGGCGGAGGAACGGCGGTCAGCAATGGCCGCCACGAAGAAAGCTGCAGCCGGACAAGCAGGTGCAGGAGGGAGGAAGCTGAAAGAAAAGTGAAAGTTGCTTCTAACCGGGACAAGACGGGAGAAAGTGACCTGGGATCTTGAAGGCTGCTAAGTATATATTGTTCCCTGTGAGAGTTTTAAGCTGCGAATATTCTAAAGGGGAAAGTTTATTCTTTGTTCTACTCTCCTTCCTAAAGTGAAAGCGGAAAAAAAACAAAACCTTTTTGGCTGTGAGTGGGAAGAGAGAGTGAAAAAAAGAATTAGAGCAAAATTTGAAAATAAGGAGAAGATTGCCTAGAATTACAAAGAGTTTAAAAACTTCCAAAAAATATATTTGAAAAGGATTTGTGATTACTTTAACCCCAGAAAGAGAAAGTGAAGAAGAAGAAGGTATCTAAAAGAAATAGTCTGTTTGGATTGTTTGGTGACTTTGGAACCTTTGGAAATTACTTCTGATTAAATCATCTGGGTGGTTGGAAAAACTTTTTCTCTACACAATGGCATCATCTATGGATGAATTGGAACTTATATATCAAAAATTTGAAAGAGAAAAACAAGGAGGGGAAGATGGTCTTGGCACTATTTTTCAATACTTAGAAATGGCGGTTTATACTTATGTGAAGCAGAATGAGGATGATGGGGACAAAGAAGAAGGAGAAGCCATCTTTGATGAACAAATGACTTTGTCTGGAGAAGAGAAAAAGCAAGAGAAAAAGGGAAAAAGGTCTTTAAGATCTGGAAAAATAGCCCAAAAAGAGAAGAATAAGGTGAAAAGGGGACATTATGTTAAGAAACAACAGAAAGGGGGAAAGCAGAATAAAAGGGAGGTGGAGAGACAAGGAGTTAAAGAGGACAAGGAGAAGAAGAAACAAGAAAGAAAGGAAGGGATGAGAAGTCCTAATGGTGGGGAGCAAGATGTTAAGAAGCAATTTTTTTTTTTAGAGATAATGGATAAGCTTTATGGTTAAAGGGATTCTAGAAAGGTACATAAGACTGCATTTTTATACTTGTATTTAGAAGTAAACATAGAAAATTAGAAACAATATGTAACCTAAAATGTGATAAAATATTTAACATAAATTAGTGAAATTTTTGGTTAAGAAAAGGGAGTACTGTAACGAAACATGATTCAAGATTGTGATGTGGGGGGTAATAATCTTTGAAAAGCATAAGCGTTCCCACAAAGGTATGATATTTAATCGAAATGGATAAAATGTTTAAGATATAAATGATTGTTAATATTAATGATTAGAATATGGTATACTAGCGAAATTTCTTGTGAAATGAGAATTGAAGTAGAAGAAGGAGGTACTTTTTAATGAAATAATGAGCTATAATATATGATGAGGGATATAATATATAACGATGGAAAATAGGGCTCCCATAAAAGTATGTGATTTAATTGAAAAGTAATGAGTTAAATGTTTAAGATATGAATGAATATTAATACTAATGAATAGATTTGTATTATTTTTGATAATATAGTATAATTTTAGAATATACCAGACACAATCCCAATATATGTCATGTGTTTTATATTAAGTATTATAAATGTAGGGGAAAGAGATAAAGGCATCATACTCCATATAGTGTACAGGAGAAGTTTTTTCTTTTTTTTAAAGAAGGAAAATAAAGGGCTGGCTGGAATAGAACAGACAAAGAATAATAAATATTATGATATGAATTGAGAGGAGATAAATAAAATAAAATAAAATTGAGAAAATTTAAAGGAGAGGAGAAGACATATAGAATATAGCTCTGTAAAGGACCTTGGAATACTCACCTCTAATGATCTAAGTGCTAGAGCCCACTGCAACTACATAGCCAAAAAGGCATTAAGAGTTGTTAACCTAATCCTACGTAGCTTTTTCTCTGGTAATATCACACTACTAACCAGAGCATACAAAACATTTGCTAGACCAATACTCGAATACAGTTCATCAGTCTGGAACCCTCATTACGTATCTGATATTAACACAATTGAGAAAGTCCAGAAATATTTCACAAGAAGAGTTCTCCACTCTTCTACTCGTTTAGAATACCTTATGCCACCAGACTTGAAATTCTAGAACTAGAAAACCTTGAATTACGCCGTCTTCGGTCTGACTTAAGCATGGTATATAAAATCATACATTGCAATGTCCTACCTGTCAATGAATACTTAGCTTCAACCATAACAACACAAGAGCACACAAACTCAAAGTAAACCGCACCAAACTTGATTGCAGGAAATACGACTTCAGCAATAGAGTGGTCAATGTCTGGAATACTCTACCCAACTCTGTAGTCTCTTCCCCAAACCCCAAAAACTTTAACCTTAGACTGTCTACTATTGACCTCACCCCTTTCCTAAGAGGTCTGTAGGGGGCGTGCATAAGCGCACCAACGTGCCTACCGTCCCTGTCCTATTGTTTCTCTTATTCTTTTATTTTTCTTATATGTACCCATTTCATGTATTCACAACTATGTATACACTTATACTTATTATCTTGTAAACAATTGGCAAATCAAATAAATAAATAAATAAAAACTGAAAATGTTAATAAGATATGAAATGGTATGTAAAATGAATATGAATTTGAATTTGTGTCTGTACCAAGAGTTTTAACCCGTGACTAAGCAACTTTCAGATAAGAGATTTTTTATGCTTTTATGTTTTGTTTTATGTGTATCTATGTATTGTTTGTCTTGAAAATAAAACTTGTTTTAAAAAAATAATAATAATACAGTTTGGTATACAGTTTTGTAGAAAAGATACAACATTCTGATCATATATTATTGGATATTTTACTAGTGAAGTCCTGAAACAGACTTGCTGGATGTGGAAAAAGCATTTGATACTATACAGGTTAAATTTTATTTATATATTAAATTTTTATGCAATCCATCTCACTTTGGGGCAGTGACTTTATAATACAATAAATAAGTAGAAATGAAAATACAAAGTGATTAATTTTTTGGAAATTTTAGAACATATAGGAATAAAATAATTTCCTTCAATTTCCATTTTGGTGGGTTATAATTATTCTAATTCTTCTGCTCAAATTATTACAAGTGGGATTATCTGTCTGCTAGTTAAAATGCATTGTGCAAATCATCAAAGGAGACTGGTTCTTCTTATTAGACAATTTATTCATTATTTATTTATTGAACAAATGTATATAACCACCAATTTACAAATAATGATCCTGTAGCTATATATGTAGCAATATTCAAGCTAAATAGGTACTTGGAACTTAACATATTATTGTATAGCAAATATTTGGGAAATATTATGTGCTTTCTAAGATTTTTACTTAATTTTATGGAAGTATTCTAGCATTATGGTAACTTTTTTGGATATACAATAAATTGGAAGAATTATAATATTTTGCCAATTGTTTCTTGCATTTCTCTATGGAAACATGACAGTTTTGTATTTATTATCTGGAATGTGTTAAATATGTGGGGATAATTATTTCCAGGAAAAAAAAACTTAGTAAATGTGGCAGTTTTAAATTGTATAACATAGATTAATCATGATATTAAGGTAAAGGTAAAGGTTCCCCTTGCACATATGTGCTAGTCGTTTCCAGTCTAGGGGACAGTGCTCATCTCCATTACAAAGCCGAAGAGCCAGTGCTGTCCAAAGACGTTTCTGTGATCATGTGGCCGGCATGACTAAATGCCGAAGTTGTACGGAATGCTGTTATCTTCCCACCAAAGTGGTCCATATTTTCTACTTGCATTTTTATGTACTTTCTAATTGCTAGGTTAAGTAACAGGAGCTCACTCGGTTACACGGTGCTAGGGATTCGAACCACTGAACTGCTGAGTTTTCTGATCGACAAGCTCAATGTCTTAGCTGCTGAGCCACTGCGTCCCTAGGCTTCTGTATTGTGTTCGTCTGTGAGTCAGACTTTTACAGTTGTTTCAGGAACAACACACTTCCTCACTAGTCCAACACATGAAAGCCACAGGTCATAGCATCAACTTCAGTGGCACCAAAACCCTAGCCACTATAGAAAACCCCAGCCACAAAATTATCAGAGAAGCCATAGAGATTGAAAAAAGACCTGGAAACATGAATAGAAGAGATGATTCCACCAGACCTTCAATTATTTGGAAGCCTGCACTCACAAACAAAAAAATCTCCACACCACAAGCTAGGCAAACACCTGGGCACAAACAGATCCCCCAGATACCTCCAGCTCTAACACACCCCAACCAGGCACCCAAATGAAACCTAGCTTCCTAATAAATGATAGCCGTCCATTTACTAGGAGCCAAGCTGCACTAAAAGCCTCCAATACAGGAACACAATGTTGCCAGCCAATCAAGACAAAAAACGCTACAAAACAGACAGAAGATATTAGAAACACCAATCAAGCAGAACACAGCAAACTCCAAGACCAATAAACACAGACCAAGACTCCCAATCAATCAGGATGAAGAAAAAACCATTCTGGCACAGCAGTAGGCTAGCCCCAAATTTAAAACTGAAACAACTGTAAAAGTCTGACTCACAGACAAACACTATACAGAAGCCTGATGATGGCAGATGAGATTCTGCTGAAACGTTGCTACAACTTTAAAAGAACAACTACAATGCGTGGGAAAATACCCGAACCAAAATACCATACATGTAATACCTGCTGAAAACTTAAGAATATATATATATATATATATATATATATATATATATATATATATATATATATATATATATATATATATATATATATGTTTTCTTAAGTTTTCATGGTACTTACATGTATGGTGTTCGGCTTGGTTCGGCATTTTCCCACGTCATTGTAGTTCTTTAAAGTTGTAGCAACGCTTTCAGCAGAATCTCATCTGCCATCATCAGGCTTGTATTGTGTCCGTCTGTGGGTCAGACTTTACAGTGGTTTCAGATTTAAATTTGGGGCAGCCTATTGCTGTGCCAGAATGGTTTTTTTCTTCATCCTGATTGGTTGGGAGTCTTGGTCTGTGTTTATTGGTCTCGGAGTTTGCTGTGTTCTGCTTGATGGGTGTTTCTGATATCTTCTGTCTGTTTTTTGGCTCTTTTGTATCTTGATTGGCTGGCAGCATTGTGTTACTTTAATGGAGGTCTTTAGTGCAGCTTGGCTTCGGTAAATGGACGGCTATCATTAGTTAGGAAGCTGGGTTTCATCTGGGTGCCTGGTTGGGGTGTGTTTGAGCTGGAGGTATCAGGGGGGATCTGTTTGTGCCCAGGTGTTTGCCTGGCTTGTGGTGTGGAGATTTTTTGTTTGTGAGTGCAGGCTTCCAAATGATTGACAGCCTGGTGGAATCATCTCTTCTGTTCATGCTTTCTGGTCTTTTTCAATCTCTATGGCTTCTCTGATGACTCTGTGGCTAGGGTTTTCCATAGTGGCCAGGGTTTTGGTGCCATTGAAGTTGATGCTATGACCTGTAGCTTCCATGTGTTGGACTAGTGAGGAAGTGTGTTCCAGCTTTTTGACTGCATTTTTGTGTTCATCCAGGCGGGTACTTATTCTTCTATTGGTCTGTCCAATGTATGTGGCCGGGCATGATGCACAGGGGACTTCGTATACGCCTTGGTTTTCCAGGTCAATTTTATCTTTGGGGTTGCTAAGGATGGCTGCTATTTTTCTGTCTGTTTTGAAGGCAGTCCTGATGTGATGTCTGTGTAGTACCTTACTAATTTTGTCTGTAGTACCTCTTATGTAGGGCAGGACAGCTGTTCCATAGGTCTGTTCATCTTCTGGGTCTCTATTATGTTTCAGTGTGTTTTTGTGGATCAAGCTGGTGATTTTGCTTTTGTGGAAGCCGTTGGCTGTCAGTACTTTAGTCAGGGTGCATAGTTCAGCCTTAATGTGTGTCTTGTCTGCCAGGCGTTTGGTTCTGGTAATTAGTGTTTTAGCCACGGAGTTTATCTGTGCTGGGTGGTGGTGGGATTGGGCGTTGAGGTAGCAATAGGCTGCCCCAAATTTAAATCTGAAACCACTGTAAAAGTCTGACCCACAGACGGACACAATACAGAAGCCTGATGATGGCAGATGAGATTCTGCTGAAACGTTGCTACAACTTTAAAAGAACTACAATGACGTGGGAAAATACCCAACCAAGCCGAACACCATACATGTAAGTACCCTGAAAACTTAAGAAAACAAATATCAAACCTCTACGGGAGGAAATAAACAGCCAGATCAAAACCTACGAGAAACTGGAAATTAAAAGAGCAGGAATACTATGTGACCTCCAATTCCTACGCAGCTGCAGAGACAACAATACTACACCAACCTGCTTCAAATTAACATTTCATCAAAGCACAGCAGCCACTAAACGTATCCTGAAAAGAACTGAAATGGCTTTACTACGGAACGAGCTCCACAGTAAGAGATTCCGATTAGATCAGTTAAACAAAGATTTGCTAGCACTACACCTGGAACTGAGCAGCAAAATCCACCCTCTACTTTGGGACAAGATAAAACAACTTACAACTTGGAGAGCTGATTCTGAAGGTATTTACAAACAGGAAAAATTATTGAAAAATTAAAGAAATTAGAACATGACAAGAAAACCCCAACAACTCACAACAACACCTGAAACAATTAGTGCACAATGTTTCCAACAGAGAACTCACCAAAACAGAAACAGATGTTCTAACCAAAGGATTCAATTATGCTATAGCACCCCAAAAATCCCCACAGAATCCATCATATGTGCAGTAGAATCCAGCCTAACTAAATTAAATACAGATGAAGCTGATAAAATAAGACACCAAGTTACCAATATCCTATGCACAAGCAAGCCACCCAAAAGCAACTTACAGAAAAATGAAATTAAAGCACTACAAACCCTGAAAAGAGATAGCAGCATAATCATCCTCCCAGCAGACAAAGGAAATGCCACTGTAGTAATGGACAGAAAAGACTACGAAACAAAATTGACAGACCTACTCCAAGACTCCACATACAAACCCATAAACACAGACCCAACCACATATCTGGAAAAATTAACCAAGAAGAAAATTATAACCAGCCACATAAGCAAAGAGATCCAACACACGATTATACCCAGAGAGAAATCTTCCAGATGCCCCAAACTATACGGCCTCCCAAAAATACACAAAGAAGGCATACCTCTCAGACCCATAGTCAGCTCCAGAGGAGCACCACTACAAAACCTAGCCAAATACCTAGCAAAGCAGCTACAGCCCCATGCTGAAACAGCAGCTTCACATGTACAAAACTCATACCACTTCTTGGAAATGATCAAAGATCTACACGTGGAGCAAGAAGATCTGCTTGTAAGTTTTGACGTGGTTTCCCTATTCACTCAAGTCCCGATAAAAGAGACCCTTGAAATCATCAAAAATAAATACCAACCAGCCAAACACCTCATGGAACTAACAGAACACTGCTTAACCAACACATATTTCATATACAAAGGACAAAGATACAAACAAATAGAAGGAGCCCCCATGGGATCACCACTGTCACCTGTCATTGCTAACCTGTTCATGGAAGAATTCGAATCCAGAGCCCTGGCCAATGCCATCCTCAAACCCAAACTATGGTTAAGATACATCGATGACACATTCGTGATTTGGCCCCATGGACAAGAAAACCTAAACAATTTCCTAACACACCTAAACAGCGCACACCCCAAAATCAAGTTCACCATGGAAACAGAAACAAACAAACAACTACCATTCCTAGATGTACTAATCTACAAAAAAACAGATGGCACACTAGGACACACCATATACCAGAAGAAAACACACACCAACCGCTACCTCAACGCCCAATCCCACCACCACCCAGCACAGATAAACTCCGTGGCTAAAACACTAATTACCAGAACCAAACGCCTGGCAGACAAGACACACATTAAGGCTGAACTATGCACCCTGACTAAAGTACTGACAGCCAACGGCTTCCACAAAAGCAAAATCACCAGCTTGATCCACAAAAACACACTGAAACATAATAGAGACCCAGAAGATGAACAGACCTATGGAACAGCTGTCCTGCCCTACATAAGAGGTACTACAGACAAAATTAGTAAGGTACTACACAGACATCACATCAGGACTGCCTTCAAAACAGACAGAAAAATAGCAGCCATCCTTAGCAACCCCAAAGATAAAATTGACCTGGAAAACCAAGGCGTATACGAAGTCCCCTGTGCATCATGCCCGGCCACATACATTGGACAGACCAATAGAAGAATAAGTACCCGCCTGGATGAACACAAAAATGCAGTCAAAAAGCTGGAACACACTTCCTCACTAGTCCAACACATGGAAGCTACAGGTCATAGCATCAACTTCAATGGCACCAAAACCCTGGCCACTATGGAAAACCCTAGCCACAGAGTCATCAGAGAAGCCATAGAGATTGAAAAAAGACCAGAAAGCATGAACAGAAGAGATGATTCCACCAGGCTGTCAATCATTTGGAAGCCTGCACTCACAAACAAAAAAATCTCCACACCACAAGCCAGGCAAACACCTGGGCACAAACAGATCCCCCTGATACCTCCAGCTCAAACACACCCCAACCAGGCACCCAGATGAAACCCAGCTTCCTAACTAATGATAGCCGTCCATTTACCCGAAGCCAAGCTGCACTAAAGACCTCCATTAAAGTAACACAATGCTGCCAGCCAATCAAGATACAAAAAGAGCCAAAAACAGACAGAAGATATCAGAAACACCATCAAGCAGAACACAGCAAACTCCCGAGACCAATAAACACAGACCAAGACTCCCAACCAATCAGGATGAAGAAAAAACCATTCTGGCACAGCAATAGGCTGCCCCAAATTTAAATCTGAAACCACTGTAAAAGTCTGACTCACAGACGGACACAATACAGAAGCCTGATGATGGCAGATGAGATTCTGCTGAAACGTTGCTACAACTTTAAAAGAACTACAAACTGGAAAATGACAACCAAGGAACAATATATATATATATATATATATATATATATATATATATATATATATATATATATATATATATATATATATATATACATATATATATACACACACACACACACACACACACACACACACACACACACAAGAGAGAGAGAGAGAGAGAGAGAGAGAGAGAGAGAGAGATCTTTTCATGGATACTTTAGAGATGTTAATTATTAAATTTTCATGTAATGGACAAACCCTCTACCAAAGCTATGACTCCTATATGAGCATTGAGCACTGCAGGATTGCAGCACTACAGGAAGCTGTAATTTTCCTAATTTTCAATTGTAGTCATGAACATTCTTTTTGGCTTTTTTTTTTTACTGGAATGGAACCAAGGTTAAACAAGTACCACTGTGGGAACAATTATAGTATTCTTATTATCTGGAATCTTGAAATCCGAGCAAGAATGATATTGTATTCCAAGCCATTCAGATACATTTGGATGTTAGTGGGAAAGAAATTAACATTTGACTCTGCTCCCATGAGGAATATATTCTTTTGAATAATTTCTCCTTTAAAAGGATAGATAAAAGTTTTTGTGTAGAAAATGTGGTCTAACAATGGGGCTATTATTTTAGAACAGCTTATTGCTAATGATACTTTAAAAACTTATAATTCCAACCACTTCAGGAAGA
This sequence comes from Notechis scutatus, assembly GCF_049901735.1. Lineage (NCBI taxonomy): Eukaryota > Metazoa > Chordata > Lepidosauria > Squamata > Elapidae > Notechis > Notechis scutatus. The sequence continues at coordinate 161,497,704 of NC_142011.1, read as the reverse complement.
ATGGGATTTGGTGCCTTAGACTGCAGTTCTGCAAATATACCCCTCAATACAGTCATTACTTAGAAAAGTAATAATTGGTCAAAGAGTACTTCTAAAGAGCAAATTTCCTCTTTCTGAAAATAATGAGATGCCCCTTTCTCCAAACAGACTTTTCTGATATTAGCCACATGGAGCATCCAGAAAGCCTTGGTTTATAGCATAGTGCATTAATTAAAGATTAAAAAAAATACATTGACAAAGCTGGTATTGCTGGTATCCTCAGGTAAAGTATGGTTGATCAATGCGCTTTCAATCAAAGAATTCCATCCTCATTTAAGTTGCTCTATTGTGTCATCTGAGTTCTCAACAGCCTCAGGACCATCAGCTTTCAGTCTGGCTCTCATAATTTTGGCAGAAAAGCAGCTCTTGGCGTTCTAAATCTTTTTATTGAAACAATAGAAATTTCTAAGTATAAAGGGAATAGCTCATATAGGGATAAAGAAGAATCACGCAAACCTCAAGCAGTATGGTTCTTCAGGCAGCACTCCAGTCTTTCAGAATAGCATAGTTCACAAAAATGATGCAATGAAGACTTTGGCTCTAAATTGATTGATTCACTTAGGATTCAATAAGGGAAAATGAGTTCAAAGACAAGCATCCAGGCCAAGAAGAAAACAAAGGAAGATAAATGTAAAAAGATATAACAAAACCTTAACAAACCTTTCATGGTTACCAAAATAATGATAGCCATGATTCCAAGTGATCTTTTAAGCAAATTCATTGGTTTGGATAATACTCATTGAAATTGCTATTCACCTTATCGCCTCACCTTTTAATACCAGGCCTTGGAATAACATCCAAAAGATTTTTGAAAGTTCCCTGTACTGTATTTCAAAAGTAGTTTTTCCCCACATGTCAAGATAGATTCCTGTTTCAGAAACATAATCCAAGGCTCACATCATATAGAAATAATGATGTGAATTTGAAAATTCTTCCCAACATGGTTTATAGTTGAACTATAATGTTGGTAGATATTATCTAAAATACTTATAAATATAATTATTATCATTGCTTGTTTTTCATAAATTTTTTCTGGAATATGCTGTGACAAACAACAAATGTTTAATTGCATTCGCATATAAAGATATACAGTAAGATGATGGAATACTTGCTGACCTATAACTGTAAATGAAAGGTGGATATACAGATGTAAGTTTCTTAACTCTGTGCTGTATATCATTTTCCTGTGTGAAATTATTTAATCTCCCTAGATTTCCACTTCAAATTATAATCACAGATGTATACTTAATATGCAATACTACGTCAGGTACCTTCTATGTTGTTGTTTTGTGAGAATGTCTTAAGTTGCTGTATCCATAATATTCTACACCTCAAAAGGCAAAAGCATGACTTGAAAAAAATAATATTCAGAAAGTATAATGTTGTAATTATAGAGTTGTACCTTGATGCATAAACTATGATCAAAGCTGATATTATGCATATCTGAGAAAGTGAAATACAATGAGCATTCTGGGCATAAAGGTCAAAAGCAAGAAAACCATGTTTATTAAACTAGAATAACATAATGCCTTAATAAATAATTCAGATCCAATAAAAGTGACGAGATAACTTGTAAGAGCTTCCCAGCATATCTTGAAATAAAAATCAATATAGTCAGTGCAGATAACTTAGAAAACAGATTAAGTAGATTGCTTTTAACTTTGTTTTTAAGATACACTAGGTTTAATATGGTTGTTTTGTAAAACTTAGTGTTTGAGTACAGATATTGGCTCAAATGCCTTTATTTGAACTTAACAAAGTACTTGCAAATTTTCTTGGATTGATAAATTGTAAATTAATTGTGGGTGGATTTTTTTGAAGCACCAGCAGGGTGCGGGCAGGTCACCTATATCTCACAGGGAATTCATTTTGTGGTGGGGAGACACTGTGACAAAAAAGATTAGTTTTGTGGGGCCTGATAGATGACACTTTTTGATAAAAAGAACCTAGAGCACATGCTCTCTGTTAGTTTGTACTGGCTAGGCAAAATAATCTCTCAAATCACCTTCAAGAATAATTCAAGAATAATACAAATATCAACCAACATAGTATTTTACTAAGTGACTGAGAAGGAACCTGATGGATGAACAAGGGAAAGGCTGACCAATGACAAAATAATCCCCATCACTTCTCAGTAGGATCTTGGAGAAAACATTAAGGTGCTGTAATGAGTCGGATACATTATGACAAATACCATGGTCCAAGGTCATTTTGGCTGCTATATTGTACTCCCTGTCCAAGAGCAGACAGGGTTTAACTGAATAGGGATTATTTCTGAATAGGCAATATGGATGCACTGTCTTGGTGTTAAAGGTCAGGAGTGATTCAGACAGACAATGTTACTATAACCTATGAAATTCTTCCTCATTAGACTGGAATGATGGCCATGGGAAAGAAAAAAACACCACCACATCCCCATTGCCATCTATGGTTTTTTACTCTTCTCAAAAAATAGAAGGCATGGGACAATTGTGGTTCAAATTATTTGTGAGGCATTGTACTGCCTACTTAGATGGTTTTCATATTTATCTGAACTATTTTTTTAAATATCACCTCAATTGTGTGGACCAGTATTTAATTGCTAAGTGTGCAATGGTTAAAGTGCAGTATTGCAGACTAACTCTGCAGCACAGAGCCTGAATTTTGATCCAGAAGGGACTCAATGTTGACCCATCTTTCCATCTTTCAGGGGGTCAGTAAAATTCGGACATGTTGGGAGCAATATGCTGACATTGTAAACAGCTCAGAGAGTGCTGTAAAGCACTATGGAGTGGTATAGATTGTAAGTCTAAGTGCTGCTGCTATTGGTATTGCTAAGATTTGCTTATAACATTTACTACATTCAAATAATTGTATGGACAATCATTCTCTAGAATAAGTCTGTAAGAACTAGGACTGCATTCGGCACAAATAGCTTTCCCATGAAATGGATAAGTGAAGAAATTAGGTTGCTTCATAAATAATTCTACAATAAAAGTTCATATATCCTTGTCATTTTAGAGCTAAATAGGTTTAGGAGCAATGCATTCCATTTTGTGTTAATTTTTTTTTTAATTGTATCCTTCTATAAAATATTTTTAAAGCATATTATACAGTATCTCATCAAATTGAATGAGAACTGATCGAAACTGAAACTGAAACATTACATTGCTTTTTACAAATATAAACAACCAGACCTAAAAATGTCTCTACTAAGTCAGAAATCTCACTGATTTCAGTGGATCTTACTTCAGCAATAGAGTGGTCAATGTCTGGAATACTCTACCCGACTCTGTAGTCTCTTCCCCAAACCCCAAAAACTTTAACCTTAGACTGTCTACTATTGACCTCACCCCTTTCCTAAGAGGTCTGTAGGGGGCGTGCATAAGCGCACCAACGTGCCTACCGTCCCTGTCCTATTGTTTCTCTTATTCTTTTATTTTTCTTATATGTACCCGTTTCATGTATTCACAACTATGTATACACTTATACTTATTATCTTGTAAACAATTGGCAAATCAAATAAATAAAAATAAATAAATAAAAAAATAAATAAATGTAGAAGACAGTTGTCATGATTGCAGTACGATTACTCATGAACAGCTAGATTTGGAACTTCAGCAAGAAACAAAACATTCTGAAATGTATCAGCCCTTCCGAAGCAGAATATCTGTTGAATTGCTGAATCACAGAAATAAATTTGCTTGTCATACGGCTGGAATTATCCATGAATACTAAGAAACTGTATTTCTGTATGTTTGCTATTTCAGGAATATGAACATAACTTACATGGGTGGGATTGTTTTTCAACCAGAATTTATTTCTTCAACCATTCTTTTTAAAGGATTGTTTTTTTTAAAAAGGATTTAAACCTATATCAAATTAATGTATATTCCACAAAAGGAGTACCAATAATATGCTTAATTAATTAACCAATTAAATAACTCTTAATCTTCCTCTTTAGCCAAGGCATTTCAAGGATAATTTAAAATTAAAGAAAAAGCATTTCTGATAGGCATATAATGACGCAAATTGAAATTACATAATGAAAAATGAAGTAGAGGGTGGGGGGATAGAAATCAGCTTTAGGAGCCATTCTTAGAACTTCAGCATTCCGGCTGAACTGTAACTGTGTCTGTGGGGACTTTGCATCACTTTTGGCCATTTGTGGGTGGGATGCCAAAGGAATAGTGGTTGCAGTTGCTTTTCACAGCTCCATCATAATTTTCAGAAGCTCAAGCTCCTGTTTATGAAGTTACTGATGAATTCCCAGAAGATGGTCATAAAGCAGGATTTATGGAATGGCCTTGTCCCTCATGATATCTCCTTCAATCGTTTTCTGATAAAATAATTGCTGAGGGAACAGCCTGATACAATTTATATGTGTACTTGTCAGATGTATATCCCATTGATCTTCCATGAGTGCAAGGAAGCTTACATTGCACTTTTATCTTTAATTTTATTCCCGCAGTGAGGCATATTGGTTAAGGGAGAATGGATGACCCATAGTCGCCCATTAAATTTCCATGACAGATGGTGGACTTGGGATTGGATCTCCTAATCCTTCTACAGTACATTAACCACTCTGTGGTACTGGTTTAATTACCCAAGTACTTTAACCACTACCTCATTAGCAGACTTAAAGGAAAACACAACCCCAGCAGGAGCATTTCTTGCCATCCTTAGCAATAGAATAATACCACCACAAATCATTCAAAAACAAGTAGGAAAATAGGAGCCTCTTTCTCAAAGGAAGGAAACTTGAAAAATTGAAAGGCAGACCTTACCTCAGAATTAAATAGATTGGGACCTATGCACCTTTGGTAAGATACTCTTGGGAATTGGATGTGGAATTTAAAAGGCTGTTTCCTACTGTAGGAATTGAGTGAGAGAGAAATAATAGCCTGGCTCTCAAACTTTTTCTTTTTTTATGGATCTCCTGAGCTTTAATACAAACTCTTAACTTTAATGCTGTTTCCTTTCTAAGTGGTTACTTTATGCAAATATTTTCATGTGGATATTTCTTTCTATCTCTCTCTCTCTCTTGAAAAAAAAAAAAAGCACACGTCTTTTCTTTGGTAACAGATAATTTTATTTTATTTTTTGCAATTATGCCATATTTTCCTGTATATTGAACCAGAAGGAGCATGCGGAGGCACAAAATGAAAAGTGGTTACTGCCTGCCATATTCTTCTTGGGAGAAATAAGAATTTGTGTTGGGAGGTGAAAAATAGTCATTTCCTTTTGTATGTGAGTCACCCAATTTACTGAATCATGTATACTTCCTTCCCAGTAATAGAGAGGATTTCCAATATTTTTTCACAGTTTGAAATTACAATGAAAAAATAACTGTGCGGTGGTTCGAATGCAGCATTGCATAATTTAGCTCACTGCCAGGAGTTTGATCCTGACTAAATCAAGGTTGACTCAGCCTTCCATCCTTTTGTGGTCAGTAACATGAGGACCCAGATTGTTGGGGGCAATATGCTTATTTAGGGAATGCTGTAAAGTGTGAAGTGGTATATAAGTCTAGGTTAAATGCTAGCCATGACTGTAAAGCAAATGAAAGCTGAAGTAAGATCATAAGCATAGTAATTTTTTCACTTAGTGATGTTTCACTTAATGATGGAATTGATAGTCCCAATTGTGGTTGCTAAATGAGGACTACCCATATACGCAAAACAATCCTAATGCCCAAACAATGCACACCAGAAATCACATGATACTTTCGATATAAGAATCATGTGAATTAGAACTAACTGCTTTGCTCCATGAAATTTGTAAAAGAAACTTACCCAGCATGGCATTATCCAAATTTTGTCCCCAAATTTTGGCACAACTCCTAAATGCTGTGGAACATAGCATAGAAACTTAATTTATTCTTCTAAGGCTCTGAATCTAACTGGGATTTTTCCCCCAAGTTGCTGATTGTGACTCAAATACAGAGCTACACAGAGCTAAAAAGCTTAAATAGACATTTCTGAAGATCTAGAACTTTTAATAGCGATTGACTATTTTCAGTCTTTCCAGATTCAAGTAACAAGGATATGTTCCAGTATGGGTTTTCACCACTGGCTTTTTTAGGTACAAGCAATTTTTTAAAATTAAGACCCACTGATACAGATAATCATTTGGATTGTGGCACAGTTTCAAGAAATGAAATATCTGGAAATTCAATTTGACACATACAAGATCACCGGATAGTTAGAGTAGCCCACTCTTCTGAAAAGCAACAGTCTTCACTCTTACATGTTTCAATATCCATTTTCAGAGATTCCCAAGGACAGAGAAAACAAAATCCATGATTCTGTCCCTGTGCAAGTGGACTAGTAGAATCTAGGTAAAACTCACATATTGCTCTTTTTCTTAAAATGTCCATACTTGATTAAATTAAATTACATGCCCATGTTAATTCCTATAAACTCTAACTTTCCAGGAAATCATTTCATTTTTATAACAGGATATTTACATATTTTAGAATTTTTTTTAAAGAAAACTGTATATTTCTTTTTAGTGTTTCATTGTTTTCATATGATTACCAACTACGGTAAAATGTTCTAGGTATATCACAATATTTCCTATATTTATTATTATATATTTTATTTTTTGCAGTAATAGATTGGGCTATGAATCATCTTTAAATTGTTATGCCGATTCTCTTTAAATTATACCTTGGGGTAAATTTCACTTGATTTTTTCAATAAATCTATTGATTGTTATGTAATTGTTTCTTTAAAATTTTGCATCCACTTTATCATATGGTTTTGTACTTGTTTTGTCTCCGTGTCATATTTTAGTATCAATTTGTACACACATGGTAATAGTCTTTGTTTGGTACAAATGTTTAAAATTCTATCATTTGTCTTAAAAAAAACTTCTTTTTTGAGGTTGCTTTTTATATTATTCCAGAAATCTGTAAATATATGAATCATGGGTGTTATCTACCTATGAAAAACAACTGGTATGATAAAATAATTTAAAATTTGAGGGGGGAAAAATTATTTTACTCTAGGGTTTTTTTCCTTTTCCAAGTAAATTTGTTAACTATTCTTTGACAACCTTTTTCTAGGATTAAGATTGGTATCATTTGAAAATTTAAAAGAAATTTTAGGTAATGTATTCATTTCACTTGATGCTAATCAGGAGAGTTTTAATGTTTTCTACTTTTTAAAATCTTTTTCACATTTCCATAATTTGGGGTAATTATTTTGAAATACAGCTTTGAAAATGCAACCCCAAATATTTCACTGGGACTTCTGTTAACCATTTCAAATATCCAAAGATTAATAACACTCTGAGCTACGGAATTGGAAATTTTCTTCTACCCGCTTGTGGTAAAAAATGTTTTTCTCTTCCAAGTCTTGGCATATTGTTGTCTTGGCAACACTGTATTATAATGTACTGCTTAGCTAAGTTAAAAGCACCTATCCGTATTTTTAAAAATGACCTGTCTGTCTTTACAAGGCTTTGGTGATAGGCTGAAATATTTGCTCTGGAGCTTGTCCCGTTGCTACAAATGATTCAAATTCCAGCAGCAAAGAGCTTCCCATTAAGTGCCTTTTTGTGAACATAACTAAAAACTATTTCTGCAATTGTGAAGCCATTGTTAATCTATCTTTTAAAAAATTATTTGCAAGAATTTAATAGAAAAGAATTTATGTAGCTCAGGATCAAACCATTGAGTTCTGAATTTGGTTGCTTTCTTGTAGTGGTTTCACAACCAGCTACATTTGTTGGCTATTTATTTACAGTAGCCAGTGTTGCTGTGTGTGGGTGTGTGGCTTTCTTATTACATGATCATGATTACATGATTAGGATATTGTTTGCTTCTTCATCAATAGTGGGATTAAATTTTTTTTAGTACTGGTTCTGTGGGTGTGGCTTGGTGGGCGTGGCTTAATAATTTTTATGTAGGAAAACAAAAGTAATCAAGTATGAATTGCACTGATTTATTGTACAAAACCCTTTGGACTGTATACAAAATAAGTATGGCTAGTCAAACAGCAGCAGTAAAATAAATATTTAATTTTTATTTTCAAAAGAAGCTGGTTTAAGGAAACTCCCCATTGTCTCAGTCTCAAGTAGTTTTTCAGTGGGACAATTCAGATTAAAACCGGTGCTGTATATGCATAACTCTTCCTTTTATACAATGAAATACAGCAGACTAACCAGAAATGATAGGGTTTAGGAGGATACATCAGGATCAAATGGCAATAATTATTGATCTACAACTCTCCAAGAAAAGTTAAACAAGGCTGACTGAAATCAAACTGAATAGAAGAGAAAAATAGACATCCAAAGATCAACCTGGTAATATGGACACCATTGGAAATCTTTCAACAAACCTCAGGGTTGCCATTCGCCACTGACAGGGTAAAAGCAGAGTTTTCACAGATTTTTGGGCATTTTAGAAGTTATCGTTTTCACAAAAACTGGAGTAGAATCTCAGGGTCAGTGACTTTTTCAAATATTGGACACCTACTTTTTTTTCATTACCTGAAATACTGTAAAATGAGGTACTATGTTATCAACATCAGCAGCAGAGAATTCAAGACCTGAACTTGAAGTATCTCTAAGAGTGAGCTCTCCACTATACAAAGCTGGCATTTTCTATCACTGCCTGAACTAACTGGATTCAGCCCTTGTGTAATGAACATTCTTGTAAGATGGCTGCCACTATAAGAACTCATCCAAGAAACTAGTGACCCTTTCTATAAGACATAGAACTTTGGAGGAGAATAATTTGTCAAATACTCAGCCCAAATGAATCATGAAATGGACAATAAGGCTGTGCATGCTTTGAAAATGATTGGGAAAAGGTGCTTTGGAATGCATAACATTTCTTTAAAGGAACAGTGAGAGTTTTTTCAGGCTTTCAAGGACCAGAATTCTCCCAACATTATTTATTTATTCCGCCATTATCAGCCTTCCCAAGAAGGAACATAAAAAGTAATACATGAATTTCATTCCTGAGAACTGGTCTTTGTCAGGTTCAATCTTTCAGCTGAACAGTATTCATTGAAGGGCCCGGTTTATCAGTGTTCTTCAAAAGGCCACTTACTCAGCCACCTGTAAAAACTCTGAAGTGAAGACAGCTTCTGCATAGTCCTCACAGAAGCCATGTAGCTCTGCAGCTACATCTGTCAACACTTCCTCTGTCAGCTCCTCTGCCAGGCTCTCTGCAATGTTCCAAGGGTTAAACTGCCCCACCTCTTCAAGGAAAATACCCTTCAGGTGTTGCCAGTGTTGGGCATCATAATCACAGAGGTTTTGGAGAACATGTTTTGGTACTGAGAGGAAAATGCCAGACTCTTTCTGTGGGGGGATGTGATGTGTAAAAGACTGCAAAGTCCCATTCCGGGGCTTTGATAGATCTTCATCAATAGCGCTGGCATCCAAGGGTTTTTCCAATACTATGGCTACTTGTGGCTCTTTGTGATTATCTAATTTTGTTATCTGGATGGGGTGAACAACTGCAGGTTGTTGGTCTCTTACTACAGACTCTTCCTCTTTGCTCTCCTGGACCCAAAAATCAACATCAGCGTAAGCAATCTGATTGTATCGTCTGCGCACAGTTTCTTGGTAGTGCTCTATTTCCTCCATCCTCTTCATCATTGTCTCCAGGTCAGACATGCTGAGTGCAGAAAGGCCCTCATGTTCCACCTTCTTGCATGGTTCCAAATGGCAGTCCTCCAAAGAAATACCTGATAAGCTTGTTGCATCCTCATAAAGAAAGGCAAAATTTTCAGACTTCCTTATTTGAGTGCCGTCATTGCCCTGTAATGGAAGGACTGTGTGTGTGTTGCCTTGAGCTCCTGCGCTTTTTTCCAAAAGAAACTCCAGACCCTCAGGATCAGCTTCCTCTACCTCCTCTGTTGGGGAAGCAGCATTATCTCTGGGTACTTCTTTCTCGGGTATTTCTTTTTCCTTTGTCTCTATCTCCAGAGTTGGCTCAGGATTTTCAGGATTTTTCTCCAGGTGCCGCAGAGGAGAGTGGAGGGGAGACTTGACACTGGGAGGCATCCATGGGGCCCTATTATCTCGGATGGGTGGTTTGGTCTCCTTAAGCTGGAATGCAATGGTGGGGTCTAGAAACCGGGCTTGTTTGGCTACAGGCTGCACTGTTTTTGTTTTGTGAGTTCGACAGTTATCCTGAGATTTGAGGGAAAACAAGCCTCCTCTCTTTTTCAGATTTCCTGCTTTCAGTTCGAAACCAAAGCCTGCTTTCAAAGGCTCTGATCTCCTTACAGCTTCACTCTTGCACTGTGCAACTGCCCCTCGCTCAACGGGGAGTATGTCTTCCTGGGCTCTTGTGCTGCAGTGTCTGATTCCCTTGTGTGGTAATGGGACTGCAGATTCTGGATATTCATCACGAAGAAGTTTCCGAGCCACTGAAGACTTTTTTTGGCCCAACGCACAAGATTTATTTTGGTATTTTTTGGCAATCTGTTGGTGCTTTTTGGTGCATCAACTTGAGAGGTAGAGAGCCATTCCTGCCCTTTGTTGGGGGACTCCTTTTTGGACAACACAGAGTCCAAATCCTCAATTTGTAGCAGCAGATCTATGATGATATCAGGAATGGATGAGTCCATCTCAAGGTGAGCAGAACAGAAAGAGAGCTGCCTGTTGAGATTGCCAAGCTCTTTACAATGAGCAGAGGCAGACTGCTGCTCTGACTGGTCAGCGAAATGAGTGACAAACATCTGCAGAGCTCAGATGGCACCTCTGTGAGCTCCTGCCAGCTTGGCCATAGCTCGTGACTTCTTTGTATGTTTAATTTTAAGGGGACTCAGCTTCTCCAGATCTTCTTGGATTTGTTTTACCTGTTGCTGGAGAACATTGAGCATTCGGGCAGAATGCACAGCTTGTTCCTGCCTCCGAATATGGACTCAGCGTTCTTCCTCAGGATCCAGACATATTTCACTTCTCTCTTTGGTTGCTAGCAATTCAACTTTCTGAATGTAAGTCTGAAGCTCTTTTTGTAGCCTTCTGATTTCTATGGTACATTTGTCTTCCTCCTTTTTGGGCCCAGGTCCTGGATCAACGTGTTGGTGGAGAATCAGACAAAGCTGGTTCTGACTTGACATGACTTGGATCACAAAGGAGGACTTTTGCTTCAGTGCTGTTTCTCTCCATCTTAGAAGGGTTACTAAGCTGGTGTTCATATTTCAGGTGGGACTTCGATGCTCTCAACCCTGCAACATTCTCTGATTCCTTTCCCCAATGAAATCCCACAGGACACTTATTCATCTTGACATGTTGCTTCATTTGCTCTTGCAGGTGCTTTCTTTTCACATCCCTTCTGCCCGGCTGAACAGCCAGGTTGAGTTTCTCTTCAGATACAACTGAGAATTCAACAGAGCTCCTCAGATCAGCTCCATCACCAGCACCTTGATTCTGTTGAATTGCTGGCTGTTTCCACTTTTCTATGACAATTGGACAGGGATTGGTGTAGCGGACTGACAGGTTTTCAGGCAATGCAGGAGCATTCCGACTGAACTGCAACTGTGTCTGTGGGGACTTTGCATCACTTTTGGCCATTTGTGGGTGGGATGCCAAAGAAATAGTGGTTGTAGTTGCTTTTCGCAACTCCATCATAATTTTCAGAAGCTCAAGCTCCTGTTTATGAAGTTACTGACGAATTCCCAGAAGAAGCCTACAGGGGTCCGATCCCGCCTTCTCAGCCTGTTCTGATTCTTGTAGCTATGGCCTAAAAGTTTATCCTTTCAGAGAAGTCATTGTATCATTGGAAGTTTCTTCCAGTTCTTCAGAGGATCAGGATGCCAGGTTATGACTCTTGACTCTTGAGGATCAGGATGCCAGGTTATGACTCTTAGTTGTTGTCTTCTCCTGTTTATTTTTGTTTTATACCTCTGACCCAGAAAGAGGATCCAAAACAAAACCGTAGTTCAGTGACATTGTAAGAGTCAGCAGGATCACTTGGCCACACTGTCACTCTGCACCAAGATAGCTGCAGAATGACCTGGCCAAAAATCTACTCATAATGAAACTTAAAGTGAATTAGTTACTATAAATAAATACCTTACTCAAGAAGACACAGCAGTGATTGACCGGTTCCATTTTCCTAATAATTAATAAACGGCCTTTCTTAGATAAAATTGGAACGATTCTCTTTCTCACTGTACTTCTACATTACTTAGCTTTGTCATTCAGATTATGTAAAATCATGCCAGGAGATGCTTTATGTATTCTCTGTTTTCTTTCTTATTAGGGGTTAATTTTTTATCCAGTCATTCCTATGGGTAGAATTTCTGTTGTAGAAAACATACAACTGTCAATAAGAATAGCTGCAGAAATCAGATGAAATGCCTGGAGGTTCACCGGTGATTGTAGGAGAACATGAAGACTCAGGTAGGCATGTCACATACTGCACAAGAGTTTGGTTAAAACCTAAATCAGAATTACTTTCTTTTTTGAGGCTACTTATTTACATCCATTTTCGTCTGTGAAATATATAGGAAAAATTAGATAAATTGGTCTGTTTGTTTGATCATTGACTTCTGTGACTTGTAAAAAGAATCATTTTAATCAACAAAAAGAACATTCAATAATAATCACAAGCAATAAAAGGTCCTATTTTAATAAGTGACATATTATCAGAGCAAAATATGTGTTAGATGAATACGAATTCAAGTGTAGTTACAAAAGAAAAAGTAAAATGCAAAACGTGGCACAAAAGCTAGTGTCAAAATGGGCTAGAAAAAGGACATCAGCAGTTTGACTCTGCAAAAGCAGAGATTTCTTGCTACTTGATATATTTCAAAGTAGATTTGTTGCCTGAGTACTATAAATGTTACAAATCTGGGAGACCATTGGCTAGGTTCAATAGTAATTATGATGATGGTGATAATGGAAGCTGTAAAACACAATACTCTATCAATATAGTTTGTATTTATATAACTTTCCTCAAAATAATTAAGATCAGCATTTATTCTTGCAGGAAACCTAAGAGACTGGTTAAATTAAAAGCTAATTGCCTATGGATATTGGCTGAGATTTATAGTCAGACTTCTTCATTGTGAGAAGCTTACCTCAACTAATACTAAATTCAATAACACTTCAAAATTCAAATCAAATTGACTGCCATAATATGTACTTCAATTTGCTTATAGGTTGCTTGGTTTGCTCACAATTCCTTTCAAAAGCATTTTTCCCATTTTGTAAGGAGAACATTGATAATCGCTTTTTGAAATACGGCCACAAGCACACTCAGTGTAGATGCATAGGAGTTTGGCCAGATAGTAATAAATAAGTATAAATATTTCAGGATGAATTAAAAGTTGGTCCAGATTGTGTCAAGGTTTTTTACAGTGACTTTCTTGAGTGGCACTGGAGATGGAGCATTGATTCCCATAGGCACCAATAAGTGGTTTCACTTCTTAAACACATGTTAATGCCAGGGGGCCTTCTGTTACATTAATAGAGCTAAGTCTTATGGTGTCTCTTTAGCTAAAATGAGGACATATTCCATTTAGATGGCTTTGAAAGTTATTGTACATGCCTGGTAAGCTTTTCATTTGTGAGCATAATTGCCCTGAAGTAGTATCAAACACAGATTGGCCTATTTCATTTGAGTGAAACAGTTAAAAAAATGTTTTAGCTGATTTATTGGGGGAGCGACTTTTAAGACAAGCAGAAGCTTGAATTTTCTTGTCAAAATTTTCTTGTCACCTTCTGGGGGGAGGTTTCGTGATATCTGACACAGAACATCCAGATTCAGCCACAGTTTTGTTCCATACAGTATCAACTTTATGAACTCTCAAGCTTCTGCTTTCTGCTATGTATTCAAGATGGACAGTGATTAATATTAAATGTATTTATATGTTAGAGTGTAAGTATATACATGTGTATGTATATATCATATCTATATGTGTGTTATGTACATGATTGACCAGCAGGCAACAGAATTTCATGTTTAATGTATGCCAAAGTGCTCACAGAAAAAAATGGCAATAAAGATTATCTTATTTCAAAATATGGCCTGTGAACTTCTTATCTCGAATATTTATTTCAGTTCTGTGTTACTGGCATTGCATTTTATACCAAAACAAATAACATTGAAATTTAAACTCAGTGTTTATCCAGAGGCAGACATAATACAGGTACATGACAGTTGCTTTATGTTTCCTGAGAAGAGAGTGTTCCACTGAATTAAAAACAAAACAATAGAAATTTGGCATGTAGCTCTTTTCTACTCAGAAAAAGATACTTATTTTTCTTATCTGGCACAACATACCCTTCAGTTATGTGGTGGGATGAGACACAATCTCTTTATCTATTTGATAGATTTATATCCTGTTCTTTTTCTAGAAGCTCAAGGTGGCTTACATCATATACTTTTCCTCCAGTTTTGACCACAGTAATACCGAGATAGATCTGCAAGATATAGTGTCTGATCCAAAGTTCCTGCTTAGCTTCTATAGTTGAAGATTCTTCCCTTCTTCAAGTCTCTGTGGCCCCAAAGTATCATTGACAAATTTTTTTCTTTTGGAAAATAAAAAAACATAGACATAGATTTAAGTTATTGTGGCCTTTCAGCTTAATTCTTACTTCGGAGGTGTACAATAAAGCATCATTGGAGATAAAATTTTGGGTGTTTGATTCTGTTTTACAGGAAGATCGAAGACTAGTCCACTCCTTTTATTATAGGAGTGGTATATATGCAAGATGATTTATCCTAGCTAACTGCTTCTTTAGTATTCTAGACTTAATGCTATGCCCACTATGGTTCTAAAACTTCCACCTACTTGCCCACCTTAAAAGGAGGGATCAACTGGCAAAGAAAAATTGGGGCCAAATTCATATTTCAATGCTGAAGATTCTTAAAATGAATATAAAATTAAAACCAAAGGCTTTTCTTTTAGGACTACTACACAAGGAACTTGGGAAAAAAGTTTGGAACAGTATATGCTGACTGCAGCAAGAAATTGTTATGTGCAAAAATGAAAAGATACATTAATCAATGGAAGAATGGGTAGAAAAACTGATGGAACTTGCAGAGATGGCCAAATTAATTGCTTTAATCAAAGAAAAAAGTACATCTAGTATTGCTTCTATTTGGAAACAGATTCTAGACTTTGTGTTTGAGACAGAAAAAAATATGAAAGTTTGACTTTCATGATTCGGTAAGTCTGTGGGATAGAAATAGCTATTATACTGGGTATGTAAAAGTAAGAAGTTGAGGCTGTACCATACTATTTTTATTATACTGCACTGAAAAATGTTGGAAGTTAACACCTTTTTCTTTTTTCCCCCTCTACACCACTCATTTCTATAATCTTTTCCCTTCCGCATATACTTACTATCTATTTTCATTTGTATTGTATATTATGAAATGTAATAAAATTATAAAAAAGAAGGAATCAATTGAGAATTATTCATATTTTGCTTTCATATATAAATCTGATTTTCTGTTTTTAAAATGCCCCATTTAACTTCTTGGATTGGCTAGCTAAAGAAATGGATGCTTTCTACAAGTGAATTGTTCTTCTGAAATAGTTTCTTGCCAAAGTTTCTTCTATAAGAAAGAATTGAATTTAGTCTTGGAATTGTGAACCAAGAATGCATATTGCTATTTGATTAGATGTTATATATTGTTATATATGTTGTATTAATTATTGTATTTTCTAAATTGTTAGTATTCCTTATGCTTATTTTTTTAAAAATCTTAGAATGGTTTTAGTCTTTGATTGCAAATGAATAAATTTAACCATCTTGGCTCTTATTGTGACAAGGCCTGGTTTTTACTCACCATCAACCAATTGAGGTTATAATTTGGCTTTTTCAATTATCCAGTGTGAATCAGGATAATGTCTTTTGCTCCTTGTTCTGAATCCAGTTTAAACATCTGACCTTTTTATATAATCTGTTTTGTATGACCCTAAGTATTTTTGGTAGTATGTGAAATTAAGAATATTATATGATAATTTGTAATAATATTTTCTTTGGTATTGGTGCATAGACTTCCCATTTGTTGGCAGTCACCGTGTTGTTCTACGGATTTCCTGGGATACTTCCGTTGAAACTTTTACTGTTTCATTTGCTGGTGCTTGACATATTTCTTTAGATATTTTTTCCTTTCAAAGTCCCTGCTCTAACTTTAACTTCTAGTATTATATGTTCTTGTTAATATTGAGTATCTTTTGACATCTCTACAGTACAGAATTTCAGTATACATATTCTGTCTTTTTTGAACAGCTACTATCTGACCAGTCTAAGTGCTTTAGCAGACCAGTCTAAGTGCTATTACTATTGCTATTATCATGTGGTTTGTTTCCATCAAGAAATCTGAGGCCCATTTTAAACATATCAGCATACAATACATTTAAACTGGGGCAGAAATGAAATATTAACAAATATATTAAGGGAAAAATTAATGAATATTCAGGATGAATGCAGTAGCTATTTTTTTCCACCTGCTTTTTAAAGAAAAACTTCCATTCAGAAAGTAAAACCCTATGTTGTCCTTTCAATATATAAATTTTTAATCATGTGGAATTTCAGTGTTTTGATGTATCAGTGTCTTACTATAGAAATAAACTAGGCTTTATTTTAGCAATCATGTACAGGAAAATGTGAACCAAGAAGTCCACAATTGGCCACAATTCCAACCCTAAGTATGCATTAAAGGTTGCATTAAACCTAGCTGATAGGCATATTGCAGATGCAGACTCACTTGAAAGAACAACTAGCCTTTTCACTTTTCCAGAAGTAAATATTCAAAATACTAGGCTGCCTGAGTAAATAAACCATATCAATATGTTTTTATTTTATTATACTGTAGAAGAATGGTGCAAGTTATTAGGTTTGTGCTCCATTATTTGTGATTGAAAAAGACCTCAAATGGAAGGGTAATGAACTAATTACTTTGCACTTATCACTGAGCACATGACATACACTGAGTGGCATATAATAAAATTGCATAAAATTTACAATTCCCTTTTACTTTTATACATGATCTACCAGGCCTTTCTCTCCTAAGGACAGTGTAATAATGAGAGATGCTGTCTTCTGAAAAGTTCAGCTGAGTTCCATCTAGGATTTTAGGATTTTAAAAACATGTTTATATGGCAGGTTTATTTAAGATGTCACACCATTGAGCAAGCAAATAACACAATGTTTAATAAGAATAATGAGAACAAATCCATGGAAAAAAATAACAACAATGCCATATGGATTGCTCAACATTTTTTATTAAAAACAAATATGTCATGGCGGGGTTCAGGGACTTCAGTTCAGCATTCAATGCCATCATTCCAGACACTCTTCTGAATAAATTAAACCAACTAGTGGTACCTGAACATACTTGTAAGTGGATCATAAGCTTCCTAACAGACAGGAAGCAGCAGGTGAAGTTGGGTGGAATCACATCCGATACCTGTACAATCAGCACAGGGCCCTGCCAAGGCTGTGTGCTATCTCCACTTCTCTTCTCCCTATATACCAATGACTGCATCTCAAATGATCCATCTGTTAAAATACTGAAGTTTGCTGATGACACAACAGTGATTGGTCTCATTCGAGACAACGATGAATTTGCATACAGACAGTAGGTTATACAACTTGCCTCGTGGTGTAACTGGAACAATCTGGAACTGAACACACTCAAAACCGTAGAAATGGTGGTAGACTTTAGAAGAAACCCTCCCATACTATCACATCTTACAATACTAGACAATACAGTATCAACAATAGAGACATTCAAATTTCTAGGTTCTACTATATCACATGACCTAAAATGGACACCTAACATCAAAAATATCATCAAAAAAGCACAACAAAGAATGTTCTTTCTGTGCCAACTCAGAAAGCTCAAACTGCCCAAGGAGCTGCTGATACAGTTCTACAGAGGAATTACTGAGTCTATCATCTGCACATCTATAACTGTCTGGTTTGGTTCTGCAACCCAACAGGACAGACACAGACTTCAGAGGATAATTAGGACTGCAGAAAAAACAATTATTACCCACCTGTCTTCAGTTGAGGACCTGTATACTGCACGAGTTAAAAAGAGGGCTGTGAAAATATTTACAGACCCCTCACATCCCAGACATAAACTGTTTCAACTCCTTCCCTCAAAACGATGCTATAGAGCACTGCATACCAGAACAACTAGACACAAGAACGCAAGAAAGCCATCACTCTGCTAAACAAATAATTCCCCCAACACTGTTCAACTATTTACAAAGTGTACACTACTATTACTGTTAATCTTCTCATCACTCCTTATCACCCATCCCCTCCCACTTGTGATTGTAGGATGTAACTTTATTGCTTGTATCCATACAATTTATATTGACTGTTTCCTAGTATGATTTGATTATTGATTGTACCCTATGACTATCATTAAGTGTTGTACGTTATGATTCTTGATTCTTAACGAATGTATCTTTTCTTTATGTATACTGAGAGTATTTGCACCAAGACAAATTCCTTGTGTGTCCAATTACACTTGGCCAATAAAGTATTATCTTAATAATGATGGAAACATAGCACAATTAGGACTCTATACATAAAGCAATATAAATAGAGAGTGGTTAATACAATGAGAAGACCAACTGTTGCTATATTTCACCTCCACCCCATCCTGCTCCCGCCCTCCCCATATTTTAATTGGGCTGCTGAATTTTGTATGGTATACAAGTAATATACTAAATTTCTGGATATGAGACTCCTGTCATCACATATCTGGGGTGTGCATTTTGAAATGCTAATGTATTTGAGCTAAGAGTCAGAGATTTTCTAGTCCAACTAGTTCAAATCTCATTATGGCTAACCCTCTCAGCCCATCTGAAATGTGGAGAATAATAATGTTGACATATTTTACAAGATTGAAGTATGCATGTAAACAATTTTTAACATTTGAATATGTTCAACAAACTGTTTTATTATAAAAGTACCAATTGCATTTAGAATTATATACTGCTTTATAGTGCTTTGCAGTCCTGTCTAAGTGATTTATAGAGTCAGCATATTGCTCTCAACAATTTGGGTCCTCATTATACTGACCTTGGAAGGATGGAAGTCTGAGTCAACCTTGAGTCAGTTGGGATCGAACTGCTGGAAGTTGGCAGAATTAGCCTACAATATTGCATTCTAACCACTGCACCACCATGTCTCATGCCCCTGGTGGAGACTGACTCTGAGAGAGAGGAGGAACAGCCGACAGGGAGTGGAAGTGTGGCTCTGGAGGTTGTGGAGGAGGCTGGGGAAGGGCAGAGGCCGGCTGAGCAGTCAGAGGAGGACCCAGATCCATCCCCTCTCCATCCTAGGGAACGCAGGGAGGAGAGGATAAGGGACAGACATGGTCTACTCAGGAGGAGAGGGCCTTGATCC
Source organism: Notechis scutatus (assembly GCF_049901735.1). Taxonomy (NCBI): domain Eukaryota; kingdom Metazoa; phylum Chordata; class Lepidosauria; order Squamata; family Elapidae; genus Notechis; species Notechis scutatus. The sequence goes on along the minus strand of NC_142011.1, from coordinate 161,478,330 downwards.
TCTTCATGGGCTGCAGCTGTGACAACTGAATAAGAGGACAGACATGCGTACGGGTGAGCGCTGGAAACAAAGCGTGGAAATATCTCTAGTTTATGGTTCCTGTCTGAGTTTGGCATCCTTCCCAGTGTGTGTTCTGTTATCTGTGGATGTCCTCTAGCCCTTATCTTGCCTGGTTTGTGTTGCTTTTTTCCTCCTTCTTGTAACTGTTTGTGTGGGAGTTTTTTGTCTTCCATCAAGGATATTTGGAACTTGGAAGCAATTCCTTCAATAAAAGGGGCTTCACCTGTTTTCTGTGACTGTATTTGTTTTGTATCCCACCCTGGGTCATCACACCATAGCTCATCAATGTGTAATGTATCTTGTGGGTGTATCAGATTTTGTATTGTCTTCTGGAAACAACCTTTTCAATTTTTCAGAAGAAACCATACTACTGTGAGTTGGGTACAGGATAGGTAAAATGTCAGACTCTGAATGTTGATAGCAAATCAAATGCATTCATGATGTATAGTATAGGCTAAACATTCATCAGTATAGGCTAAATAGTAAACAAACATTGGGTGATACAGGAAGTCCTTGTTTAGTGATCACAGTTGAGACCAGCAATTTTTTTGTTAAGTAAGCAATCGCTAAATAAAATTATGATGTGCTTACAATCTTACTTCAGCTGTCTTCTGTTTCATAGATATATGTAAGATCATAAATTCAAGGGTTGCTTATAAAGTTCATTTTTCATCTTTGTTCATATGAATAGTTGATAATCATTAAATGAGAATTACTATATGAAACAAAAGTTGACAGTAGAAAAATCTCTCATAAATAGTGCCCTGCACAGAGTTTCTACATTTATCTTTTATCACTAGTTAAAAACAGAAAGAGGGAACTATATTTCACTATACACTGCACTATAACGGAATAAATGTAGGCAGGGATTGTTTGTGCAATAAAACTGATTTGGATAATTGCTTGCTTGCTAAATTTGTTTTGAGTTCTATACTGCTGATTAGTGAGGTATTTAGAAGGCTTATAATAAAAAACAACCCAAATATTATACCAAAAAATTAGAAATCAAAGTTAAAATAATTAACAGTTAAAAGTGCATGAAAAAGATATCTCAAGAGCTATCTTATACATTCAAGGGGCTCCCAAGGGAGCATCTTCAAGAGGCAAAGAATCAGACGGGTTGACATGTTCTGGGTTCCATCTATTAAAGAATACCATCTCAAGGGATCAAGGAGGCATGTCTACTCTGTTCTTCTGTGGAACAGCATCTCCCTAAAAATCCAGGTAGCTTAAACTTGAGTACAAAGCTTCAACCTGCCAGCTTTTAGAAAGGCTTTGAAGAGTTGGTTCTTCCTCAAGCACTGATTGTGTGATATTCATTAAATCCCATCGAAATCCCCATTACTGTCCATATAATATTGTCCCTAAATTTTGTATCCATTGAACCATACGATTTTTGCTTGGTTTGGTCTCTGAGTCATATTTCACCAGAAGTTTACAAATAAGTCCCTCCAGAAACTGTGAGTTATATAAGAGTTTTAAATTCAGTCTAGTCTCTAGAGGTTCCCCCTTCTTTCTGCAATTCTTTTAATGCCATGCTACTTATTTCGAGATGTTGAAACCAGTCAGCTGGACTAACCCATTGTGCAGTAAAAATCTCATTTTTAAACATCTTTGTCTTATTAGTAATCAAATCTCGCACTCTAAATGAGGAAATTTCTTTGTGCTTTCCTCTTTATAAAAATAGATCTTTAGTCGTTAAACAAGATGGAAAAAATGGTTAATAGATATTTGTGCAGACTTTATAAAATCCTATTTGAAGTTCTGAGTTGTAAGTTATAATGGTAATACAACTTAAAATTTGGGGGTACCCGTTTGCTTTGCTCTTTTGAATTCTATAGGTCTTTTATTTTACTATATTCATTTATTATTTGTTTAGGTCTAACTTTTCAATAGTTATTGGAATCATTTGGAATGGAAAGATCAGAATTTTTAAAGTGACATATATATTAAATATATGAGGAATAATCACATTAGAGTAAAATTCTCCATTTCACAATCTTTGAACTTCAGATGTAAGTGATAACATCTACATTACAAACAATTAAGAATGAATAGATTCTTTATAAATAACAATTCTGCACATGCCCACAAGTGTACACCAAAGTAGTCATGTGTAGGCATGTGCAGATTGTTATTTATGGTATTTCTTGGACCATGACATCCCTCCTCTCTTTCCACATGGCATAATTATGTGGATAGTTTTATTTAATTTAATTATTTAATTTTACTACAAGGTTTTCTCCTGAAAACAGTTTAAAATCTGTGCTGGCTTCTCCACTGGGAAGGTGAACACAGTTTAAAAACAGAATCCTATGACTTCCTGACGCTATGGTGAGACCGGTCTACACTCATTTTCAGAGTAGGAAGCAATTGAAAAATGAAACAGGATGGGCAAAAAACCTAAAATATGGAGCCACAGCAGCTCATTCTGAGACTTTTAGTCCGATCTACCTCACAGGGTTGTTGGGAAGAAATACAGAGAATGGAGCACTATGTATATGCCTTGAGTTCCTGAACAAAGATGGAATGTAGATACATGTACATGTTTGTGTTCCAGAGAAGGAGCACATAAAGCAATATAAATATCTAGCTCTGTCTTCATGTACCTAAACTTTATTGTTTCTTTAAAAGTCACATGTTAATTTTTTGCAGCTGAGTGAGTGAATGAAGGATTGCAAGAGTGGCAGGGAAACTGTCATGAAAAATCAAAAATGAAGATTGCATGATAGGAGCAACAGCACAGCACCAGCCAGTAGCACTAAAACAACCACCACTTCCCCAAAATTTAATTCCCCAGAAGTTATGAGTCCTGAATTTTGGATGCAATCTGTAAATTAGCTAAAGTAAAGTACTTTGTTTCAAAAATTATGGTCTATAATACAATGTTTTGCTTAGGTAAACATTATGACAATGAGAATTTTGATATTGTATAAATACAGATAATAATTTGTCACACCTTCATTTTGTATTCTTTATAATATTTAGAAATGCATTGGACAGAAAAATTAACAAAGGTATAAGTAGAGATGATAAACTATTTTGTTAAACTAGTTTGTTTTGTTAGTTTAGGTTCACAGAAAGGTTGTATTTATAAAAAAATAATTATGAAATAAAAATGAAACATTAGTTTAATATCACCAGAACTCACAATTTAATATGCATATGGTTTTCCAAGCCTCTAAATAGTAAGCACTAACAAACAATATTGAATTGTGCTTTCTTATCTGAAAATGCTTTATTTTCCCTGAGGAGATGTTAAAATTTGTTACTGTATGGCAGGAGTGCCATTTTGTATGAGGTTATGACTTTATAACTTAAAAAAGTTCAAATACATTTTTGGTAAGGATTTAGTACTCTAAATTTTTTAAAAATAAAAAAGTAGAATAGTCATTTGTCAAAAAAAATAAACATTTCTCCCCATTAAAGTGGATGTACACATCTTTTTCTCTCAAATTCAGATGTCTCGTTCATCTTTTCACAGTTCTAAAGCTATTTTTTTCTGACCAAGGAAAGAATAGTTCAATTTAAAAAGGCTGCAATAAATATTCCATTTCAAACTTTATTTTTGTGTGATAATATCAACTTGTGCTGTATAGTATTTGGGATTTTTTGCTTTCTATTTTATTTGTTCATGAAGCAAATGATTACTTTCAAAATGTATTTGTCAAACCTACGAATTATTTCTCAAGGTAAATGTCACACAGAGAAATGAACATTCAGAAATATAGGTTGAATGCACCCAAAACATCAAACAATAAACCATGGTTCATACTCCAATAAGTGATTCAGAATCAAACAAATCATCACATTGCTTAGCATATTGTGTGGAATAAATCATTTTGTGAATTGGCTTGTTTTCTTTTGCTTTCACACAATAATAGTTTCTACTTTTCAGCATCGCCATGTCACTTTGAAGTTAGTTGAATGCATGCCTGCCTATTTTCTGAATATTAAAATAATACAGACATAATTACAAAGCAATCAATGCTTCCTCCAATTGATCAGTAGGAAAATTTAATCATTGTACCATCTCTTGACCTACTATACCTATAAAAATATTTAAAATATTAGTATTCTGTCAGGGCCCATCCATACGGCTATGATGAGATGTGTGTAATCTTGAGATTCTTGACCTTAATATTTTCTGTTGTAAGAATCCAATAAGTCACTGTAACCTGATACCTATGGAAATAAGTTTGGATCTTCTCCAATGATCAGCATTTGTTAGATGAGTTTTCCACCTTTGATGATTTATATATTCCATATGTGAAGTGTACTTTATTCCATAATTTTGAATTATGCTATTTTTGAATTTTGAATATGCTGTCTATTTTACCATTTCCTATTCCTTCTCTGGGTTAGTTAGTATATTTGGAATTTGGTGGTAACTAATACAAAATTTCCCATGATAGAAGCTTTTCTACCCATAAAATGGTTCCATTAATAAATTCAAAACCGCCCATTTATCAGAAAGCAAAGTGAATCTGTGAAACCCATTTATTCTGGACTGGTGGTCATCCTTCACCACCCACATCAACAGGTAACTATCATCCATTCATTCAGTTTTGTAGGGCTTCCCATTCACCATGTGATACTGGATGGCTAACATCTCGTATTTTTAATAAAGACAGATCGAAAAATAGGAATGAGCAATTCTACCCTCTTTGTCATTTATCCATTATACTGACCCTGTACACAGGGTTTCTGGAGATAGCCAATTTAAATTGCATGGCACTTACCTTTCCCATCATGAACTGCCTTGGCTGGTGACAATTAACTGAATTAAACTTTCTTCAAATACTAAGCAAATGTTAATAGCAAGCAATGTCTTTTTCCAAAATTAGTTCTGAGAACATAGAATAACAGAGTTGGAATGGACCTTGGAATGGACCTACTCCAATTCCCTACTTGAACAGGAAACCCTCTAGCATTTCACACAAATGCTGTCTAGTCTCTTCTTCAAAACCTCTAGTGATGGAGCACCCACAACTTCTGAAGGCAAGCCATTCCACTGGTTAATTGTTCTCACTGATCAGAAACTTCTCCTTAGTTCTAGGTTGTTTCTTTGATTAGTTTCCATCCATTATTTCTTGTCTTGACTTCTGGTGCTTTGGAAAATAGTTTGACCTCTTCATCTTTCTGGCAGCCCCTCAAATATTTGAACACTGTTATCACATCTGCCATAGTCCTTCTTTTCACCAGACTAGACATACCCAATTCTTTCAACCGTTGTTCGTATCTTTTAGCCTCTAGCTAAATTTTCTTTCCTTATCTTCAGAATCATCTTTGTTGCTTTTCTCTGCATTCTTTCCAGGCTCAACATCTTTTTTATATTATATTGTGGTGACCAAAATGGGATGCATTATTCAAAGACTGGTCTTACTAAGGCATTGTAAAGTGGTATTATAATCCAGTGCTTAGCTAAAACACCAAGGCCAGGCATAGGCCCTTCCTTTCTCTAAATCTAAATCCAAATCCAAATCTAAATCTAAATCAATGAATACTTCAGCTTCAACCATAACAATACAAGAGCAAACAATCTATACAAACTCAAGGTTAATCGCACCAAACTTGATTGCAGGAAATACGACTTCAGCAACAGAGTGATCAATGTCTGGAATATTCTACCTGACTCTGTGGTTTCTTCCCCAAACCCCCAAAACTTTCACCTTAGACTTTCTACTATTGACCTTACCCCTTTCCTAAGAGGTCTGTAGGGGGCGTGCATAAGTGCATCATCGTGCCTACCGTCCCTGTCCTATTGTTTCTTTTATTTTTCTTACATGTATCCATTTCATGTATTCATAACTATGTTTTTACTTTTATTGTAAGCAATTGACAAATCAAATCAAATAAATCAAATAAATAAAAATCTCCAAGGGAGTACAACCATCAAAATGCTTCAATTGGCCAGGACACATAGAAGTATATCAGCAGTAAAGCCACTGCAGCTGAGTGATGACAGGTAGCAAAACCCATTTCCTCATGCAAATGTAGTGAGTGTTATGGATGTATCCTCCTGTGATACTGATCAAATTCCAAAGATTCAGTGCAATATGTCCTCATGGGCAAATTATTGTATTTATGTTGGAACAATTCATAGTGCCTCTGAAGTTCAACTTCTGCTCTTCAGGTCATAATTCAGAACCAAAGTCCTTTGTTCTGTTTTCAAGAACTGATAGTTTTCATTTGAGATTTTCTTTCCTTATCTTCAGAAAAAGTGTCACTTCTATTATAGTTTGTTCCCATACATTGTCATGTGGCAAATCTTTAGAACTCTCATCTGGTTATATCTGTGAAATGTTTAAAACATTTCTTGCCATCTGATACCAGATCTCTCACACACAAACATACATATGCCTAGAAAATTATCTTACATTTCACAATTTAATAATCATGGTTGTTTTCCAAATAAAAGCAGCAGGCTTGATGCTTATGGGATCACTGTTAATCTGTAATTACCCTGAAGCTTGCAATTGAAACAGTTGCGATATGTCCTTGTATCAGGTTTTCTATCTCTGACTAGAGAAATGTCATTTAAAGGCAATAATGCATTTTGGAAAAGATAGTGTCTTGTTGCCCTGCGCTTGAAGACACAGGGTCTGTGCTCTTATTGTGCAAGAAACTTGGTTTACTCCAAATCTGTCCTTCTGGAGTCCTATCATAGCAAAAATGCTGGCATGCTTAGGAGAAGGACCCAAGGGCAGAGTGCCAATGAAGCAGAGGTAGCCAATTTGAAGACAGGGAAGGGTTGCCACTATTCTGAATCAGAAAACATTACCAATATATTTGTCTTTTAGTTTTGCAAAGGTGGGGAAAGGAAGTAAGATTAAGCAATGGACCTGTGGGGAATAGAAGAAACATTAGCAGGCTGGCAGTTCTTTATACTGAGTGATTGCCAGAAAGGAAAAGTGCTGATTACCTAATGGTTCTCTGCAGACGCTATTGATTTACGAACATGTAAACATGCCCAAACCCATTGTCCTGACATTCAAACAGATCTGAAAATAATCAAAGAGGCCTGGATTGATTTCAGTTTCTTTTTAAAAACAACCTGAGTTCAGAATTGTTCAAAGAGGGAAGTGCCCATCTTTAATAAAATTAATCTTTCTTTCTGCTACTTCATGACACCGATTGCTAAACTTCTCAAGGGATGGCAATGTAAGCATGAATTAGAGGGGATATAGGGAACATTCTTAGCAACATAAGACATCAATTGTTATTCTGTACCAAGATAGAGATCAAATCGGACCACCCAAATGGAGAGCATGGGCCATTTCATAAGTACCGATATGCTGTTGGATACCTGAATAAATCTCTGAAGATCGATATATATATTTCTCATTGTAGATCGGGACTGTCAAACTCACAGTCCGTGTGCAGGATGTGTCATGCACTGACCACACCCATGCCTGATTTAGCGAAGGGAAAAAAGTTGCAGTACGCTATGTGACGACGCCATGATGATGCGAGTTTGACATCTTATTTTTAACTCGAAGGGACCCCATGGTTTCATTCTGATTGGCATTTAAGCAGCTTCTGAGAGTATAGTAAATATAAAGTCTCATGATTATATCCTCATCAGCTAGATATTTCCTACTTCTGGGCATCCTTTAGTGCTTTCTTGTTGATTCCTGTTATCTATCTACGTGACAGTTTACATTCTTTTTTTAAAGCCACTTACTCCAAATACTATCCATATCCACAGTATAGATGGAATATATTAACAGTCAGCTAAAATTATATCAATAAAATTCTTGCAGTTTATGTCAAAATTACTTTTATTTTGATCTGTTTCTTTTTCCAGATATGATAACAGATTTCACCTATTATGTGAAGGGTTTAATAATTTATATCTATAGAAGTATATTTGGGAACCAGCATGGAATTTTCACACAGAAATGTATGGACCCAATGATTATTCAATTAAATAAGATGCACTGTTCATTTCAGTGATTAAAAGTATTCCCATTAATAAAGAATCATCCTAGTATATATATTTAAGGTACAAACATTTGTGCAGATATTTGGAGCTGTACATGAGGACTAAATAATGTGTTCTTATTTATAGAAGTTTATTTGGAAAACCGCATGGATGGCTGAGGAATTCTGGAAGTTGAAGTCCACAAGTCTTAAAGTTACCAAGTTTGGAGAGCCCTGCTCCAGGTTGTAGACATATTTTGTATTTCGATCTGGACCCAATATGAAATTCAATTATCTTTACTGTGATTTAGCTCTGAATTATTTCCTTCAGTGGGTTGGACCTTAGAAGTAACAATATAATAGAATGATACAATAGAAATAATGATACAGTAGAAAGTATTGCCATATATAATAGCCTAAATTTCAGCACTGACACATGGTCATGCCCCATGGAAAGTTGCCAGAGGTCTAGGAGAAATAATGGGAATCAAAAGTGAATCTTTATCATTTTGTTTTTAAACCATCTCCTGTAGCTGATAGTTCTTGGCCTTGAGATCTGCTTTAATTTAGTGAGTGAATAATGCAGCATAAAATTTCAAATTTCTGTCTAAGAAATCAGGTGTAATAGGATCCCAACTGTTGTCATGCTAACATTTCCAAACCTGGGCTTTCCAATTGTTTTGATGTTTCCCTCATCTTCAACATCTTAGCAAGTTCAGTCTGGAAATTATATTCATGTAAATATTTTGCAGGTTTAATAAATTGACTGATGAACGTACAGCTGATTTATTAACATATCTTGAATATTGAATAATATTGAATAACTTCTGTGACTTTTTTGTGTAAACTTGGAATGACATAATACACTCATTCAGGAAGATTTTTATTTATGTATCATATAGGAAACATTCACTAAATCTAGAAATACAGACTCTGAAGGAAGGTGACAAAACTGCATAAAAATTGCTAATAACAATTGGGTTTTATGCTACTCTGATGACATTTTGTAGATGTTAATTGGCTGATAATTTCTAAGCACCTCTGCTATGTTGGAAAGTGGCTTTTATTATTATTTTTAATACATTAGGGTTTTTATCCATGCTAATTATCATCCTACATTATTAACTTCTTGTTTTGTTTATAATCCAGAGAGTATCAATTACTTGGCAAATTAAAAAATATAATCTGATTATATTTTTAATAGGCCCTTCTTTTTTCTTTTAAAGATAAAATTAAGAATATCTACCTTTCTCATTTCCTCATTGCTAGTGTTCCCCACTTCATCTGTCAGTTAAACTGCTAATTCTTCCTTGTACAATCTTACAAAATAAAACCTTCCTTTCTCTCCTGTCTCAGCATGGCAACTCTTTGAGCAAACAAAAGGCAAGAATCTTTGATGATACAGGGTGGCTTTCAAATAAGATGGTTAAAAATGTTACTCATCCACTAGTGCTTTATGATAGCCCTAGGGTGACCGATTCTATCATTTACCCTCTGCGGTGATTTTTATATGCATCCCATTCTGCAACCCATTATTTCAGAGGAAAGCCCCTTCTGTGTTTACTTATTTATTAAATTTACATCCCAGATTTCCATTACAAGCAGAGCTAATGAGAACATTATGTAATATAACCTAGAAAATAATAATTCAAACCTAAAAGCAAATCAGTTTATACTGGACTTCATGGAGACACATCATTTAGAATCCTTTAAACAAGGAAAGCAAAGCAAAAAGAAAACATTCTTGTGAATATTTTGCGTGTCCCAGAATAATCTTGTGGGATCCAATCTCAGTCAGTCACCAGGATGAGAGATTTGTTCTTCCAAGCTCTTGGACTCATGCTGGAGCTCCAAGAAAACTTCAAGAAAACTCCAAGAAAACTTCAGGAAACTCCTCAATCTCTAGGATATATCCACTGGGCTGTTCTATGTATGAAATTTATGTGATGCTTGGTTGTGTATGGCTTTTAATCATTGGTTGTGGTGTTGTGGTATGGCTGGCTGGCTACTAAGTTGTTGATTGTTGTTTTCTTGAGCTGCTGCATTCTGGGCTCCTAAGTACTTGGTAAGCTGATGGTAAATCGGCATTCCTGTTGTCTGTCAAGGGGCCCTTTCCCTAGGCTTCAATCATTTCTCTAGTATTCTTGCCATATGATTTTGAAAGGAGCCTTGGGGCCTCCAAGCACTAACGCAGCCCTCTGAATTGGGTTAGGTAGAAAATACCTGCACAGAGAAAATATCATAATTGTTCATGTTTCCTTCTGCTTTTCAAAGCAATCACAGCAATCACCTTCAAAAATATTCAGTTACAGTGTTCTGTAAATACTTTTGCCAATGAAAGTTATTTGAATTATATTCACAGAGATCTTGAAATAAATTAATTTTCTGCTGGATTGAAGAGGCTGCTAAATCTTGCTAAATCTTAATCTCCTTGTTTGCAACTATTCACATTCAGTTTAGCTGGGTAAAAAAGATTCTTTTGACTTTTTGTTCCAAAAAAGAAAATTTAGGTGAAATTCTCAAAAGTCAGGAGTAGTCCTTACCACTAAAAATAAATCAAGCATCAATATTATTTATTGCTACTTTATTTCTTATATAGAGTTTAGTTAAAATTAGGTGTTCAGAAATTTTATATCTAAAGGAAATTATAAGTGTGATCATTCAGAGTACTCATACCCTCTACATCTAGCTATAACCCTGTATCCCACAGCTAAGGAAACTGGTTCTTCCAGGTATTACTGAAACAAAATACAAAATTCTTTACTGTTCACTCTTTTTACTGGGTCGCTTGGAAGTTGAGAAGTTTGGCCATATTTAGAAGGCACAGTCCCTACTGTAACATATAAATCTTCCATGACATGTGATATTCATGTTTAACTTCACCATACATGTTCAAACGCATTGTAGTGTTTTTAGTTTACTTTATTGTCATTGTACCTCATACAGTGAAATTAAATGCCATCTTCAGTGTACATCATTCATTAGAAAACTATAAAAATAAAACACAAACATACATCCTTCACATTCTGTACAATTGAATTGGAACCCCCTGATACTGCATTAGTATTACACTAAACAGTAGAATTCAATATAGTTGCTGCTCTGGGATATAAGCTATTTGTCCTTGTTTTTATTGTCCTGTACCATCTGCCAGATGGTAATAGCTCAGAAAAGGGGTGTCCAGGATGAGATGGATCTTTAAGAATATTTTGAACTTTCTTAAGGCAGCGGGAGCTATAAAGCTCTTCCAAAGCGGGGAGAGGGCAACCAATGATCCTCTGGTCAATGATGTTAACCCTCTGGAGTGCTGTCCTATCTGCCACTGTGCAATTAGCAAACCATACACAGGTGCAGTAAGTTAAAATACTCTCTATAGTGCAGCGGTAGAAGGTCACCAGCAATTTTTCATTCAGTTGTTGTTTCCTTATAAGTCTCAGGTAGTATAATCTCTGCTAGGCCCTTTTGACCAGTGCTGCAATGTGAGCACCCCAGGTCAAGTCCTCTTTTATGGTAACATCCAAAAACTTAAAACTGGCCACTTGCTGCCTTTGATCTTCATTGATAACCAAGGTCTGGATATTTGATCTATTCCTTCTGTCGTCCATTATAAGCTCCTTGGTCTTACTGGTGTTAAGGACCAAGTTATTGTCTTCACACCACAAAAGCAACAGGTCCACTTCATCTCAATAATCTCAATAGGCAGACTCATCCCCACTCCACCCTGGAGATTAGTCCCACCACTGGACTGTGTTCCTGGAACTTGGCAACAAAAATGTTCACAGTTGCATGAGAATCATTTGTTGATGATACTGTAGCCCAAAACTCTGCCCAGTTTGTTTTTTTACTAGTTTTCTAAGTTACAAATGGTCAGTCTTTTGGCCCTAAGGCAAAGCCTTTCCATCTTGTTTCATTGGAGAGGGGAATGAAGTACAGAAGAAGCTGTGTACTAGCCTACCTGCCAACATTCCAGGAAGAAAACTTTTATCCTCAAAGACAAATGAGGATAAAGTTAACAAAATAGTCAGAAGTCAAACCATTCCTTTTTTTTTTTAACCACTGGAAGAATCAGGGTATGACTTCAGTTTTTATTCTTTATTCTCAGTGTTCCTGGAAGCATCTACATCAGGGGTGGGCAAACTTTTTGGCTCGGGGGGCCTCATTGACTTTTAAAATTTGGCAGACGGGCTGCCACCTGGTGTCGAAATGCCTGTCATTACAAGTCAAAATCAAATGAATGCAATCATTCAATCATTCACATCAAACCTTAATTCTGTACCAATCTTCGGCGGGCCGGATTAAATAGACCAACGGGCCGGATGTGGCCCGCGGGCCGTAGTTTGCCCACCCCTGATCTACATCATACATTCCTTTTCACTGGAGATCTTCAAACAGTTAGTGCTGCAGGGAGTTGAATTAAATGACCTGAGAAAACACTTCCAACTACATGATTCGTTAGAATCTCTCTTTCAAGATTTTTAAAGCTTACTTAAATAATAGTGTTCCTTTTTTATGTTATATATCTTTCAATCTGCAACTTCCATGTCTCCCTGATTCCTTGGCTGTTCTTCTGAAGGAAAAAAAACCAGGAATATTTCCTTCATGATATAATGTTTTGGTATTTAAATGAACTATAGGAAGCTAGGGAGTTTTCAGTTCATTTGAAAAAGAATAGTGCAATGATATACTGGGTATAATCTTTGATTATCTTAAATAACTGCAAGAATAGTATAACATGCAAAAAAAATTAAAGCAATTTTTCCTCTTTTTTCTGTACCAGATGATTAAAAGAACCAATGCTTAATGAAATTATTGGCATTGCTTTAATATCATGCATACTGCTGGATTAATCCTTCAGCCAAATGTGTATTCTTTATTAATATATATATCTACAATTATATTTATAATATTGGATCATGAAGGAAGGAAGGAAGATATAAATATTTCAGATCCCCATATTCAAGGATTACACTGATTTTAAAAACTTGATACGTATCTGAAATTTTGGTTTCAAAAAGATCATCCAATATTTTAGTTCCCATTTAATAGCATTCATGATTCCATTTGAGTTTGCTTGTCATTTGGTGACATTTTAAGTATTGAGTATATTTCCTTTTCCTTGAATCACGCAGATGGTGAAGCTAGAAAGCTACAAGGTGAAACCTACAGCTATTTTTGGAAATTGCATTTTTAACTTGTAAGGATTGCATATTTCCTGCTTGGTCATGCACTATTTCTAGGGAAGCGTATCAGTATATTTTAGTTTTAGAGAATATAAAAGACAGTTCCCTTAGTAACAAACATTTATCAAGTAACTTATCATAGTATTGTTTCTCTCAGTAGCTATCCAACCCTGGCCTTGAGATCCAACAATGCAACCATTCCAACGAAATATCAGAATGATACTTCCTACCCTGGAAGCAAAAATTGAATTATCTTGCTCTCGGTCACAAAAAAATCAGTGTAACCTAGTTGAATATTGTCCTTGCAATATGCTTTGTCTTTTCAAAACCTTATGTAAACACAAACAAATGAATGATCGATTGCCAAGGCAGTGCATACAAAAGATATTAAAAATCTGCTGATCCTTTGACCCATTTTTGTTCAGTATGTGGATAAGTAGAAATAGAAGGGAATTCACCAAATTATTATTAGGGCATATACTTTTTTAAAAATTAAACATAATTTGTTATCTTTGGGAAGCAGCAACTACATTCCCGTCAGTCTGGCCTCTCACAATGAATCTTATGAAGAACATTGGCAATGTATTTTATAACACAGTACATATCTTTCCTGACCCCACAATACATACCTGATGCATTATTTCTCAAGGCAAGGTTGTTCTTTGTTGAGCTCCACAAAAGCTGCATATGAATGCATGGAGTAGCTTTTTAGCCTTGTAAGATGTATTTTGGGTTGAAAGGCACGCTGAGTAAGGATCTTGTTTCTGGGACTGGGAATGTAATAACAAACCTAAAACTATCAGCTTAATTTTATATTTAGCCAGTGACGCTGTATCAGTCTATATTTCTATAATGCACTTGTGAAGGAGTGAGTGGGAGGAAGAGAGGGAAATTAATTTAGCTTGTGTATTCAAGGTGGGGACAAATTACAAAATGATACTTGGGCTGATCTCTTACTTGGGCAAAAATTTAGTTGATTTAGGTCTCACCTGAAGCAACAATGCTAGCCTATAAATCTGTCCTCTCTCCCATCTCCAGGGACTTTTCCAATTCTAAATAGCTGGATTCTAAAATCCAGTTTTTTGGTAATCTATCCATTAAAAAAATGCACCATTTTATATGATCAATCCAGTGTTGTCCATCAGCAGGGCTTTAAAAAGTATAACAAGGGAATCATGCAACATGACTCCAATTTTAAAAATTGTACATAATTTTAGAGAAGAGAACACGCTGTGCCCATTTTTGTACAATACCCTGCATTAATTACCAATATTTAAAATTGTTTAAAAGATAGGTGCTAAAGCTTTTAGCAAAAATCTATACACATGAAATATAATTCCCTTTTTGCATTTCTATAAATAAGCTGGTAGACAGAATGACATAAAAGGACTAATAGGCATGCAATGCAACAAACATCATCTGAAAGCAAATGTGTTCTGACAAAGCTGTTCTTTCTTTTCATTTGTTATTCAAATTATATTTCAATAAGATTTTGTCCACCAGAATATTAACAGTAAATCTAATTTAAGTGTTAGCAGAATGGCTTGTAAACATGTTATTTAAGGTACAAGAGCAACTGTAATTGCAATTGCTATTGTTTTTTATGGGTTTCTTTCCCCACATGAAAGAGATTTAATTTATAATTGCCAAGTTACTGCGGTTCTCATTTGTATTCTGGCATTTGTGCAAATCATGAAGAAGTTTCTTGACTTCTAAGGAGCTACATGTATACATTAGAGGAAGATAAAAAAGTTAGGTTCTTCCATAAAATTATTCACAGTCCTTCAAGCTTATCAAGGTGGAATGAAAAAAATGCTTGATGGAGCTAGTCTGATTCCTATAATTCTTCAATGTATGCTCAACTATCCCAATGTATGCTAAACTATCGTTTACCTAACTTTTTTCAATAAAATAGAATTTTATACCATGTCAAACATCACATTATCTGCCATAAACTTTAAGATTTATCAATAATTTTCAATAATTATGAAGTGCACATTTATGATATCACCTATTCATTTTTGGGTCAAGATGGTAACTGGTTTGTGGCCCAACAGATGACCATCCTCAATGGCTTCATGTTGATGTTAGGTAGAGTAGAGAAAGTACTGAATTATGCAGCATTCCAAAATGATTTATTTTATTCTTGCTTTTAAATTATCCATAGGAAAGATATGAAATTTGATCCCAAAAGAAGAATAGACAGAAAAAGAAATATTGAGTTGCCTAGCTCTCCCATCTTGTCCAACTATGGTTAACACAATTTGAAATCCAACTTATAGATTCAGTCTCAACCTAATGTATACATGGATGTATACATTGTATGCACATGCATTTCTGGCAAAAGACAAACTTACAAAAATGGTAAGCCCATGACAAAAAAAACCTTATGATATTAATTAAACAACTCTTGATTGATTTAAAAAGAACCTCTCTTTACGGGATATGGGCACTTAAGAAATATGAAATATAAATAAATAAAATCCTTGGCCTGTAAAATAATTTACCCTCTTCATAAAAATCAACTAATCTTCATTTGCTTATGCCAATTATTCTTTCTCTGTTATATATCAACCATTCACTCATTCAGAACTATACAAGAACACAACCACTCACATTGCCCTGAAAAGAAGGAGGAGGAGGAGGAGGAGAAGCAAAAATAAACAAAACAAACACTCAGGATGGTGAACTGGTGTGAGAAAGGAACAGCTTCGAGGTAAGGCAAAAGTAACTGGATAGAGTTGAAAGGAAGAAGTAACTGAGCAGGGAAAAATAAAGAGAGGAAATAAAAGCCCATGTTAGGTATCACAAATGGGTAGTTTTAGGCAAATAGGTCAAAGAGCAGCTCATTTTCAGACACTTACAATTAGCAGCAGCAGGAGATATGTAGACATTTGCACCGCTTGCTTATATATGGAGATTCTCAGTCATGCAGGTCAAGTTGAAGCTTCTTGGATGAGAAGCAAGAGGTCTTCAAAGAAAACTATCCTGTAATCTGCAACTCTTACACTGCAAAAACATATGGACGACACAACTCAACCACGGCAAAGCAATAGACGCAATCTCCATAGACTTCTGTAAAGCCTTTGATTCAGTGGTACACGACAAACTACTCCTAAAAATAAAATCCTATGGTATCTCTGGACAACTGAATAACTGGATAGAAGCATTCCTGTCAAACAGACAACAAATGGTCAAAATCGGGAGCGTACTATCAAATCCAGTACCTGTCAATAGTGGTGTTCCCCAAGGCAGTGTTCTAGGACCAACTCTTTTCATACTCTACATAAACGACCTCTGTGATCATATTAAGAGCAATTACGTTCTCTTCGCTGATGATGTAAAGCTGTTCAATACCACAGACAATACTGCTACCCTACAAAAAGATCTTGACTATGTATCAGAGTGGTCAAACAAATGGCAACTTCAAATCTCAACAAATAAATGCTCTGTCTTACATATTGGCAAAAAAAATCAAAAAATAAAATACAAGCTGAATAGTCAAGATCTTGTTGATGACCCAAGCTCTGTAAAGGACCTTGGAATACTCACCTCTAATGATCTAAGTGCTAGAGCCCACTGCAACTACATAGCCAAAAAGGCATTAAGAGTTGTTAACCTAATCCTACGTAGCTTTTTCGCTGGTAATATCACACTACTAACCAGAGCATACAAAACATTTGCTAGACCAATACTTGAATACAGTTCATCAGTCTGGAACCCACACTACGTATCTGATATTAGCACAATTGAGAAAGTCCAGAAATATTTCACAAGAAGAGTTCTCCACTCCTCTACTCATTGTAGAATACCTTATGCCACCAGACTTGAAATTCTAGAACTTGAAAACCTTGAATTACTCCGTCTTCGGTCTGACTTAAGCATGGTATATAAAATCATACATTGCAATGTCCTACCTGTCAATGAATACTTCAGCTTCAACCATAACAACACAAGAGCACACAATAGATACAAACTCAAAGTAAACCGCACCAAACTTGATTGCAGGAAATACGACTTCAGCAATAGAGTGGTCAATGTCTGGAATACTCTACCCGACTCTGTGGTTTCTTCCCCAAACCCCAAAAACTTTAACCTTAGACTGTCTACTATTGACCTCACCCCTTTCCTAAGAGGTCTGTAGGGGGCGTGCATAAGCGCACCAACGTGCCTACCGTCCCTGTCCTATTGTTTCTCTTATTCTTTTATTTTTCTTATATGTACCCATTTCATGTATTCACAACTATGTATTCATTTATACTTATTATCTTGTAAACAATTGGCAAATCAAAATAAATAAAATAAATAAATAAAAAACTAGAAGGTCCAGTTGCCTCTTGAAAAAAGCACTTTTAGGGCACCTCTTGCTTGTTCCTTTTTTTCAGCAGGATCTTCCACTCTTGTCAAGCAAATATAATTCACAGGTAAAATTTGGGAGCAAACACCTCCTATAGTATTCCTATCAAATAATACAGTGTATATTTAGATTGCATTTTTAATATTGATCATACTTATTTCAAGACAATGAATATCTGGAATGGGACAAATGGTTGGTCTTACAATGAGACACATTCAGGTAATGCCTTGAGATAACAAAGGCTGATGGAAGTGTTAGAGAATAGAGTTGAATGTCTTTCCCAATTTGCCTTAATAGTGATTTATGTCAGCTTATTGTGGATCATATCAATTTAGCAATATTATTTAGTTGATTGTTTTTAACTTCTAGTGACTGCATAGATACATCTTCTTGAATAATTATCTTACCCTGTTCTTTCAAGTCTCCCAATGGTGCATTCATCACTACCTAGTTGCCTGTCATCCTCTTCTCTTTTCTTCTATCTTTCCCAGCATTGCATATTTTTCCAGAGAGCTGAGTCTTTGCATAATGTGTCCAAATTAGAATAATTTGAGCATGTTCATTTGTGCCTTGAGAGAAAATCTAGGTTGATTTGTTCAATGATCCATTACTTTGTTTTCTTGGCTGTCCATAGTATTTTCAGGAGTCCTTGAACACCACAGTTCAAGGCATCTATACTATTCCAATTTTATATATCGATAGATATCATGGGGAATATTATGATTTGCACAATTTGGATCTTTTTGGGAATGTTACCTAGTGGGACCAAGGAAATGGGTCTTCTCCATTGTTGCACCTGTCATTTGGAACAGCTTCTTCCCCCACAAGGTCTAGGCCTCCCTTGCCACCTTAATGATTATTAAATCATGTCTCCTTCAGGACTTAAATTGAATATTTCAGCAGGATCATTTGTAAATATGTTGTGTTAACAGAGAATTGCTGGTTCTTTATATAATAATAATGGTTTTTTTAACTTTGCAAAGCTGTCCCAGAAACATTTTGAAGTGATGTTATCTAGAAATTTAACACATGTATGACTTAATGATGGGATGTCCTGCTTTGGTCTGATGAGGTAGATGAATTTGTCCCATTATCAGCATTGAAGTTAAATTTAACTGATATTGGCAGAATGTGGGAAGGGGAAAAATGTGATCTCCTTGTCAGTCACTAAAATGTTTTCCCAGAACTTTACTTTAGTTTTTGCTTCATTTATTTGCAAGTCTATTGTGTGCTGTTAGTATTGAATTTATAGGCAATATTCCCTTTCCTTCCTTCCCTTCTGGTTTTATTTTGAATAAAATAAGTTCTCACCTGTCTTGCTGGATTTTTTTCCTCCCTATCTTGCGGTGCAATCCTTGAAATACTGAACGATTGCTTATAAAACTGTGTAGCACAGGGGCATTTTTCCCCTACGCCTTTCATTGCTATTTCTGATGGCTTAACAGCCTCTCCATCAAATCTGACTGGAATTGTCAGTAGCACTTTTTCCCTGTTTATTGTCATTGCGTTTATATTGCTTTTTCATTGAATAGGAGCTTCTCCCCCCTACCACATGTTGACAATTTATGACTTAGACGAATGACTGCAAGTTCATGGCAAGTTCAGCTCCTTTATGGGACTTTTGCCTCTGCTTGCTTCTGTTTGGGAGGTTTACCATGGAACTATTCTTTTAGCTACAAAAGAGGCACTTGGCTTGGAATCTTTTACAAACCTGCAGGTGAAAGCATTCCTAGGACTGTACTTCATTTTTCCCAATAAATGTTTATTATTTTCCACCTGTACAAACCTTAGTTACTTATTAATATTAATATTCACATATAATATTATCTTATATTTTAACATCTATCCATACCCATCTTAATCCCTAGGACTTTACTTTAAAATTCCCCTAGGAAGTGGGACAGGAAAGACCAGGGCAAAAATATGAGTCTTACAATGACACCATCTCTTCCATCCTTGGCATTTCAATTAACTGTGAAAGTAAACAAAAATATGTGTTTTTTTTCATCCTTTTATAGCAATTTTCTTACCTTGATGCATACCCACCATGCTGTTCCCTATTATGGTCACTATTATTCAAAGTGAGGGAATCCCCCCCCCCAAAAAAAAACAGTAAACCAATGAAATGTATGACATAATAAACATTTCTCACTATTATACTCCAGACCTTTTCATCTTTACAAATCATCCCTGCTGCTTCTAAAGCCCAGTCCATATGTTCCTTTTTGTTCTTAAAACTTCAAGTCTCTTTTTCAGGGTCTTTGAAATTATTCTGTCCCTCTCGTACATCAACCATTCTGAGCCAGAAATATATAAGTGCACACCCACACACATTCTAGCAGAAAAGACCATGGCATTCTGAGTCTTTCTCTTTCTTATCAGTCCATCCATTCTGTCTTTACATATTTGATATTGTGATGTGACCCTGGTTTGTTGCCTCTTTACATACAAACCATTTTTACTATGCTTCTTTATTATCATTCATTCCTTTGTATTAAATTTAAAACCATTCAGCATTTGCTTTTTCCTGACCCCATCTTTTCTTGTTTTACTATACATACTCTTCAAGGAATCCATTCCTACCACATTTTTTTTATTTTTCCTGACATATCCGACTCTCGCTTGCTTTGAAATAACAAAGTGGGCAGAATGATGCTCATGTTCACATTCACAATAATGTTGTCATTGTCAATAATAAAACAGTGTGGGGGTCATGGGCTATTTTCATGTAAAAAGATCATGATGATGTGTGCTGTCGCAGTTCCAGATACAAGCGTAGAAAATATCCATTGATGACCTTTGCTAAAAGTATTAAAGCCGAGTTCTGGCTCTCTGTCAGGGATGTTGTGGTATCCTAGGTATAGCTGTACATAACTGCAGTGTAAACAGGCTTATTGTGGTTAACAACAAAACAACAAAACTTCCCAACTAAACCTCTCCACTTCACCCCCCCGCAAAAAACCAGAAAAGACACAATACTGTTCAAGTCCCATTCAGTCTTACTCAGTTAAAACCATTACCGGTACTTTGTCTCAAAATTATCCACCCTTATAGGCAGAGAGAGAAGTTTTTCCTCCTGCTGTGAAAACCTTGTGTGATAACTTCTTGACATAGTAAATATCTGACCTTTTAATAACTTTGTAATTTTAAGCTCTTGTAGTATCAATAACATCACACAAGCCCTTCTTAATTAATCAGAAATAAGTATCTCAACTTGTATGAATATATACATAAAATATCAATTTTAAAATATCTTCTCACATGAAATACATAGAGCTAATTGAATTACTCTGTGCTGTGTTTTTAATATAAGAGGTTGGGTTCCAGCATCTTCAAAATATCAACTTGCTTTTTTTTAATGATATCTTATTAATTTCTTATTTTCTTTCTTTTTCTGGTCTCTTGCTAGCTTCCAATAGCCTCAGTTTTAATACTCACCAGAGCAAATTCAGTGGATCATTGAATAAAAATACAGAATTTCCTCGAAGCATTTTATTGACAGTTTGAAAATATAAATATTTCTTCATTGAAAACATTTCTACTGATTTTTCCATTAAAAGAACTGTTGCGTTAGATGACAATTAAGAAATAGAATTACAACAAGTAAGAACAATTAAGAAACATATACATTAAAACATTTTCTGAAATATAACACAGGAATACAAAACAAAACAATCAATATAACTGAAAATCAAACTTGATAGTTTACTTGAGGGACAAGGTAAGTTTTTGTGACTTCATATATGCCATGTACTGATGCTAGCTGATGCTAACTGAGGAATTTTATTTGTTTCAATAGAAGAAAATATATGCATCTGAGAGCTGGTCTGTGAAGTCCTTGGGTGCTCTTTGAGCATGGTTGTTTGCTTGAAGATGTATCACTATTTGACAGTGCTAGTGAGTGTAGGGTTTGTTTCCCATTTATAAACAGTAACTTGTCCTGCCAGTGTTGGGGGATGTGGCTTTCCCTTTGGTAGTTAGAACTAGCAAGGAGGAAACAACACTTCTACTCACTGACTAACATTCCATCCTCTAGAATGGTATGCCAGAAGGGCAGGCACCATGAAAGAGAAACCCAGCTTCCTGAGTCCCATCAGATGATCCTGTTTAACTATTGGACTTGGCGCATGCCAAATCTATAAGATCATGGATCAAGCAGAAACTGTGAGAGATAGGTGATTCTCAGATAATCAGGTCCTTTGCCAACTTATTTCCACATTGATTATAAGATAGTATGAGGATGCAGGTTTGTTGTCCGAGCTTATAGGTTGGTTTCAAATGTTTCATTACCAGGCTATATAACATCTTCAGCAGAATTTAGAGAATGTCAGGGTCAGAGTCAGAAAAATAACACCAACACTGACATCGTCTAAATTTCACTGAAGTTGTTACCGACCCTGGTAACAAAATGGTTGGAAACCAACCCAGAAGCTCAGAGAAAGAACCTTCATCCTCATCCTACACACAAGGCACAGATATTGGCTACTATTGCATAAGATAATACCCTCTCCTACAGTTGTAGCACTTTTCTAGTTCAGAGGCCTGAGCACCATAGCTAGTACCCCATGTAGGAAGGCAATGCCAAGGCAGCCAATTAAGATTTTCAATGCTGTCTTTGTTTCCCTACAATATCTGCTGCCTAAGGAAATTGCCTCCCTTTTTGCTTGTTGACAGAGCATTTTTAAGATTGCAAGAAGCCTGAGGAGGATAAAATGTTAATTTAAGCTTCCCCATCTGCTTTCAAAGTCATTACAATCTTTTCCTTCCTAATTGTTTGTCCAATGAAGTTATTGGCTCAATAAGTGGGGATGTGGGGAAGTGATATATAAAATGCTGATCAAACTCTTGCGAGGGGTGCTTTATGTTATCCTTTAAAACAGAGAAACATACTTTAAATAGAGAAACATACTTTAAATAGTTTTTTCTTTCAGGGATGGAGGCCCAAATACCTAATTCTCTTTGCTCCTCCTTCAAAAAAGGCCCTGACTAAGGGCCTTGTGCTTTGATGTACAACTAAGGTATAATTTTAATGGCAATGGATTATGCTAATCTTTTAAAGATGGCAACATTCAATGTTGTTTTTCAATGTTTTGCCATACTGCTCTTACAGTTAAGAACAAAAGGGAATTCCCTCTCTCCCCCTTCACTAACTTGCCAGGATGCTAAACTATTTACTCATCAAAGGGAACTATCCAAAATGAATAGTTATTGGGATTTTAGTCCACTAATAATTTTGCAGTGTCTAGCATTAGCTCTATGCAATTTTAGACTAATCTCTTGTGATTTTCTCCATTTTTGGGGTCGTAATTTTTGTCCAGACAGTTTTTTTTTTATATTTATGAACATGAAGCTGAGCAAAATGTGGGAGATCTGATGACCATGTGAGATGGACTATCTGCTTCTGTAAATTTATCTTATTCAATATTGAAGCAATATTGAATCCTTTCTAAAGATGTTGGACTGCCAAGAGTGAGCAAGTTGGCAGTAGTTGATTGAACCCCTCCTCCTTCCATCTCCACTTCTTTTCCCACTTCACAATACTTTGCACTCTCCTGGATAACATTTGTTTTTGTGCCTGTATGTATATGAGAGGGAGTATGTAGCACATTTTCTTTCCCCACTGCATATTACTTATCCACTTTTTCAGTTTAAGCCAGAGGTCTTAGAATATTCATAATTGCCAATAGCACTTACTATTGGAAGCACTTGCAACATTTTTCAATTTGGTTCTTTTGTTAGTCTGAATTGGTTAAAAACTGTTGATTGTACCTGTGTATGTGATGAATAAACCCAGTATCTTTTGCACAGATGTAACTTTTTGTTCTCAATTTTTTCAAATGAATTCCCTGTATGATTGGGTTGCCTTTCATTTATCATTACCAACCTGCTTGGTAACCATGGCAAACAGTACAAATGATAATCCACATTCCCATTATATTACTTCCAGGGAGAATTAACAAATATTTTGTTGTATGTGTTATAATCTTTGCAATAGAGGGCTGACATCCAAGTTTGAATTTGTCCAAAAGCATCTAATGTATTTTTTAGGAAACTGCCAACCAATAGAATGTTTTATGTGTGTCATAAACAAACAAACAAACAAACAAACAACTCCCCAAAAAACAAAACAAATTGTTTATGATTCTGCTAACAATACTATGGGATTTTCAACTATGTTTAAAACATACTCATTTAATATTAAATATGCATATCAAATGTGGCTTACAGTATTGTATAAAGTTTGTAGTTATTTCTTCTATTGTCAAATATATTAGTACAACCTGAAATATTGCCAAAATTTGGGTAAGTCTCTGAAAATCTTAGAAAGATTTGAGACAGATGCCATTGTCAATCAACAAGAGAACAACAACAATACAAAAATCCAGAATGGATTCTTCTGCAGCCTATTTTTTTTTTCATATTCTATAGAAATTCTTATAGAGATTCTGAGATAGTGAAAAATTCCACTGATGATTGTTTCCATTCCTTATTCGAACCATTCAAAAATTTTCAGAGAAGACTTTGGCATATACCCTTGCTCAGTTTTTTAGAGCAGAAAGAAGAGAAGAAGCATGAAAGTTATTATCCTCATTCAACTCTTCTTCCCCCTCCTTCAAATTCATCAACAAATTTTTCCAAAGCTGTCGTTTCTCATCTGCTCTAGCAGTAAATGCTTTTACCTAATGCTGTTATGGGTATCGTGTGAGTTCAGGACATCAATAAAGTACTTTCAAACAATTCCATCTTTACAATCTGGGATAGTTGCATCACACTGACGTGTGTTCTACATATACATCTGAGCATATGAATCAGGAGTTGTACTTTTTAAATACAGCAATGCAGTTCTTTCTTTAGTACTATAAATATCAAGTATCAAGGAAGAAGACAGATGACTGTGTATTTCTTCATTAGACAGAAAAACCAAAAATGCTATTTTACAACCATATATTTTATGCTTAAGTGCATATGTTTATGCTTGCTCTCTCCAGTATGGCTTAAAGGATTTTCTGTATTCTTTCTGTTCAACAGTTTAATCCCACTACAGAATTTCTAATAAATATTCTGCTTTGAGCCTGTAAATTCACAAAGGAAGCATAAAAACAAATGACTAATACAAAATGGCAAAACAGGAAAAGAACAGGGTTTTCCACTCTGAGTTTATTTCATTCAGAATTTTAAAAATTCTACAGGTTAAAAAAATCATCTCTATACCAACAGTGCTAATGGTTTGGAGTCCTGGCAACAATAATTATTAGACCAATGTTTTTAATTCTAAAAATGCCTGTTCCTCAGATTTTGTCTAGGTTTGCAGTCTTAACTGACACAGAATAACGTTGACTGTCACTTTAGATAAAATAAAACAGTAACTGAACTGAAGAAGACCAAACACACAGATTTGCAACTTCCCAATTCCCACTGTTTTCACATAGATGCTCTTGCACATTCTTGACACAAGTAGAAGGTAGTAAACAATCCCCTGGAAAAAAAAGTAAAGAATAAAATGTCATTCAGTGGAATAACTACATTTTTAGTAGTCAGACTTACACTTGGGCACCATATCTATGAACAGCATCTAGATAGATAATTCCATAAAGACCCTAAACTTGTTGTCTATTCATTGAACTCATTAAATAGATCAGGATTCAGAATCAAGTGTACAGCTTAGTATACCACATGAACCAATATGTAAGTCCAGGAAGCTGCTGCTCAGACAGTGGCCAAGACTGAGCCAGAACGCTACAGACCATGTATGCATAAAAACCATCAGTAATCCTCACATCTACACATATCATTTAGTTCCACTAAATTATGTAGAATTATTTTCTGTAAGATTCAACAGAACAAGTGAAGTTTGAGTCAGTGCTTTGAAGGAAAGGGGCTGGTAATCCTCGCCCATAGAAGGCAAGGACTGCACCACTGGTTAAGAAACAGCAGCAATAATCAAGAACTCTTACAGCTGAGCAATTTCTAAAACTAAACATCTTATGAAATGTGATGCTGAAAAATCTGAGAAAAGAAAGCAGAAAATGCAGCAGACCAAACCAAAATTTGTATCACGGAATATATAGAGAAGCTCAGGGGGATTTCAGTGTATCTACTGGTATTTGATTATTTGTTTGTTTATTCAGTTTATATCCTGCCATAATATCTGTGTTTCATCTACACACAGACTGCAGATCAATTATAGATGAGGGTCAGTCTGCACCTCAACACTCCAATGACTCTACTCACTAGTCTAGAGAAATTTCCTCTATAACCACATTTGTACCATAAACTCCAAGATATCCAAACAAACCGAATGGATAAACTTTCTGAAAATACTGTAATCTCCTCCATACATAGCTAATTTTATGGGCTGCCTATTTATACTAGGGAGGAATAAGTACAGTCAAGCACAGTACAGTACTTATGGACTTTAAGGTGGGAAAAACTCTGAGTCAACAGGAGATGTTGGATGTGATGCTCATATTTCCTCCCCACCTCGCTTGGACTATCTATCACCATACAATGTAATGAAGATTTATCAAGAGGCAAGCATGCTCCATCAGACAGCCCATGGGATATCAGTGAGATGATATTTCAATAATACCTTCCGGGGATCATGAAATTTCAGATACGTCTGTATTGGAGGACTTAATATGGACCTAAGAGACCTGAGGAAGTCTTGTGGCTGATAATATCATTTGGTAGGTCCCACAGGACTCCCAGGAGTAGATACCCATAAGTTTTTTTTACTATTGAGTGGGACTGTTTCCAAATTGTTGCTTGGACTATCTTCAGTTCTTTAAAGAATGGAGATAGAAGTAACCACCTACTTCAATGTTACTCAAAAGATTAGTTATGGTAATTCAGACTTCCCTGGAACATATAAAATTGAAGTATCTATTTGCTTTTCCTTCCAATGGATTACAGATGTCCTTCAACATCTGCAGAGGTATTCTCCATCTAGTTTTATTTATGCACATATCATTATCAGGATTGGACCCACAACAATGGTTGCATTAGTAAGCATTTTGAATGTAAATAAACATTAGCTGATGCAAATATAGTATCGTGTACATGTCTAAATGTGTAAGTCATTCTTGGGGCCAACACATACAGTGTATATGAGTTCAAAGAAAATGTAAACTCTAACAACTGGGTCTTACTAGCAATGAAAAGTGGAATGGTGCTCAAGAAACCACTGAATAGAGACAATAATACATACATATTGAGTGCACGTAAACAAATACTGACTTCTTCCCGTTTATCTCACAGATCCATTACAAAGTAATCAACCACTCTTCCAACGTAACAGAGGATAAGCTAGTACACATGGCATGCTATTTTTTAGTCTCTGCCTAACTATTGCTTTCTCAGAAATACTGCAGTCTGCTGCTGAGTTCCATTGCTAGGCAACCAATGGCAGCAGTCGCAAAGGGAACAGCTGTGTTTATATAACAGTGCAGCTCTTCCAATACTGCAGAGTAATGCAAGAGTTCTCCGATGTCCCTTTTGGGTGACTTGGATGGATCAGCAAGAGACAATATGGGCAGGTCAAGATATGAAGGACAAAATACAGATTGTGGTAAGAGTATTTCTGAGATCTGCTGGTTTTGGTTGGTGCCTTGTTGGCAAAAGGCTTCAGTGTCATATGTCTGATTGCAATGGGAAATAGAAAAGACACATGCCAGACCAACAGATTCCCTAACTGGTCCTTTGCAAGATGAGCAGGAACTTTGCCCAGGATTTAGTGCTTACTGCTTTGCACTAATAGTAACAATAGGTTGCTGTTTCATGAGAATATGGCAGACAATCCTGTGATAATTCTTTTTATAGGTTCACCCCAGTGTATGTGAAAGTGCCCTGCGCTCATATTCTTTGTTTGGAAAAATGAAGTAGCCTATTTCCAGTTAACATATGGCACCCTTTTTCGGACTCGTCGTGACTATAGTTTCAGAGGGAAAATAGAATGATATAGCAGAGGCAAAATGTGTGATGGTTATAATGCAAAAATTGTACAGAAAATTTGCTCGTGAATTCAATAAATTGAGGCAGGTCTAATCTTGGGAACATCATGATGAAACTTTGCCTTGTGATCAAGTATTTTCCCTTAAAGAATGAAGTTTGCTCAGCGACCATCAAAGATATAAACTGATGTGGCTAACTCTATGCTGAGATGTAGAAATACCCCCCTTCACATTTCTGCCTGGGTCTTATGGTTCTTGATAAGATGCTGAGGTGATAGATCAGAAATTTGATCACCTCACTTAATCTGTGTAGCCAGAAAGGATGCCCATATAGCATCTTTAAAAAGAGAACGTTTTATATTTGAATAGTATGGAACATGCAGAACAGGCCTTCGTCCTGCAGGGTGTAGACAATGGCTAAAATGATGATAATGAAACCAACATTTAATATATAAGCCATCATCCACCTGTTTTGATCTTGGCTGTGTTTAGTATTTCCTGTATAATGAATTTACTCTTCAACTATACCAGTTTGCATAATTTTGTGGTGGCTTTTTGGTTAACAAATAAACAGTGAAATACTTCCTCTGAGTTTACTAGCAGAGAGCAGAGGGGAAATCTTTTGACAGAATCCCCAAATAAGCAGAATGAATCAGACGCTTTGTAAACTTTGGATCAAAACACCAGAGCCACAGAAGATTTTGAACATATACCTATTATCTTATGCTTAAAAGGATAATTATTCAATAATTAAAGTTTTAACCTATGGTTAATGTTCAGTGAACTGAGAAAGAGAACAGTGTTGTTCATATTCCTTTTCCCAATTACCCCATTTTATGCCAAGCAGATAAATACCTTAAACAGCCACAGTTTCCTGGGAGAAATGCAGAATCCCTAAAGCTTTTGTCTGAATAGCATTTGTAAGAAGAGCATTTCATACCTTTACAAATACATTTTTCTATAAGCCTCTTCTTTGTCATTAATACAATAGGGGCTTATGTCTTCAGAGAGACTGATGTCTAATAAATTGAACCTGTGAAAAGGGTAGCCAAATGAAAAGGTTAGTTACTAATAAAATCATAACAAAGTATTTCTATGTGTCTCACCTTCGGATCTGTTCTAAGACTGCTGTAGAAGGGATATCTAAACTCTACCCTTCCAGCAAGGCACTTTCCCAATTTTTCTGGCTATGTTTCCCCATCATTTCCAGTTAATATATCAAATAGCCTTTCCAGCTGGGGATGAGAACATACATGGGGAATGTATTCCCAATTACAAAGCTGAAGATTATAATATCCTATGTTCTTTATTTTAATCAATTACTGCCACTGACATCTTGTGTTATTCTTGTAGTTTTTGTTTCTTATTCCTAATCATAATGTTAAAAAAATAGGCCAATTCAATGATTTTGCTGAAGTATATATAGTTTAAAAAGCAGAGGTGTGTGTGTGTGTGTGTGTGTGTGTGTGTGTGGGAAAATCCAGATGGAAATATAGTTTAGAAAAAATAGCTGTAAGAAATGTGATCCAACTATTTAAGCATTTCTTTTCTTCTGTGCCCAAAAATATTGAAAAACTGCCTGCTTTCCTATAGATTGGGCATCAGCTGGTGGAAAGTGGAAGAAGACTAAAAAAGTGAAGAAAAGTCTCATTTCTCTTTCTTTCTTTTCCTTCTACAGCCATCCTGGAAATGAAGACAATTTCAATCACTGGATCTATAACTGTCACTGAAAGCCAAAGGCAGACTAGTGACAGGGCAAGCTGCACAGATTAATTTGTCTAAAAAGAATGTTAATGAAATGTGTAATAGATGTAGGAAGTCATTTTCCAAACAATTGCTTCATAGGTTTAATAGGCAGATTTATTTTTTACGTACTTATAAAAAGAAATGTGACCAAAAGAATTGAGATTGATTTTAATCTTTCCTATTTGTTTTTGTGTGCTGTTTCCATTGTCTGCAATTCACTAATTAGCAATATAAATTTTATTTCCATTAAGAGGCAATGAGGTGACCAAAGAAAACATGTTGGTGAATTTAGCTTCTCTCATACAGATCAAAGATCAGATGTATTCGTGGCTATAATGAGTAGGTGATGCACTAATGTTCTCCAGTGGGCTGAACTTTGTTGTTGCAAAACCTTTCAGTGTTTCACTAATTGGTTTTAACACCATTAAAAAGGTGCTGAAATCAGAAGGAAAGAAATTGTCAGTAGTGGGTGGAGAAGGGATAATTCTGATTCTCATCATATGCTGGAGATATTAAATTGTTACAATACAGGAGAGGAGGGGGAATGCAAGATTTGTTGCTGTTTTATTTTTAAAACCAGTCTCATTATGAATTCTCTATAATGTCCCAAAATATGCTTAGCTCTAATAACCAAAAATCTGGGTTTTACAGTTTTTATTTTTGAGGAAACAACTTTCCACTCTTTTTGTTTGCAATGTGCTGCATTTTCTTGAACCAAATGTGTGAGGAACAATGTAGTACCAAGGCAAATAGAGCGGAATAGCATATGCTCCATCATGCCAATTTACTTCTGATGGTCTTTCTGAAAGCAGCTATGTCCACTACGTACAAACAACATCTCAGTTCAGGCTTATGGCTGTGGATATCTGTGATCCTGTCCAACCTAGCTGGAAATTGCAAACACAGGTGGGTAAATGTTAGTAATTTCCCAGCCTAATTCTACAAACAGGCCTGACTTTTGAAAAAGCAATAAACTCACAAAGCAGCTGCCTCATTGGGCAAGTAGGAATCTGGATTCTACCCAATATGGAAAGTCTCCAATACATCTTGAGTCATCACCTTATAAATTGAGAAATACGAAACTGGAATAAAAGAACTTTTATAGTGTTTTGTCAAAAGAGATGCTTCGCTCTAAGTAAGACATAATATGACTGTCATTGTACTGACAGCCTTTAACATGAGGAATTACCCATATTTGGCAAACAAAAAACAAAAACCATTCCTTTGGTCTTTCTTTTTTGCCAATTACACAATGATCAAAGCAAAATTACAAGACAATCATAACTAGCAGAAATGTCAATAGTAGACATTCTGGTGGAGGAACGGTGGGGGGAGGGTAACCAGAAATATTGGGTTCAAAATTTGAACAGTAAAATTTCAGCACTGTTATAATTATGGAAATACAATGCAAAAAAACTGAAGACATCCATGTGCTGAAACAAGAAAGTTTTAATTTTCCCCTCACAAATGTTTTGGAATATACATTGAAAATTTACACTGCAGCAATCTCTCTGAGCTTGGTTGTTTTCTTGCAGATGTTTCATTACCCAAACTAGATAACACCATCAGTGCTAGAGATGATGTTACCTGGTTTGGGTAGTGAAATATCTGCAAGAAAACAAACTCAGAGAGCATCAAGGAACCCACAGTTCAACCATGAGTCTCCTTTATTGGTTTCACTGCAACACAACACAACAACAGATCCAAACAATAGTAATAACACTCCTACTGAAGATACCCTTGCCTGGCCTGGGAAATCTATGCAATTATAACCTTACAACCATGCGGGCCTCACAGCTCCAGATTCATCTTTTTCTAGTTTTTTCTCTTACAGGCTTTCAGCCACTATCTGGTACTGAAACTCTGTTAGAAACTAGATTTGAGGAATGTGTCTCCACTAGTTTATGAACTCTTTGGTGCTCTTTGAGCTTGGCTAGGTAATATCATCAATGCTAGTAAGTATGGTTTTTGCTCTCTGTTTATATCCAGAAGCTTGCTCTGCCATTGTTGATAGCGGTGTAATTTTCTTCCTTGGTAGTTCCTTAATTAAGGTATTGTTTCCACCAAGGATTCTCCATCTCTTAGTTTATTTTAGTAATCATTATTAATTTACTAATCAGAGTATAAATCAAATGAATGAATAAGTATGCTAAATCACAATACAATAAGTTATTCAGCTGTGAGAATTTCAAACATTCCACCATGAATTGAAACTATGTATAAGATGTTTATTAAATAATGAGGTCTAATTGCACTCCTATGTAGCTCTTACATTATGTAGAGCTTACTAAAATATTTTTCTTATGACAGTGTATGTTATATAGAACCCAATATGGCAACTTAAAACAAAATACAGCAATTTCATCTTTGGTTTTGTCTCCTTTTCCAGTCCTTTGATGCACTTCACATTATATTGGGTTGTTCAATAGTGTGACTTACCTCAGAATTAGCCAGTCTTGGATGAAATTCACAACCATGAATACTGCTGCTGGGTCCAGTGAACATTTAATGCTAATATAGGCACTTAAAAAGGATTTTTATATCAAAAATTTTCAGTGTAGAATAATTTGTTACAATTAAATATGTCATATATTTATCTGTATCTATAGCTAGATTTCCTACCTTTCTTCCTTCCATTGTTCCATTCATTGTAACATATTCATAAAATATTTGTAACATAATAATTGTAAGATCAGGCTGATGGATCACCAATAAGGGACATGCTAATCTTATATTTGTCTCAGAGGTGGTATTCAGCAGGTTCTGACCAGTTCTGGAGAACTGGTAGCGGAAATTTTGAGTAGTTCAGAGAACCGGCAAATACCACTTCTGACTGGAGATTTTACAGTATCCTTCCCCTACCACACCCAGCAAGCCATGCCCACAGAACCGGTAGTAAAAAAAATTGAATCCTACCACTGATTTGTCCCCAAATATTCTCCAGAAAAGTATTTTTGAAGCCCATGAAGAAGAGGTGGTCCACTATCCAAGAACACTGTGTGTGTGTGTGTGAGGGAGAGAGAGAGAGAGAGAGAGAGAGAGAGAGAGAGAGAGAGAGAGAGTTTTTGAGGCCCTGGAAGACATTCCTTTGGCAGAGGAACCTTTAGGAATCTCTCTCTCAGATCTCACCAGCTAAATAGATTCAAGCCAGAGGGGATAATGACAGTGAGAAACAGGCATTTTCCATGTAGGGCTTTATGGAATACAACCACCTTTAATGCACCCAATGGTTAACTGGTAGCAAATGCAGCTTGCTTAATAGCTGTTCCACACAAAACTTTGATCAAAAGCAGGCAGAGCCAGAAGCAATTAACAGCCTTATGTGCTTAAATTAATTTGTCATAAATTACTCACAGAACTTGAGCATAGATGAAAGGACTCTGCCACATCTCACAACAAATTGCCTCAGAGTTTGATCTCTCCCTGTCTTCACTTATTGCAACTGACAATTGAGGAAGAAAAATCATGTCAAAATAGATCCCCTACTCCAAACTTGGCATCTATCTCAGAAAGATTGCATAGTCAATGGTGCTGAAAGCTGTCAAAAGGTATGGCAGGATCTGGAATGTCAAATTCCCATTATCCTGCTTCCACCAAATATTATCCAGAAATAATACCTAGTACCTTATACTAAGGCTTGATTGCTGTCTGATAACTGGGATCATCTAATCTAGTTCATTCCAGGATTGTTTGTAGTAGCAGATTCTCTACCTTTTTCAATAACATTTCCTGAAAAAGGAAGATTGTCTAGTAGACAATAGTTGTCCAAAATAATTAAGCCAAGTAATAGTTGAGAAGACCACCACTTTTTCAAGATAGAAAGTAAGTACTCCTCACTCAAAAATGCATTCACTACTTCCCATCAGCTCCCTGGCAGTTTTTGCTAATAAGGGATCCAATCTACAGGAGTCAGGCTAACAACACAGAGAACCCTGTCCATCTTCTCAGGATCCATCTGCTCAAACAAATAACACCTGCCATCTCCATTGGACTTACCCAGCAAAGGTGAACAATTTTACTTTCCAGAAGATGAGCAAATTCTTCATAGTAGTCTAGATCTGCTTGGTTTTCCCTATGAGGCAGCTATCCGCAGATGTAATAAGATCAGAGAAGTAAATCCACTTTACCATTCTTACCATCATAGCCTTGGATCAAATTTGAGCTCTTTCCCATATCCAGTCATACTCATTCCTTATTTATGCCGATGTTGCTCAAAGCATCTCTTCTGCTGGTTCACTTCCCAGAGCTCTTCAGCAAACCAATTTCTTTATACATTGCTATTACTTAAAAAAAGAAGCAATAACATTCTTCTCTTCCTGAGAAAAAAAATCATGGGGCTACCATACATGAAAGAAAGAAGATAAGTTCACTTTTAAAGTAACACTATCACCATTATCTTCCTTTTCTCAATTATTGCATCACAAAGCAGTCACATCAATTAAAAAAAATTCAAAATGCAAAAAACAGAACGGAAAGTATAGGAAAAATAAAATTCTCAAGGCTAGACTTCAATGCAAAATGTTAAACTCAACCTTTCTTTCCCTTATAGGTTGAGTTGTTTTAGTTGGAGGCTGTTTTTGCTGGAATAGCAATGTACCTCTTTTCCCTAATCAATGGATGGAGTGATTGAGACACTAATTTACAGCCAAATAGTCATTTCTTGTAAGATGATCCTGAAACAGATCATCTTGTAAGATGATCTGTTTTTTAAAAAATACAAAACTTTTAGAAATGGAGCTGATTTTATCACTTGTGGCTGGGGAAAACTCTTTGAAGTAAAGGCTAAAATGAGAAATAAGTATATCTTATATGTGATTGATTCAAATACTTTTATTGCATCACACTAATCACTGAATTATTTTAAATGTTGTTTTGGCAAAGTAGACTTTGTCCAGTGGTACATTCCAGTAAATTAAGTGGAGTTTTTCCACATTTTTTTCTAGTACATTATGATCCCTTTTATCTCCTTATACATACAGACTCTAACTTCAAACAAAGCCTGGCAGATAATATTCTATCAATTCCAAGTATGAGTTTAAGCATCACCCCAAATTTTACCCTTAATGCATGCTTGACTAAATCTGTCATTTAAGAAATGCTATTTCCCTTCAGAAACTACTCGAGGAAACTACTAGTTAAATCTGATGTGTAAGTTCTAAGAAAGTATCATATGAGGCTTTCTTCTGTTGCATCTGTTGCAAAGCAAAGATTTTTCCGTCTCACTTTAATTAAAAATGAAATGGGTTTCTGCTCTTGATATAAAACACCAAATCAGAACTTTCTAAGCAGAAGTCATAATAAACTTTATACCTAACAATAAAACCTCTTTGTTCCTCATGTCAGTTTATTTCAATTAATTACAATTTTTATATGCCATTTTGTTGTCCTCTGTGAACATAGATGCATAGTTTGTTGGGGAAACCCTGTAACACAAATGAATAAAATCAATAAGCTGGAACATTTTATTTCATTAAAAAAGAGGGGGGGAACCCTGAGTATTTTATTACAAATAAAGGAGGCACTTGGGAAAAAACGAGCAGAATAAATGTGACTCCAGTGTGAATAGTTATTTTATTAAATTTCAACTATATTCAATAACGAATATCTAAGCAATGTTTGCATTATCTGCATATGCACAATTGTTCTTTAAGAAGATTTCCTGCATCTAGATAGAAAGCAAGAAAAAACTGGTTTCCCCATCTAGAAATTATGGTGCTTATGCCAACTCATCAGGCCAGTTAGAATTTACTTCAGGATATTCTTCAAGGCTATCTACTGTAGGCTCCCTGCACAGCTCTCCTTAGTAGTAATTCATAACCATTATCATGGTATGTTGAATTTCTTCTTCATCTGGTGTGGCACAAACAACCAGGTCCACATGTGCAGAGTTCAAATTAACTACTTTATTAAGTTCTGCTTGTAATCTCCCCAGTCTGGCAGCTTTCTCTTGGGCACCATTAGATAAGCCTCCAAGGAATTAGAGAGAGCCAGTTCTGGCCCTTTTATCATTGCACAGTGACTCTAGACTAGCTCCATGCTTCATTCTTCCCACTGTCAAGCTGGGTATTTCCCAACATGTATGGATGTAAGCACTAGTGCATTGCAAATGTCAAGGGTTAATTGTACTTCTTACTACAGCTGATATCATTTTTGTAATTCTTTGCAAAACATAAAAGCTTTTGGAAAATATATCTATGTACCCATTTCATGTATTCACAACTATCTATACACTTATACTTATTATCTTGTAAACAATTGGCAAATCAAATAAATAAATAAATAAAAATAAATAAAATAAATATCTACCAGTTGAGCCAGCTAAGAGGTAATTAAAGAGCAAAGATTCCAGGTATTTGTTTCATATTGTTTTTGGAAGTTTCCTTTATCTTACCTAAAATTTTATAGATACCTTTCTCAGGGATATAAGTGCAATATTTCCTTTTAAATATTGCACAAAAACTACCCCAAACACAGAAAGACTTCTTTGGTTACATTATACAGAGAATTCCACATGTCTTCATGTGGCAAATAGTAGGGGATTGGAAGTGCAACAAAATGAAACTCCTTGAAAATGTGTATTTGACTTGCATAGATTCAGTAATGCCCTGCTAAAACAGTAAGACTAAATGGACAGGTGTGAATGCATTGTAAAAGCTAAGATATCATAGCAAGACCCTTGAGCATAGACTTCTTCTAGAGATTGAAAGTTGCCATTGTGTTGAGGCATTAATATATATTAATATAATCCATTTCTTTACTACCATCTATTCACATTCTGAAATATTGTTTGAACACACAGAAGTGATGAACTTAGGGGTTTAATTCTACCCAAAGTTCAATTGCCACTTTTCTTTCTTGCTATGAGGTTTGCTATCTTGTTTTCTTTTTAGTTGCATTTGGAAGTCTAGCTAGCATGGAAATTCTTACCCACCATGTGAAACGAGAGATGTGCAAACACCTAACAATCTAAAAAAAAAACATTAAGAAGTAATGAGAAGTGGTTGTTACAGGATAAAGGTTAGAAGGGCTACAGAAAATGTAATAGTGGGATTATTATGAAAAGGTCACCGGCTTGACTTTTGTGATCAGCGTTGATAATTATAGGAGTCCCTGTGTGACCAGTCATCTTAATAACGGGTTTTTTCTTGAGAAGCAGAACTCCAGATAAAAGTTCCCGAATAAGGGAGCTGTGTTTAATTGCATAGCCAAGTGATATACTACACTCCTCTGCTCGCAACAGAATACCCTTTATCACCAGGCTTGAGATTTTGGGCTTGGACAACCTTGAACTACGCCGCCTATGGTTAGACTTAAGCCTAGTACACAAAATTGTCTGCTACAGTGCCCTACCAGTCAATAACTACTTCAGCTTCAACTGCAACAATACAAGAGCACACAACAAATACAAACACAATGTAAACCGCTTCAAACTCAATTGCAGAAAGTACAACTTCAGCAACAGAGTGGTCAACGCCTGGAATGCACTACCTGACTGTTGTTACATCCTCTAACCCCCACTCCTTTAACTTCAAACTATCCACTATTGACCTCACCCCATTCCTAAGAGGTCTGTAAGGGACGTGCATAAATGCACCATCGTGCCTACCGTCCCTGTCTTATTGTCCCCATTTATTCGTACCTATTTCCTGTATTCTTACTCATGTTTATACTTACACCTATTATCTTGTAAGTGATTGACAAATCAAATAAATAAAAATAAAATAAATTATTTTTGCCAGAGCTGCCCAAATTGTGCCCAATTTGTTAACAGAACAACAAAGATGGACGGGACATTGCAAGTCTTCTATACAACTCCCTGCTCAAATGGGAAACCCTATACCAGGGGTCCCCAACCACCGGTCCGCGGACCGGTACCGGTACTGGTCCGTGGAACAAATCCTACCGGGCCGCTGGTTTGCTGGGCGCCGCCATCTTGTTTTGATGAAAAAGTGCTTCCGGTGAGCTTTTCCGGGTAGAAAAGCCATTTCTACCCGGAAAAGCTCACCGGAAGCGCTGGGCCCGCCATCTTGTTTTGATGAAAAAGTGCTTCCAGTGAGCTCACCGGAAGCACTTTTTCATCAAAACAAGATGGCAGCGCCCAGCTGATGCCGGTACCGGGTCGCAGCATAAAAAAGGTTGGGGACCACTGCCCTATACCATTCCAGTCAACTAGCTTTCCAATCCCTTCTTAAAAGCCACCAGTGCTGGAGCACTCATAACTTCTGAAGGCAAGCCATTGTGAATGGCCTAGCTTGCAAAAGTAACAATAAGAATTGCATACAATTTGATAACAGCTTTAGGCTTGTTTCTCAAGTCATCTCTAGAACTGCTCATGCCCCTCCCTCCTTTGAGAACATAATCACAAGGTCATGGATAGAAAAATGAACCCAACTATTCATTGGATTAAAGGTTTGCTTAATAAGGCTTAAATCTTAAACCTGAAACGAACGAACAAAACTCTAGCATTCAAAGCAAAATAAAAACAAAATAAAGATGGTATATCTGATTAAGGACTCTCATTCAAAGGCAAATATTCCCAATCAATAGCCTCTGATATTTTAAAACTCCCATATTTCACTGTTACAAGCTTCTAGTTTTTCAAAATTTTGGAAATAATGAGCAAAGAGAATTAAAAACACAATAACACAAGCAACAAAATCACACAAAAATCAGCACATAACACTATAATCTACTTTTACAGTTCAGCATTTGTGTTTGCATTCATAATTAACATTGTTTTACCAATTATGTTCTTTTTTTCATCTACTCCATGAGGCTTCTTCTCAAAGTAAATACAATATTAGTCGGGAACATTCTTTCCTTACAGGCATTAAAATGAAATGTTTAAAAATTAAATTAGCAGTGTGTACCCACTGGAATCTTAAATAATCATAGCTAATTCTTGTAGGAAAACAACTGTATTGAGTTGGATCTGCCAGATGTTATAAAAAAAGTCCAGGTGGCAGCTGTGATGAGACTCCACCCATATTTTTATGTGCATTGAATTGCACATAAAAACAGGTGGAGCTTGCATTGTATCAGCAGAGGAACCATTTCGACTTTTTTGACCATGCCCTAGATGCATGTTTGTCTGTATTCCAATTCAGTTGCAAAGACATCCTGTGACCACCTAGTCCCCACTATTATCCCAAAACAGCAGTCATAAGTTTGGAAGCAGAAAATCTGCATGTTAGGAATACAATGTTCATCAACAAGATTAAACAAGATATATTGCAGAAATGAGCAGAAATACATAGGTATTTCACAGTATTTGGTTCTTCCATGTGGCAAAAACATTGCCAAATTCTGTGGTTCATTTTTAAGCTGAACAAATGGATATTTTTCAGACATTGACCAATGCACATGTTCATTTACCATCCGCCTTTCCTCCAGAGCAGCCCCCTTCAGAGCTTCAAAGGGAACTTTGATTAAACAAAGTTTTGATCAAAGCATCCCTTTGAAGCAATGCAGTGAATTGAAGTGGTATATTTCACGCATCCATGCTGCTTCAGTCCAGGTGATGAAAGGGGCTTCAGCGTGCATGCAAAGAGATCTCTTTCCACCAGAGAAAAGGATTGACCATGCTGAATTGGCCAATCAAAGGAATCAGTTCAATCCAAATCAGACCATGCAATGGCTTAGACACAGACCTAATTCAGAACACACCTTCATGTAGTATTTTCTTTCCTTATCATCATATTGTACTGTTTTAAGTAAGTTAGACTGAGGGATGGTGCTTGGCCCAAGATCAGTCATCAACCTTAATTCTTTGCTCTTAGTTGTCTTGAGATGTTTGGCATCTGGCATTTTAAGCATGACAGGAAAAAAACACAAAGATGAGCTCCTAGCTCCACCATACACAGCTCCGTTCCCTTTTTGTGTTATGGGTTTTATTTGCAGGGCATCTGGTAAGACTCTTGTCTCCTTAAAGAATCTACACATGAATAAAAACACTGATTTGCCAAGTTTCTATATTAGTTTTGGATCTTAGAAATGCCCGAACCTTCCTTCATCTTCTCACCTTTGCCATCTTGTCATCTTTCCTACTACCGTCTCCTATTGGTATCTTATGATTTATCACTTGTTTGTATCTTATGATTTATGACTGTATTTTATGATTTATTATTTATGACCTATGACTTTGTTGCTTGTGTGAAAACAGAGAACGCATGCAATGGAGACAAATTCCTTGTGTGTCCGATCATACTTGGACAATAAAGAGTATTCTAATATCCCAAATATATGGTACTTTAAAACTATGTCTAATGTATATCTACTTACTTCACGGTGTATAGAAGTCTTTTTCCAAACTCCTATATGAAGTGGATCTGATTCTTATATTTTATTTGCCATTGCTGAAAATGAGTTAAAATAGATATAAAATATATGGACCTCTATGCTTTTGTTAGTAATATCATGTATATAGATTAAACTTTGGAATTCAAAACTTATAACCAAACAACTCATTACATTAAAAGAATAAAGTTTTCCTTCAGTTGAACTTGATTGCTTGGTTTTCTTACAGCATTAGTAAATGAGATGCCATTTCCTTTTTCAATTTTTTTAATCTAGCCAGTCTAGTAGATGACAGTCTTCTATCCAAACATTATCTAGATTTGAACATGGTTGGTTTCCAATGTAAGGAATCTGTTTTGTTCCTAAAATACCATTTGTATTTACTTCCATTAAGCAGTTGTCTGATTTTTTGCACCCGGTTCTGGTAGGCCTATACATTTTGTCATCTGCTCAGCCATCTTTACATTGATACAGCAACTTGTCTAGACTCATGAAAGACAGAATTGAGAATTAGGAACCATTTATGCATGGCATCAATTCTATCAAAGAACTTTCCACCTTTTATTTCTTCACATATTTGCTATAGATGTCCACAAAACCATATGAATAATAGAAACACGAAAATATGTTCCTTGAACTAAAGGCAAGTTATTGTGTGGTGCAAATTAGTGGTGATAGTTTGATCCACCACATTGTGTTTGGAAACTTTAACATCATATAAGTAAGTAGGTAAATATCCACAAGATATTTCTAGTCATCCCAGTGTCTATCTGAACTGTCAGATCATTTATACAGACAGCCAAAAGTAGTATAGTAAAGCTGAGACAATGAAAGACTTGAGGTTATGTTTGACAAATTGTAAAACTGCCTGATTTGATGTACAAATTTGTTTGGCTTACAATAAAATGGATTTTGAATCAAAGTGGTTTTCTTTTCTTTTTTTTTTGAACAAATTTTTATTAATTTTTAAAGACATACAAAACATACAAAAATTCAAAACATAAAAAATCTCTTTTCTGAAAGTTGCTTAATCCCGGGTCAAAACTCTTGGTACAGACACACATTCAAATTCATATTCATTTTACATACCATTCCATATCTTATTACATTTTCATTTTTCTATATAGCTTCTCCTTTCTTTTAAATTTTCTCAATTTTATTTTATTTATCTCCTCTCAATTCAAATCATAATATTTATTCTTTGTCTGTTCTATTTCCAACTATCCGTTTATTTTTCTTCTTAAAAGAAAAAAAAAAGAAAAACCTTCTCCTGTACACTGATTGGAGTATGACGCCTATGTCTCTTTCCCCTATATTTATAATACTTAATTTAAAATACATAACTTACGTTGGGATTCTGTCTGGTACATTCTGACATTATACAATATCATCAAAATCAATACAAATCTATTCATTAATATTAATATTTATTCATATCTTCAACATCTAGCACATTTCTTATCAATTAGATCACATATTTCTATGGGAGCACCTATTTGCCATATTAATTCCATCCCCCACATCACATATTATAGATCATTATTACATTACATGTTCCCCTCTCCTTCTTCAAACCTCTCATTTCATGAATAGTTTCACTATTATAACATAGCCTAATCATTTGTGTTAACAATCATTTATATCTTTAGACATTTTACACATTTCAATTAATTATCATACCATTATAGGAACACTTCTTATACTTTCCAAAATTATTCCCCCCCCCACATCACCGATCTTAAATCATTATTTCATTAAAGTACTCCCCTCTCTTAACAAAAATTTCACTAAATTATACTAAATATTTATCACATTTTAAATTACATATTAATTCCAATCTTCTATAATTATTTCTAAATACAAATATAAAAATGCAATCTTATGTACCTTTCTAGAATCCCTTTTCCAATAAAATCTATCCATTATCTCTAAAAACTTTTGTTTTTTTTGCATTTTGCTCCCCACCATTAAAGCTTCTCATCCCTTCCTTTCTCCCTTGCTTCTTCTTCTCCTTATTCTCTTTACCCCTTGTCTCTCCACCTCCCTTTTATCCTGTTTTCCCTCTTTCTGTTGTTTCCCTAACACGATATCCTCTTTTCACCTTATTCTTCTCTTTTGGATTGTTTTCCCAGGTCTTAAAGTCTTCTTCTCCTTTTTCTCCTCCTTCTTTTCTTCCCCAACCAAAGTCACATGTTCTTCAAAAATGGCTTCTTCTTTATCCTTACATAAGCACAGACCGCCATTTCTATAAACTGAAAAAGAGTGCCAAAGACATCTTTCCCTTCTTGCTTTTCTCTTTCATATTTTTGATGTATAAGTTCTAGTTCATCCACAACTGATGCCATTGTACAGAGAAATTTTTTTTTCAAAACAACCACCCAAGTGCTTTTAGTCTGAGATAATTCTCATAAAATCCAAAGTCATCAAACAGTCCAATCAGCTGATTCTTTTTAATACTTTCTCTTTTTCCACTTTCTCTTTTTGGGATAAAGTTTGATCACAAAGTTCTCTTTAAAATATATCTTTAGGAAGTCTTATTGCTGTTTAATAGCTCTTTAAAATTAACTCTTTAAAGTTTTAGGCAGTCTTCTCCTTATTTTCAGGTTGCTCCAATTTTTTTTTTCCTCTCCCTTCCCACTCACAGCCAAAAAAAAAATTCTTCTTTTTTTTTCCCCCTTTGAATATTCAGAAATCCTTGCTCCTTCAATATTCATTTAGGTATATAGAAGTCTTTTCCAAACTCCTATATGAAGTGGATCTGATTTTTATATTTTATTTGCCATTGCTGAAAATGAGTTAAAATAGATATAAAATATATGGACCTCTATGCTTTTGTTAGTAATATCATGTATATAGATTAAACGTTGAATTCAAAACTTATAACCAAACAACTCATTACATTAAAAGAATAAAGTTTTCCTTCAGTTGAACTTGATTGCTTGGTTTTCTTACAGCATTAGAAAATGAGATGCCATTTCCTTTTTCAATTTTTTTTAATCTAGCCAGTCTAGTAGATGACAGTCTTTTATCCAAACATTATCTAGATTTGAACATGGTTGGTTTCCAATGTAAGGAATCTGTTTTGTTCCTAAAATACCATTTGTATTTACTTCCATTAAGCAGTTTCTGATTTTTGCACCCGGTTCTGGTAGGCCTATACATTTTGTCATCTGCTCAGCCATCTTTACATTGATACAGCAACTTGTCTAGACTCATGAAAGACAGAATTGAGAATTAGGAACCATTTATGCACGGCATCAATTCTATCAAAGAACTTTCCACCTTTTATTTCTTCACATATTTGCTATAGATGTCCACAAAACCATATGAATAATAGAAACACGAAAATATGTTCCTTGAACTAAAGGCAAGTTATTGTGTGGTGCAAATTAGTGGTGATAGTTTGATCCACCACATTGTGTTTGGAAACTTTAACATCATATAAGTAAGTAGGTAAATATCCACAAGATATTTCTAGTCATCCCAGTGTCTATCTGAACTGTCAGATCATTTATACAGACAGACAAAAGTAGTATAATAAAGCTGAGACAATGAAAGACTTGAGGTTATGTTTGACAAATTGTAAAACTGCCTGATTTGATGTACAAATTTGTTTGGCTTACAATAAAATGGATTTTGAATCAAAGTGGTTTTCTTGAAAGTAGCTGAGAATGTAAAGTGACTTCTGCATATGCACATACATGACACATGAATAGGCTTCATTTTAATAGCAAAATAAAAAATGAAATAATGAAATGAAAAGTTACTGCTTTTGAGTAACCACAATTTTTTTTTGAAGCCTTGGAATAAACAATAAACAAACAAACAATGAATTGTATCAATCTCTGTGTATGTACTGGCCTAGGAATTAAGAAGCTTCCCTAAACCAAATGTTCTAATAATTTTCAGCAACTTTTGTACTATCTTTCTTTAAGAGTTTCTCTAAAATTAATTTATCTTTTTCATCTTATGGTGGGAGCAAATGCATTTCTCTTAAGGCCATCAGTTTTAAATGGAAAGCTTTCCTAACCTCTTGGTTTTAGCTTGGGAAAACAAGTTGCTAATGGGATTTCACCACACTTAGCTTGTTAGTAAGGCAACATTCTCAGTGCTCAGATTTCTTAATTCAATTAGGCCAATAACTTATGGAAACTCACGTAGAACAAGTAACATTTTAATTCATGTTGTTGTTTTTTTAAGGACATTTATAACAATGAATTACTGGAATGACTTGCTGTAGTTTTAACTCATCATGACGCATGATATGAATAAGTAAGCCAATACAAAAATATTGGTTTGATTGCATGGTTTCCCCCCCAAATATGTACACTGTATATCTCTCTTAGGTCAGGGTATGAAGACAGAATGCTGACTTGCAAAATACATGTAGTCTTTGTTTCATGACTACCAAGTTTAGCAACCATTCGGTGTAATGACCGTTCATAGCTGGCTTGAGACAAACAAAGTCAATGGCGAGTTGTCAGTGAAATCACAACTCTCAGTGATTTGTTATTTCGTTTAATAACTGTAACTGGTTTGCTTAACCACAGTGGGGGCCATAAGTCATCATCTAATATCTCACTTAATGACCACATTGCTTAGCAACAATTCAAGACTGTTAACATCCTTAGGGTAAAACTGAGCTTTGTTTGCATTTGTTCCTTACTGGCTAAAATGTGACAAACCTGATCTGTACTATCCTTATCACTGGCAAGAAATACTGTTGCTGCATGGATATAATTAAGGAGAGGAGCCTAGTCTTCTCTTTCTTGATCTTACTAAAATGAATGATGTGAAATCTTTGATTAACTAAAGCCAGGATGGGAAGCAAATTTAGTATCCATAGCCACCTGGTGATTTGACTACATTTTCTTTTTTTCTCATTTTGCTTACTAATTTTTTTGCCTTTTCGGTTTTGTTTATCCCGAAAGGGCATAGGATGATGAATGTACATGTAAGGATATGGTATGTTAAAATACTTAAAATATGATTTGGTCTTCTTTAAAATTATACCACATCAATATTACCTGATGTTGAAAAAAGGCACATATTAACAGTTCTGCCTTCTTATTGTGGCTGAAATGTACATATATACTGTGTGTAGATTGCATGTTCAAAGAGTACAGGCTTTTTTAAAAATCAGATTTGAATTTCAGTATATGATACTCTCCCCACCCATTTTTCAGAAAATCTTAAATGATTTACT
Organism: Notechis scutatus; assembly: GCF_049901735.1. Lineage (NCBI taxonomy): Eukaryota > Metazoa > Chordata > Lepidosauria > Squamata > Elapidae > Notechis > Notechis scutatus. Next base: position 161,433,609 of record NC_142011.1, on the reverse strand, counting down.
TATTTGTTTGGCAAAATTATACAGCCACCCAACTCACACATGGTGACTCTGGGTAAGTGTACAGAAATGAAAAGTCACAAATTCCCAAATTCTCCCCTTTCACACTGGTGGCAAACACAATCAAGCAAACAACTCAATTGGCTCCCTATCAGCTTGGGGTCCCCAAGTCCACTGATAGAACCATGACTTTTCAGGTCTTTTCAGAAAAATAACGAAGTGGGAGCTGAATCTATCTCCAGAGGTATATTTCCTTGAGGATGTGACCTTTCTCCATCATGGTTTGTAGCTGTAAAGCTCACAGTTATCTCTATAGATGATAAACAAGCAAGTGAAATTTTCATTTGAGTTGGACAAGCAAATATTCTGATTTTAAAACTGATTGAGCAGCAGCAATTAGTGTGTTTGTGTGTGTGTGTGTGTGTGTGTGTGTGTGTGTGTCTTGGGCAGAGAAGGTCACATACATTAATTTTTTCCTCTACATTCCAGTCCTGCCTTGTAACCGAAGGATATAAAATCACCTTGGCTTCATCATTCCCTGTCAGATGTTTGCTCTTTTGCTCATGGGTAAATGAAAATAAATTTAATTTCTATTTCTGATAGCTTTTGATTCTGCTCATCATGAAAAGCAAGTCAATCTTTTTTTCTTCTCATCTGTAGACAAAATAGCCAGCTCGAATTATATGGATGCTTGAAGTCCTAAGCGATATGGCAGCTTCTATTCCATGTAGAAAAGCATCTTGGCAGTTAAATGATGCTTTAGTAGTAGCAAGAACACAATGTCTACCATATTGGTTATTAATGAAAACAGCTTTAGTAGATGCAGGCATAACTTGCAGCAGGCATATCTTGTAGAGAAGAGGAAATCCAGCATCTACTCTATAAGGCTTTGGAACTTTAAAATGTGTGGCTTCAAACTCCCAGGATACTCCAGCCAGCATAATGGAAGGCTGGGCTCTTACAATCATGTTCAGTACAATGTTCAGTAATTTTCACAGCCAGTCTATGCATATATACTATTCTGCATCCTTTGATTCTAGCCATAGATGCTAATCTCTTGAATCATGTAAAAACAGTCAGTTTTCTCCTCAAGCAAGTTTTCCTCTCTCTGAAGACTCAGGTACATTTCTGGAATGAAGATTTTGCTTTCAAGAAGCAAACACTGAATTGGTTTTGGCAACTTCTATTAAAATTCAGCCTCAAATCTCATGCCGTTAAGATATCTGGGAAAAAGGTTTCTTCAAGATGCTGAATACAATACACAATTATCTAGAAATATATACCCAGTTTGTTTTTGCTTAAATGATTTTATTTTTCAGAAGTGTTACAGCCGCAAATATCCACTATGCCTTGGGGCATGTAGTGAAGAGCTAATGCAGGATCAAGGTATGAAGAGATTGGGAACCAAGAAATGAAGTAGGAATGGAAGGATGAGATGAAGAATACCAATAAGGAAGAATATTTCTAGCTTAGGGTTGAAATGAAGTGCTTTCTGAAGTTTCTTGTTTTCTTGCAGACATTTCATTACTCAACTAGATAACAAATGCTAGTCATGGTTGAGATATAGGGACAGATGGGAATCATGATGGAAATCAAAGAAAACTGGGGGAGAAAAAAGATAGGAGCCTTAAGAGAACAAATAGAAATATGTAGTGATATATGGGAAACAGAGAAAGCTATAGGAATTGTGAGCCACACTGGACATCCCACTGGGCTACACCAATTGTATGGTGAACTTTATATTCTGTGCTCCTGATGTAGCTATAATTCAAAATATTTTAAATAATATGAAAAGCAATCTCTCCAGTGATCTTTCCTCAAAGAAAGACAAACAAAAATAAAGCACTTCTCACTGTTTAATGTAATAGAAGAGCACATATCATTGTTGTTTTATTGTTATTTCAGTTGCTTGAATCACTGTATTGTATACTGAATGCCAGTAACTAAATGCACTGGCTGGCTGGCTCCCAGTCAGAGTGTATCATGCTGAGCCTGCTAACCACTGTTGAGCATGCAAGCGGTGTATATGATCCCATTTATCACATCCACTTGGCTGACAAGTAAAATGCTCTTTGAGAGCATACAATTTTTCATTTTACAGATGCCATGCATTATTTTCTCTTATTTACTACATGTCTATACTGTCCAACACCCAAACCACTCACAGCAGTTACAAACCAGAATGTGGGAACAATCTTTTATGGCTTGCAACATTTGCATGGCACTCCATAACTTAAAGTTTTCTAGGTGGCTTGCAATAAGTGAACATTTTTTTTAAAAACTGTTTAAGAAGAAAATAAAACATAAAGCTGCAACATTAATAACAAGGTAAAATACAGCAGGAAAAAACATCAAAGACAAAAGATAAATATTAAAAAGATTGAGGCTACAAAACTTATTTTGAAAGCTAAGTGAGCAGTAATACATATGAAGTAGGAATTCTCAAGTTGGTCTGGTTATTGATTGATTATGTGCTATCAAGTTAGCTTTGAATCTTAGTTACCATATAGATAGATTTTCACCAGGATAATCTTTCTTCAAACTGGTCTTTCAGATCTTCCAATGATTCACCTCTCTCTGAATGTAATTAAGACCTCTAACCTTGCTGATGGTTGTAGAATTCTTCTCATTCCTTTCACTCCCCAGCATTAAAAACTTTTTCAGAGAGGCTAAATCTTCAGACAAGGTGACCAAAATATGACAATGTGAACTTGGTCACTTGTGGCTTGACTGAGAAATGTGGGTCATTTTTTTCAATAATTTGCTTGTTTGTTTTCTTGGTATTGAAAATTTATGTTTAGGAATACACTCTTTCAGTTTCTCAATGATATTCTCTGAAATCTTTCTCAAGAATTCATAAGCATCAATAGTCTTTCTGTCCTGCTTCTTCAAAGTCCCACTTTCATTTCCTTAGAGTGTCACAGAGAAAACCATTGTCTGCATAAATCTGATTTTTGTATATATAAATATATTCTGGCACCTGAATATCATTTTATGATCTTCTTTGCTACTCTACCAAGTTGTAGTCCATAGTGTGTTTTTGCACTATTGATTTTTTTTGGACTGTTGATAGCTGATCCTAAAAAAGGCAGAAGCTATCTATCACTTCAATAGTTTCATTATAGATTTCAAGGCTAGTTGTTCTACCTGTTGTACTTAGTTTTATCTTCTGTTCAATCTTAGTCCCATTTTTCTCTGTACTCCTTCACTTTTGTTACTAGAGGTTCAGAGGTGGTATTTAGCAGGTTCTGACCAGTTATGGAGAACAGGTAGCAGAAATTTTGAGTAGTTCAGAGAACCGGCAAATCCCACCTCTGACTGGAGATTTTACAGTATCCTTCCCCTGCCACTCCCACCAAGCCATGCCCACAGAAACGGTAGTAAAAAAATTTGAATCTCACCACTGTAGAGGTTGAAGATCATTTACATCTCCCACTGTCAAGGTAATGTGTTCAGCATACTTTAGGTTACTGATGTTTCTTCTTCAAATTTTGGAACAACATTTATTTTATTCCAATCCATTTTCCCTCAATATACTGTATATTCCTCATACATTGAATTAATTCCACTTCATCCTAGCTCATGGGTGCCTAAGATATTAATGTACAGTAATTCATTTCATCTTTTACTGTGTTACATTTTCTCGTGTTTTTGTTTCTTACATTCCATGTTGCTATTGTAATTCTGCCTTTGTAGCATCTGATTTTCTTTTCTTTTTCTCTTCCTGCATGGCAACATCTGAAAACAGAGTTTTAAAAGGTTTTAATTTAGCGATGTCATCAATACTGTTAGCTCCTCCTCTTCTGGAGTGCCTTCTGACCTGAGGAGCTCATCATCTAGCCCAATGTTATCAATTGTTTTATAATTTCTATCATGGTTTTCTTGGTAAAGTGCAGAAGTAGTTTCTCATTGCCTTCTACAATGCTGCCAATGTAGGTGACTGTTTGCTTTATCTGGGCAGCTGGGATGATCACCTTCCCACATTTGTTGAGCCTGTTGGGAATATATATCCTTGCCATATACTTACAGCACTCTTCATCCCTCCCAGGTACATCCTGCCATTATAGTAATACAACACAGCAGTTCTTGAAGTTGGGACTCAAGGAAGAAGTGAGACCCAGTCAAGGCTAGTAAGACAAGCTACAACATATAAACAGCCAGCAAACTCCATTTACCCCATGTACTGATGATGTTAGCTTCCCAGTAATGTTTGCAAGAGAAGCAAGCTCAGAGAATCCAATAATTCAGTTCCAAGTTTCATGAATTTTCCACGATGGCAACCTTTTGAGATTTTCAGTTGGCAATTCAGAAAACTTCAAACTGGGTAGTGAAAGGGAAGAGCATTTTTGTTCAGACTTGGTTGTCAGAGAATTTAGAATTTAGATTGCAGGTTTGGCTCACCTAACTTAAAACCTTCCAAGCTTTCATGTGGCATAATGAACACTGGAAACCTAAGCCCAACTCTTTAGATACAAAGTAAAGTGACCTTGGGAATTTTTTTTCTAATGTAGCTTCATTATATCCTGTAACATGCTTAGACATTTGAAACACACACACAAACTCATACACTCATCAGAAGTTATGTTACTATACCCACTGAAAGTAATATAAGTTCCAAGAAGTATTATTTTGTACAAAAAATCATTTGCATGGAAATGCTCATGTTCAGTGGTGACAAGTGGATCAACCTTGTGAGCAGAGATGCACTTGAGTTGCCTGGCAACATAAAAGGTTAGATGGATAATAGTTCTATAATTAAAAAAAAGAGGATTAGTGAAATTTAAAGTTCAATGAATAAAGGTTCCTTTCATATTCAAGAAATGGAGGGTTCTTTTACTGTAATATTAAGTACCATTAAGAACACAATTCTTTCTTGAAGGTTCTGTTTGTTAGGAGACTTGCATAGTTATATAGATTCTATTATTTTGAGATGTTATCTTAAACATATTTATAACAAGATAATTTTCAAAGACTGGGAAGGGCAGATTTCTGCTGTAGCAAATCCCACTTGTTCCCTAGCCCTTCAATCATGGTTCTGGATGTTGTAGACAACTAGAGGAGGATGGAAATAAACACAGCAACCCTTTTCTCATGCAAATATCTTAAAATGTTATAGAATGTAAGTCACAATATAAAGAATGAAAAGTGGCAAATGCTGAGACATTGGTTGACGTACGTATATTTTCTCTTTAACATTTTGCATTTAAATGAATGTGACTTGTGAGTTTTAACTGATGACAACCCTATTAAAATAAAGGTGGGTGGAAAGCCTTAGAATGTGAGATATCAAACAGAGTCAGACATATTGTAAGAAAAATAGCAACACTAAAACAAACCAAAACAATGGGTATTTAATGTGGAAATGAAATATTTCCTACTGGGCTTGCTCCCAGATTTGGGTTGATTTAGGCACAGGGTGCAAGTTCTATTTTCAGCAATAGGAAACAATGGTATATTACTTATATCAGCTAATTTTCTGATATAAGTCAGAGTTAGGTATATCATATCTGAACTGAAGAACCTATGAAGATTATTAGAAGGTCCTAAAGAGATAAGAAAACTTGCTGCTGATTTTCTCAGCAAAAGGCTATGTACAGGCACAGTATACTAACTCAAGATACCACATAGTTTGATTCAATACACATTGCAATTGGAAATAAAGGGTATATTTTTAGTCTATTGTAATCTGGAAAGTATTTGTCACTTCAGTATGTCCTGAGTGACATCCAGATGCTGTTCATTCTGTAATTAAGGGGGAAAATGACACTTTGGCTTTTGCTGTTTTAAATGGCCACTATAGGTAAAATATTATGTAGGTTTATAGCTTCATTGAAAACACCAGCATGCAACATTTAAGTTCCCTCCTTCCAGCTGATTTAGCAGCATGATGGTGGTACCAATGATTCATACATAATGTTTTCCTTTCGCTGTTGGGGTGCTCTTTGGAGTTAGCCTAGACTGCAGCCTCAACAAAGGTTTCTTTTCGTTCCTATAAAAGTGCATCCAAAATAGACAAAGATAGTGGCCATTAAAGAGTAACAAATAGTCTGGGTGAGGGATTATGTATCCCAAAACTCTGCTTGTTTTTTGCTTTCCAGCAGAGAACTTTGGCATGTGCAATCGTTTAGGACAAGAGATAGAACACAAAGTAGAAGAGAATATACAAAAGAATAGAGTTCTTCAAGAATAGGTTGATCTAAATGCCATTGACATAATGTTTCATTATTTTTGCAGTGCAAAATAAATCTAAGCATTGCTCAAAAATGTTTTCTAGTTTGAGTGCTTCCCTTCTACTACAGTAATTTATTGATTACCCTTGTAAAAGCAGCAACATTTAAAAGGTCTGCCTGAGATAACAGTTTTTGTATAGCTTTTTAAAATTAATTTATTAATTGGTATTGTTCTTTATTGTTTATAACACATTACCGCAAAGATAATTCAACTCTGAGCAATACTCTGTCCACAAATTGGAAGAATTTAAAATGCAACACATATTCATGTCCATTCAGTGACTCATTTTGCCCATGCAAAAGCGATAAACAAAATAGATCTCAACTCAATTTTTATCTAATTTTAAAAACTAGACAGTTATTTTCAATAAAATTATTTGGAAATAAATATTCCATTTGCAAAACGTATTAGAAAGAAAGTAATAGTTTTTAATAACACCAGGTTGGATGCAGCGTTGAACTTGTCTGTGCTTCAGTTCTGGAAATTAACCTGTTCCTTCAAATATCATCTGTGTGTACATGGGATATCACATATCGATAGTTTAAACCTTCTTCTCACCTATCCACTTTTTGACTCTAAAAACAATAAAACATAGACTTTAAAGATTAGGTATTCAGGAAAATATCATCATCATCATCATCTTTCTACCTTGCAACCTGCAACCCTTTTCTTTACCTAACCAAAAATCATAACCACAGTTCTGAGGGAAGGGAACCAATTCAAATTCATGGTAAATACAAGCTCACTTGAAAGTTAATTCCTCCCTTTACAAATCTTCAATGGACTTGGATTGCCTGTAAGGTAAACATTCCATAGGAAACACAAGGTGACATAAGAGGAAGAGAATACTTTCAAACCACAACAGCAAAATGTACAGGATGATCAACATTACAATGGGATGGAGTTGAATTAAGGCTAATCTCATCCATTTCTGTTCTCACAAATCGTTTGGTAGTCCATTTTAGCAATGAAGCAATTAGTCAGGGTGAATAAGCCCAAAGAGACTTTTGCAAAATCATTAGTCCATTAAACCAATTTTAACAGAGGAAAGTCCTGAATTAAAATATTGCTATGAAAGATAGCAAATTTTAAAAGTAGTGATATTTTGTTACATCAACATCTTTTATAAGTTAGCATTAGTATGATATATCCAGATGTCTAAACCAAAATATTCAGAAAATCCATAAGGGTTTTTGGCTACCTTATTGCTAGATAGCCAATCCTACGCAAATCTTCTACTCTGTTCAAAAGATTAATCCTAAAAAAAAGTATCCAATAGTAAATGAAAATGGTTGGGCTGCTTTCATCATATGCAAGTGACATCTAGCCTGCATGAGTTTGCAGTTTGTTTACTTGTAGCTTCATTAAAACTGCATGCTGATCCAATCACTAGATTTTGTTAATAGCTCCACCGAGGGGCAATCATTGCTAAAGCATAACCCCACGATCCATTTTCTCTGATTATTGCTTTGTAACTGTGACTAAATTGACAGCTCCTGCTAAACAAAGGTTCATTTATTTTGAATCTATGTTTTGAATAAAGAACCACCAAATGAACATTAACAGTTGAACATTAATGATGAGCACCACTAATCTTAAACTTACACTAATGGTGTGTAAAGGGATCCATTTATAATCTTCTTTAAAATTATTTGAGTCATTACTTCACAAATGTAAAAGTTTGTGCTATGCTAAATAAGAAAAAATAAGGATTTTTATTGTTCTTTGCAGGCTAGGCCAAAACAACTTTGACAACTTAAATAAGATTTTTCTTAAGCACTCCAGCAATATTGCCAATCATAAGGTAGAAAACTTTTTTATTTATCCAGCACCACTTATTATATCAAAGTTAATAAACAACTGATATGACACATGGTCCTTTTTTTCAATAGAGGAAGCAAGAAAACAAACCACGGGAAAGCAGGAGAAGAATATATGGTTATTTCACTTACACAAGCATTGATTTAATGTGACTGAAATCAAAGGTTTATAAGATGATTTCCTCAGGAAAAAAATGTTTATTTTTGAGATGACATTTAAATGGAAATAAGGAAATCATAACATGGAGATGCTCTGGATGCAAGGACACTGACAGCTGAAAGCAATGACTGGTTTTCCCTAGAGCAGAAAATAGTCGGTGGTGCTGGATGAGTGAAAATTTGCTGGTAATGAATTATAGAATTATAATAGGTCTGGAGAATTTTTGCAAATAAGTTTATGACAGATCACGAAATGAACAGGAAATCAAGTAAGGGATTGAAGGATTGAGATCACAAAGTTGGAACAATGAAAGAGATGAATAATTTTAACAGTGCAGTATTTATTAGAAGTACAAGGTGACCAGGATATGAATAAGAACATTATCTAATGAAAAGAGAGAAAAGTGTTTCTGGTTCGAAACTTAACAGTTTTTAAAAAAATATGTTTTAGGTAATTCATTTTCAAGGATTGAAAGCACAAATGGATAGAAATTGTTGAACTGACATAACAGGAAAAATGTACTTCAGAAGTGGAATAGAGAAATACTGTACATCCTACAGTTACTTTGAAAGGGAGTAAAGGATTAAGAGGACATGTCATCTTCTCTCCAGAAATCTTATTCTCTGGCAATGGGACAAACAGTGTGAATAAATCTATAATTTGTTATGAATTGGACTTAGGGGATATGCTAAAAACAGGGGGGGAAATCAAAGCTTTGTGTCTGATCACCAGGTAAGTTGGTGACACCAGTGCAAAAACAGAATAAACAAATGTGAGATATTATTGAATTTATTGAAACCAGGGCCGTCTTAACAGCATTATGGGCCCCCGGCAAAGCAATGTATTAGGGTCCCTATGACAACTACTCACAGTAATAAAAATGCAAATGGTCGATAAAATTAATCATATATTTATTTTATTGGCACTTCCAACAAAATTGGTGTTGAAACGTTAAAAACATGCTGTGCAGCAACAACTAATCAACAATAGAACCTCGGTGGTGCAGTGGTTAGAGTGCTGTACTGCAAACTGCTGTCAGCTGCCTATCGGGCTCAAGGTTGACTCAGTCTTCCATCCTTCTGAGGTGGGTAAAATGAGGATCCAGATTGTTGGGGGCAATATGCTGACTCTGTAAACCGCTTAGAGAGGGATGTAAAGCACTATAAAGCAGTATATAAGTCTAAAGTGCTATTGCTATGATAAACATTTGAACAAATCTTGAAAAACACAATAATACTCAGTAAGCCATACAGTTGCTATGTATGATACAAGGTGAATTGTAGGGTTAAGATCCACAGATTAGTATGGGGCCCACTGGCAAGTGCCCATCAGGCCTATGCGCTAAGGCATCCCTGGTTGAAACAATGGTGATGCATACAGGTAGTAAACCTTGAAAACCTAAATGATAACAAGAGACACAGAAGGGCTGTGAATAACTTCCAAATTTGACTAGACTGAATGTTGGTTTTGGATTTGTCAATAAACAGTGTACCAATGATTTGTGCATTTTCAGAGAAATCCAACGGACAAAATCAGGTTATAAGAATCAAAACAAGAATAAAAGTCCTGCTTCAGGAATAAGGAGGTTAGAGATAAAAGTGGAGTCTTTTCTTTTTATTTCCAACAGTGGAAAGACAGAATACAGAGAAGAGTAACAGATTAATACTGTGATGAAAAGAATGGAAAATGGCAGAGGAAATGGCAGCTAGAAATCAGAAGGAACCAAAATCAAATAAGAAGAAGGCCAATACCTCACCATAAACAAGACAAGGGGAAAATGAGAGACTTGCAAGGGAGAAGTATAAAACAGGTTTTACTGAAAAAAATGGAATTTAGAGACTGAGAACAAGAGAGATCATAATTTTGAAGGCAGGCATTTCATACAATATCAAGTGATTCTTGCCAGTCATGGGATACATAGATTTTTCAACAACACTGACAGTTTTTGGACTTTGTAAGGTGTGAGGAGCACAATTGTGTTTGATCTAGCCTTTCCTTACCAGATGACCGATTCCAGGTGATTGCTCGCAACGGCAGTTACTCTTCTTTCTCTGTATTTCTTTATTCTCTGTGACTCCTCTCTGTCTATTGGGCCTCCAACTGCAAAAATATGTTTGTTAAAGACATGGGCAAAGGAAAGTCTAGACCTCTTTACCTGTTGGTCCTAAGGAAGCCATCTATCTTGCACTTGTGTATTAATCCTATGTTCATCATCCAAACAGCTAATATTAATAAGCAAAGAAATAATATAATGATAACTGCATAGCAACACCCAAGAACTATCTAACTATTAACTATAATATATATACACATATATACATGTTCAAATACCTATACACGTGTGTGTGTGTGTGTATAAGAAATATGGGGGGGGGGAGAGAGAGAGAGAATATAATATAAATTATATGTGTACACACACACACACACACACATACACACACACACACACATAGTATGGATAGTTCTTAAGCCAAGTGACCTCAATAATCTGTCAGGGAGAGTGCTAACGACCAGTTTACTGCAAAGAAATATGATCCTTCCACATTTATTTTTTATTTTTATTTATTTATTTATTTGATTTGCCAATTGTTTACAAGATAATAAGTATAAGTGTATACATAGTTGTGAATACATGAAATGGGTACATATAAGAAAAATAAAAGAAGAATAAGAGAAACAATAGGACAGGGACGGTAGGCACGTTGGTGCGCTTATGCACACCCCCTACAGACCTCTTAGGAAAGGGGTGAGGTCAATAGTAGACAGTCTAAGGTTAAAGTTTTTGGGGTTTGGGGAAGAAACTACAGAGTCGGGTAGAGTATTCCAGACATTGACCACTCTATTGCTGAAGTCATATTTCCTGCAATCAAGTTTGGTGCGGTTTACTTTGAGTTTGTATCTATTGTGTGCTCTTGTGTTGTTATGGTTGAAGCTGAAGTATTCATTGACAGGTAGGACATTGCAATGTATGATTTTATATACCATGCTTAAATCAGACCGAAGACGGCGTAATTCAAGGTTTTCTAGTTCTAGAATTTCAAGTCTGGTGGCATAAGGTATTCTACAACGAGTAGAGGAGTGGAGAACTCTTCTTGTGAAATATTTCTGGACTTTCTCAATTGTGCTAATATCAGATATGTAATGTGGGTTCCAGACTGATGAACTGTATTCGAGTATTGGTCTAGCAAATGTTTTGTATGCTCTGGTTAGTAGTGTGATATTACCAGAGAAAAAGCTACGTAGGATTAGGTTAACAACTCTTAATGCCTTTTTGGCTATGTAGTTGCAGTGGGCTCTAGCACTTAGATCATTAGAGGTGAGTATTCCAAGGTCCTTGACAGAGCTTGGGTCATCAACAACATCTTGACTATTCAGCTTGTATTTTATTTTCTGATTTTTTTTGCCAATATGTAAGACAGAGCATTTATTTGTTGAGATTTGAAGCTGCCATTTGTTTGACCATTCTGATACATAGTCAAGATCTTTTTGTAGGGTAGCAGTATTGTCTGTGGTATTGAACAGCTTTACATCATCAGCGAAAAGAATGCAATTGCTCTTAATATGATCACAGAGGTCGTTTATGTAGAGTATGAAGAGAGTTGGTCCTAGAACACTGCCTTGGGGGACACCACTATTGACAGGTACAGAATTTGATAGGACGCTCCCAATTTTGACCATTTGTTGTCTGTTTGCCAGGAATGCTTCTATCCAGTTATTCAGTTGTCCAGAGATACCATAGGATTTTATTTTTAGGAGTAGTTTGTCGTGTACCACTGAATCAAGGCTTTACAGAAGTCTATGTAGATTGCGTCTATTGCTTTGCCCTGGTCGAGTTGTGTCGTCCATATGTTTTTGCAGTGTAAGAGTTGCAGATTGCAGGATAGTTTTTTTCTGAAACCAAATTGTTTATTGGAGAGTAGGTTGTTTGTCTCTAAGTGGAGGAGGATGGATTGGTTAATAATTGATTCCATGACTTTACAGGTGACGCAGCATAAGGAGATTGGTCTGTAATTTTCAACTAGGCTTGGGTCTCCCTTTTTGAAGATGGGGATGACTGTGGCTTGTGACCATAGGTTAGGCAAGGAGCTGGTCCTGAAAGATTTTTCAAAGATTATGCTTAGAGGTTTGGCTATGGCAGTGGATAACTTTTTTAAGAAGTAGGCACATATTCCATCCGGTCCAATAGATAGAGATGGTTTTAGATTGCGTAGTGCTTTTTCAACATTGTCTTCTGTAAAATCGATATGTATTAGATCATTGTTGTTATCTGTGGTACGTCTAGGAAATACTGGGCATGATCCATTGCTGTTTACAAATACTGAGCCGAAGAATGTGTTAAAGATGTTGGCTTTAATGGTGTCGTCGTTGCAGTCTTTACCATCAGGTCCTATCAAGGGTGGGATGGACCTTGAGTCTTTTAGTTTGTTGTTTACAAAATTGTAAAAAGCACGGGTGGAATTGGTGCTTAGAAGGTTTTCCTCTTGTTTAATGTGATAATTGGTGCATTCGGTCTTTATCTGGTGGCATAAATTTTTGTATCGGCTTTTGAAATTGGCAACGTGACCAGATTTGTTTTTCCGCCAGAGTGATCTCTTTTTGGATTGAAGTTTCCTTATTGTTATGGGTAATCTGCTTTTTTGTTTTGTTTTGGGAGTTGTTGTTGGTACATATAGTTTGATGACTCTTTTGACTTCAAGTAAAAATATGTTGTAATGGTCTTCAACAGTATTGCATCCAGTGAATAGAGATTGCATACCTGTCCTGTTAGAACTAATCCTTCCATCTTCCCCACTATCCTGCCAGAACCAATGAAGCTTCTTGGATTAGAAGCAAAATGTCTTCCTGAAAGAAAAAAACAGTCCAGCTACATTTTGAAACAGTACCTTTGAGAAAACTATGACCTGGATGACTGAAAAGATCCACAGACATTTATCTAACTGAATTCTCACAACCATAATGATATTAAGAAATAGCACATTGTCAAGGTTGCCTAATCTCCAGACATCATGGCTGAGGTCTTTAAGGACTTACTAAACATCAGCAGGATTGGGATCAAGCAAAATTTAGGACATTTAATATTATAAACTAAAGCGTGGGCATCATAGCCCAGGGTAACAATCTAAATACCAGTACAGATATATAAAAAGTTATGAGCTAAAATAAAATCATCAAATGGTTTCACTGATTATATTATTTGATAGTGCCTATTCTAGTCCAGGCAAATATCATAATGTTTGCATGTGAGTGGTTTGGGCCAGGAAAAAAAATCTCTGGGCAGAAACAGTTTTTTTTCCTTTCTATGTACAATTCATACCCTTGCTATTTTGCTCTGCCTATATTTCGTGGCAATAATATGACTTGTCAAACATATTCTTTGGGCCTTCAGGTTCTACAAAGAACGTTGTTAAATCCGTTTTTTATTAGGTATCTATATTAAGTTGCTGAGGATTAGAGAATACTGGAATAACTGCTTTGTCTCCTGTGTAAGAAGTATTGCTGAGGTAACTCGACTGATATGCTCTCTTGTCGTCTGTCTGTCTGTCACAGCATAAGCAACTTTCTCTTTTCTACTAAATCACTCTACTAATAATTTCAGCAAAGCCTTGTGTCACCTTTCTCTATACTGAGTAAATTTCCCATTCTTATTGACTCTTTCAGGTAGTCCTCCCTTAATGACTGCAATTGGGAACAGCAACTCTATTGCTAAATGAGATGGTTGTTAACTGAAACAAGATGTGACCATGTCAGACTTACAATGTCAGTTCTGACTGCAATTGTGAAGTAAATCACTGTGGGTAGCTGTGACCAACATAAATGTGTGCTGGTTGGGAAGCACCCAATCATAAATCTACTTTTGTCAGTGCTGTCAGCCTTTAAGCAGACAAAGAGAAAATTCATGGGATTTGATTATTTGCTACTGCAAAGAATTGAAACAAGTTGACCTGATCTGAATGATATATCTATTAGAGTAAACCTTCTAAACTTATCACATACATTGCCAGTTATCTGCTGGTATATTTGATGGCAAATGATGCTGTAAAGAACAGTTATACCCATATCATCTCAGCCTGGGAAGAAAGTCCACAGCCCAGGGGTTCAGAGAGGTTTTTTTTCCCCCCCTCAGTCTTTCCAATGCACAGAAGAAAAGTGGAAGGGCGAAAAGAATAACACAACCCATGATTGCTTACACATATGGTGCTGCTGGGAGATAGTCTAGGACCATTGTCTGAAGTCTAAGTTGATGAATTACTGGCATGATATGGTTTGCACCTCATAGGAATCATTAAAAAATGTGTTATGCTAAAGAATGGCAAGATTGATTAGGAGAGCTTTAAATTTTAAAATATTTTCAAATATTTTGGGGGGGGGAGGAAACACATACCTATGTTCTTCAAACCCACCAACACACTGAGCAGAAGTTTGTCCACCCTGAAGATTGGGGTACCAAAATACAGAAGAATAATGTAGTGTATGCAGTCCAGTGCAGCGAGGAATATTCAGAACTCTACACTGGAGAAACCAAGCATCCTTTACAGAAGAAGTTGGCCCAGCACAGGAAAAGCAATACCACAGGACCAGAATCAGAAGTATACTTTCATTTACAAGAAACCTCTTTAGAGGACAATAATGTTTACATTTTGGACAGGGAAAATAAATGGTTTGAGAAAGGAGTGAAGGAATCTACTGGTGCCAAGGTGGAAAATCCTTCCCTTAATAGATGTGGAAGCCTCAGACACAACCTACCCTCCATTTTTTATGATGTTCTTTCATCAATCCACAGAGATGGACCACTACACAGGTTTGCCAAGGAGCCCACACATAATGACCCCCCTAGGGTAAAGGATTTAGGAGTTGGAAAATTTATATTCCAATCAGTGGTGGGAGTCAAATTTTTTTACTACCGGTTCTGTAGGCATGGCTTGGCGGGCATGGCGTGGCTTGGTGGTCGTGGCTTGGTGGGCATAGCAGGGGAAGGGTACTGTAAAATCTCCATTCCCATCCCACTCCTGGGGAAAGTTACTCCAAAATCCCATCCACTTTACTAACCTGCTTTCCAGCTCTGTTCTTCTGTGCAGGGCAACAAAAGAAGACCCAGCCAATCAGCTGGGACTCAGGATGCAGAGAATAGATGGGGCGGGGCCAGTCAGAGGTGGTATTTGCCAGTTCTCCAAACTACTCAAAATCCCCGCTACTGGTTCTCCAGAACTGGTCAGAACCTGCTGAATACCACCTCCGATTCCAATGACTCTGCCTACTAACCCAGCAAGCCTACCTAGATTAGGTGAAAAATGAAACCTCTCTGGGGTCCCTTTAACCAACCTGCTCAGACTGAAGAAGGTACTTGGATAAGTAGTAAAACATTTTGAAACAAGAAAAGAAGTCCAGTTGCCATGATCCAACTTCCAGAAAACCTTGAAGTAAGAATCTTAGATGAACATTTGTGCTCACGCCCTCTCTATCCAGCAGCTGCAGAACCATTTCATTTGCTGGCTGGATTTGTAACTTCTTGCTAGCTTCCACACTGAGTTTCTCCGTACAAGCTTTCCACAAGCAAAGTAAATGGGAATGCTGGAAGGAATTTAAGGGATGGGAGGGGGTAAGGGCAGGGGTGGGATTCTACCAGTTCGCACCTATTTTGTAGAACCAGTTGTTAACATTCTAAGCAGTTCGGAGAACCGGCTGTTAGAAGAAATTACTGGCCTAATCCTGTAAGGAAGGCAGGAAAGAAACATTCTGGTGTTGCTTACAGAAACTGCCTCTCCGTTAACCCTTGTTATATTCTTGGCAAGACTAGATTTCCTGTCTCAGGAACGTCTCTGGAGTTTTTTTCCCCTCCTTTGCTGGTACTTTGCTTGTGTGGAGTGACCATTCAAAGTTACAATGGCACTGAAAAAAGTGATTTATGACCATTTTTCACACTTACGACTGTTGCAGCATCCCCACAGTCAGGCAAGGTGATGCGTGCCTTGATGTGAGTGATATTAAGTTGGCCACGCCCAGCCAATAACATGACCACCAAGCCACGTTCACCCAGTCACAGAATCACCAAGCCACACCCACCAACTAAGCCACACCCACAGAACCAGTTGTTAAAAAATTTGAATCCCACCGGTGAGTAAGGGGGTAAGATAGACAGAATGAAAGGGAGGGAAGGAAGTGGGGGGGAGAAGAAAAGAAGAGGGAGGAAGAGGGGGAGGGTGGAAGGGATGGCGGGAGGAAGAAAGGAAGGAAGATGTCTGATGGTCATTGCCAGCTTCCCATAAGAAAATTCAATGAGAAAGGCAACATGAAGTCAGAAATCACTCCTGCTTCCACTGTGTTTTTTTTACTACCCATGATTATTCTGTTTCTCCGTTTAAATAAAGTACTGTATTTAAAACGATCATTCAATGGGTCATGGATTATCTAGCTATTTCACCAAGAGCAAGAATTTTAAGCCACGTAACATATATGTTTAATGTCTAATCCTGGTTACAAAAATAAGTTAGCTAAATGCTATTATGAAACAATCCAAGATATTTCATCACAATTGAATTGTATTCATTTTTAACACTGTTAGGCTTTTTTGAATTCTTTACAAAACATATTTGATTTTGTTTTCCCATGGCTAGATATCAAAATTTAAGATCAAGCTACCATATTTCTAAAAATGAAACCAAATATCTCTTAACTATTTTTTTAAAAAAAATTAGGGCAGTCTATGTAAAGAATGAAAATAACCTTTATTTTTAACCTGGTGAGAGATAGACTATAATTAATTTTTTTAAAAAAAACAGTAAACTGCTATTTCATGGAGAAAATTTATATTGCTAAGTGTTGACACTGATTTGTTGGCACATAATCAGAAACTATCAATACTGAAGGACACTTTAAAACAGTTATATTTAAACATGTCAGTAGCTACATTTAAAAAAAATCAAAAGTAAGCATAGGACATGAAAATCCAGATTAAGAACTCTATATACAGTTAATTGTTTTCATTCTTGTGTATCCACAGTTTATATTGGCATAATACCTTTTTTTTAAAAAAAATGGAGAGATTGTTTTTGGTAATATAAATAATGAAGTATTATCTAAATTAGACAACAACTGAATCAGACAACCAGTTCCAGTTCCTCTTCTTTCCTTTCACCAACTTCGTTTGTAATAATAGACCCGCAATATATTGCATTAAGACACACACACACACACACACATATACACAAACACCTCTCTTTGTACAAAGTCAGTCTGTTCCCATCATCTCATTTTCTGTACTTGCAAAGACAGAAAACTAGGTATAATGTTTAGAATACAACAGAATAGTTTATTGGCCAAGTGTACAGGCAAGGAATTTATCTCTGGTGCCTCTCAGTGTACATACAAACAACAAAGTTTGTAATCATAAGATACCAAGGAGAAGGAGAAGGTAGTAAAAGATGAGAAGGATAATAGTAATGCAATCATGCTACATGAGTAAATATCCATAGACATAATTGTCTAAGGCTGCTGTGGTAATTTGGTGTTCAGCAGAGTGAAGGCACAAGTTTATTCCATCCCATACTCAAAAGAAGCCTGAAATTATATTCCAACCTAATATAAGTGTGCATCTCTCTGAGCTGCCCAGTATACTGGCCTCATAAAGGGTCCTTCTGAAAGATGTAGAAGGACTATTTCGGCTACTTGAAGAGGGTGCATGTATAGGCTTAGGGCAAGGATTCAGAGGAAGTCTTAAAAGAACTAAAAAACAACAGCCAGTTTTCATGAACTGGACCTAAGAGGCCAAATAACACCCTTCTTTCTATTATTGTTTGCCCTTTGAGATAGACCAGGTCAAGAAACAGCCATTGATCCAGGGATGTATTTATGGTAGTAAGTGGAATAAGAGAATCTTCCAGCTCTGTCCCACCTTCTACAAAACACAATCAAAGAGGGGTTATTTTGAGTTTGTTTCTCATGCTTACTTCTGTTATAGGATAGTGTCTCTTTTCTGCAGTTTCCCCCTTAACAGCTTTCTCATACTTTGCTCAGATCAGTTCTGCATTATTTTACAATTGCAAGCATGTGTATTCCCATTCTGGGTTGGTTTTATAAGTAGCTGGATGAGAGGTTAAAGCCCTTTACTCTTCATTTAAAGTTCCACTTCATCTTGAGTCCCCTGCAGGTGTGATGAAAAAAAAGGGAAAATTAGTGCAATATAAAACTTGACCTTTAATTTCATGGAATATTTCATCTTCTTTTACTGCCATCAACAGAACACATGAAAGCACTGTCACCTGGGAAGCCGTTTATAAAGTTTCTCTGCTGATATTTCCTACGCTACGCTAAGTCAATAGGGAGGTGGGGTTTAATTTCAAATAGCTGACACAATTTTGCTTATTGCAGAGATCAGATGCAGCCCATCAGAATGCCTAAAGCCTGGGCTAAAAAAAAGAAGCCACCCCAGGCAAGAGTTTGTAGTTTTTCTCCTGATAAATGAACATATAGTAGATTAAAAGTCATGTTTGTTCTGTTCAGATCTTGCTCGTAAATGCTGGAGGGCATTTTATGCCAGAATCCTTGATGGGGTAATCACGATCCCTTGCAACAGCTTTCCCCAACTGGATGCCAATCAGAAACATGGGGGATTGCTCCATGATAAAATGTCAAGATAGAATTGAACCAGGGGTGAAATTCAAAAATTTTCCCTACCAGCTCTGTGGACATGGCTTGGTAGATGTGGCTTGGTGGGACTCAGTTTCTAAAAGGAAGACGCGTGGGCCGAGCCAACCAATTCAAATTGTCCCTACCACCTCTCCTGAGGTGGTTGAATTTCATCCCTGAATTGAACGTTCCCCACTCCATTGAAGAACATCAAGTGAAGGAAGGTGAAGTCTTACAATGAAAGTCACATGTCAGTTTTCATCATACCTGAAGATGAAGGCCAGAGGCTGACCATTAGATAATTTGTCCTCACATGTGCTGTAAGAAATAATTGAACGAGATTCAATAGAAGGCTAATATGAGGAACTGAAGATTGGGTTGTATTAGAGAGCAAGTTGTAAATAAGGGATATCTTCCCCTCCTTTAAGATCCAGGCCAACGTCATTCTCCATTGCTTTGAGAATTCCTCAGTCCTTCTCTGATGCATACAAAAGTGACATAGTTCTATGGCAAATAAATACAAATTAAGCAATCCTGGCTGTGTCATGATAAATTTGGGCATATGGCGTTACTTGCTGATAGTGCCTTTGGAACGCTATCCTATGCTGTAAGGCTTGTCTGGACACTTTTAAAGCCTTCCGGAACCCTTTAAGGTATGTAGATGCATGCCCAGAAGACTTTTCTGCTGGGGACTAGTCAGTAAACTGAAACTTTCCAGGCTATAGTTATGTTTGCACATAGATGGAAGACTATGAAATTTGTGAGGACAGTTGTGGCCATTAAAAGTTTCAGAATACAATCTAATATTAATTAATCTTGCACCTTTTTAGCCACCATTCCTTAACAATGAGCAGAAAAGGAACTTTTCTATTAGAACAACTTTAATGAATTATAAATTAGAATTTTGAAGCAGTGGTGGAATTCAAAATTTTTTTACTACTGGTTCGGTGGGCGTGGCTTGGTGGGTATGGTGTGGCTTGGTGGGTGTGGCTTGGTGGGCGTGGCAGGGGAAGGTTACTGCAAAATCTCCATTCCCACCCCACTCCAGGGGGAAGGTTACTGCAAAATCCCATTTCCTCCCCACCCCACTAACCTGCTTTCCAGCTCTGTTCTTCTGTGCAGGGCAACTAAAGAAGACCCAGCTGATCAGTTGGGACTCGGGAGGCAGAGAATAGATGGGGGCGGGGCCAGTCAGAGGTGGTATTTTCCGGTTCTCTGAACTACTTAACATTTCTACTACTGATTTTCCAGAACTAGTCAGAACCTGCTGAATACCACCTCTGTTCTGAAGTGTATACATTATTGAGTCCACTTACAATCTTTTTCTTTAGTTCTTTTTAGTGCAATATAGACAAGTTTCACTGAATGACCAAATAGAATTTACTAGTTTAATCTACTCCAACAACAATCTGTATTAACATTTTCTCTCCCCAAAACATTTTCAAATTGCTGGAAACCTCAAAAAAAAACAAAAACTGTTAATTTTGTTGTTATTGTTGCACATTCATACAACATGGGTAGTCTAATACCCACAATATTGTTTTTGCAATACACTGATGTTTCTGTTCCTGTTAAAAGAGATGGTAATATTTGTCAGAATTAATAGGGCCAAGAAAACTGGTCAGCAGTTTTGTAAGGTTTCTATAGTTTACTTGACTGAGGATTGTGATTCATTGTTAGTGCCTGATTATACTTTTATAATCTGTACTTAGTAAAAGTTGATTGGAGGTTGGCCCTCCAAAATTCAAAAGTTATTTCAAAGCATTATATAAGGCCATATCAGTATGAAGAAAGGATATCTAAGAAGCTCTGGTATCCTTAGATATTGCATGAAAGCTCTGTGGCATTATTTTCTTCCAACCTGTAACTTATACTTGTCCTGTAAAAACAGAAAATAAGGATTATTGAGGGACTATTGACTCATATGATTTGGTCTTGTGTGCTATTAATATTCTTTATTAGAATTCTTTATTGGCCAAGTGTGATTAGACACACAAGGAATTTGTCTCTGGTGCATAAGCTCTCAGTGTACATACAACAATAGTGATAGATCATTATCATAGTCATTGTAAAAATACATTCATCACAAAATATTAAATACAACACACTTAGTGATAGTCATGGATACTAAATAAGCAATCAACATTTTCTTCTGGAAAACTCTTTTAATATATAGCAGTTATCAGCAAATTTGTAAATGTAAAAGAAGTTAATATTACATTAAATTATACTTCAAAATGTGGAATTTGGCTGTTTTTGGCATACTTTGGTTTTGTCAGGTGCATGGAATTGCAAAGATAATTATTTTGAGAAATTGGAACAGAATTATTACTCTGGATAGTAAGGATTTGATTCAGGACAAGAGTATTAAAAAGGCAATTTTTAAACTAATTATAAAATAATGTTTCCCCTTGCCACAGATTGATTTAGAGCAATGGTTTTAATCTCTTTTAAATTTGAGATCTTTATATACTATTTCATATGAATTATAAATAAATTTTACTACTGGTTCGGTGGGCGTGGCTTGGTGGGTATGGTGTGGCTTGGTGAATTACTATTTTATATACTATATCTATATTGGCTTCATACTGCGATTGCTTATCTTTTTCTGTTTTCCATTTTGTTATTGCTTGTCATCAATTATGTTTTGCATTTTTCTTCTCTGTTTTTTTTGGTTTTTTTTTGTGGTTAGTTGTACTTTCTATTTTTTCCCATATCTTCAGTAAAATAAATAAAGTTTAAAAAAAGGACAAAGATTTGGGGTTTAATTGGAAAATAAGGATCCTCTTACTAACATGCTGCTTATTAATTTTTTAACAGGATTCACATTTTGGCATCCACTATTGGAGGCCAATGATTCTATAAACTGAGAATACTAGGGAGGTTCCCTGAGACAGATGGCGGGTGACAATTAAAGGGACACAGATGGCATTGGAAACAAGTTTAAATAAGGCAGACTCCATACACAAGACTGAAAAAGCATCTCATCTTCATTCCCCAGCTGGGCTCTGAGAGGTATAAAAAGATTTAAGCAAAGTCATGAAAGTCATGTCTTTTACAATAGACCACTTCATGTCCTGCCGTGAGAAAAGGCTGCAGGACCTAAAGCTCTTTATTGATTGGAAGCTGCAGTGTCACCCACTGAGTCATATTTTTTACAACCATGGGCTGATACAATTTTTTACAAGTATGGGCTGATACTATTTCTGCTTAGTCACAATGGTCATTTCTGAATTGCTTGTCTTTCTTCATGCACTATGAAAATATACAGAATTACTTGGAGAGGCAGTATGACTAATTATATATAGCTAACCATATGTCATATATTAATACAGTTCCTAATTCTATGTTTTATTTTTTTATTTTTTATTTTATTTGGTTTGTCAATTGCTTACAAGATAATAGGTATAAGTAAAAACATAGTTATGAATACATGGATACATATAAGAAAAATAAAAGAAACAATAAAAGAAACAATAGGACAGGGACGGTAGGCACATTGGTGCGCTTATGCACGGCCCCTACAGACCTCTTAGGAAAGGGGTGAAGTCAATAGTAGAAAGTCTAAGGTTAAAGTTTTTGGGGTTTGGGGAAGATGTATGTTAACATGTCACCTGTAAAAACATAAGAACACCATTTATTGGCAAAAGTTGTCAATGTTTATTGTGTTTGAATAATATTGAACCTCCTATTAGAGATGCTGACAAATGTTCATTTTGTCTCACCTTTGTCTAAGTTTTAAAAAAGTAAGCGCTGTAACCTTTTCCTTGTTAATCCTACATTCTGATCATTTTGATAAATCTTTTGTGCAGCTTTTAGTTATACAAAATCATTTTGAACCTAAAGCAAGAATTGAACTACACACAGAATTCCAAGTATGGCCTCAGGAAAAGAGCAAAATTACATCAGGATGAAGAATGTGTCATGTAGATGTAAGTGAATCTGAACAGTTAGTCTCAGATGCCTGAGGTTGCATATATTTTAGTAGATCAATTTGGTACTGTTCAGTGTCAGGTTTGGATATAGATGACATATGGATTCCATGGAATTGTAACTATAATTTTTAAAATACATGTGGATTTGTAATATTTTTTTCTGAATCTATTTAATAATCAGGTAGCTAATTGCCCACTACCTATGTTTCAATGTCATCATCTCATTCCTTTATACTATCTGTATTATAGGCTATATAACAGATCTATTGCTGGATTCACACAGCAGTCTAAAGCATCAACCAAGTAAAATACCCAATTTCTATCATATAAAATGCCATGAACAATCCAATAAATCATACAGTACAGTGTGATGGCCTACCATGCTAAAACTATATCTGGGGCAGAGGTGGTATTCAGCAGGTTCTGACCAGTTCTGGAGAACTGGTTGTGGAAATTTTGAGTACCAGCAAATACCGCCTCTGACTGAAGATTTTATAGTATCCTTCCCCTGCCATGTCCACCAAGCCATGCCCACAGAACCGGTAGTAAAAAAATTTTAATCCCACCACTGATCTGGGGTGACATCTGTTAGTCCACAAAAAACCATATTTTAGACTTAAACCAGTTAGATAGAAGGTTAAACATACCACTTAAAGTACTGTAAATCTGAAGATGCTTAAATATTTTCAGTTTAGTGTGACAGAGTTGTCTGTAGATTTGCTCTTTTGATTCATTTATTAATAGAAAAATTAGACAATATTCAATAGAAATGGTATTTTTATATATAGATAGGACCAATATTGAAAGGAAATGGGTTTTCACTGAGGCTTTTATTTAGACAGGTTAGAGGCTCCATCTTGTAGTCATGTTAAATGGAATAACTGCATAGCATAATATGCTAATAGAGATGTCACATGCATGTTTTGAAAAGTGCACAGTGGACACCATGATGAGGTAGTCATTTAATCTAAGATGATGGATTTAGAGCAGAATCAAATAACACATTAAAATAATTATGGATAAAGCAGTAAATGAAAACTCAAGAGTATAGTTCAACATGGAGTTATAATTTGGCTGTAAGATTTTAATTATGACTGCAGTTGTAAAAGTTATTATGTTTGCAGAAGATAATCCATCACTGAATGATTACAGCATGAGGGTCAGTAGTGCTCTCTAGAACAGTCATATTGATTTTAACTTTCCCCAGATATTTCTTGCATAGAATGAAATGCCAGAGCCACTAAATAAGATATCGCTCTTACAGTCAAAAATAAATTTCAAAAGTTTGAAAATCACAGATCTTGTTATGACTATTTTTTAATTTCTCTGTTTCTGTCTCTGTCTCTGTCTCTGTCTCTCTCTCTCTCTCTCTCTCTCACACACACACACACACAGAGAGAGAGAGAGATCTTTATCTTTATACCTATCTGACATGAAAAATGGCTTTCATGCCATGTGTTAACAATGGTCCTCCATTTATCCCATGGGACTTAGGGCCTAAAAATAAGTAAAACATACAATAAGACATATTTTCAATTATTATGTCATAAAAGATGAACTCTAATGACTTGGGCAATTTAAATTAAGTTAAATACAAAAACCATTATATATAACACCATAATAATGCAAGCCAAAAAAACCAGCATCATTCTGAGGTAGCAACAGGAAAGTTTCTCTCCAACCTCAGGGATAAAAACAGATAAAAGGTCACCCTAACAGGGAAAGAACCAGGTTTTTAATGCTTTTTAAAGGCTGGTAAGTGGAGATTATTCAAATTTGGGGGGTGGGGGTGGAGAGCTGAGTGCTGTGACAGGGATCTGCTACATGACATTGTAGAAAGAAAGCCAATTTTGCCCAATCTTTCAGGTGGGCAGAAACCATGGAGACAGAGAGTACTCAAACATCTAGGTTTTATGCCATTTAGGGCTTTAAAGTTGGCAGATAACATCTTGAATTACACATGGGTTCCAATAGGTGCCACTGCACTAGAAATCATTGCAGCTCATGGAAAATGAGTGTTACATGACTATGACCTGCCTTGCCGTCATGCTTGTGTTGCTGACTTCTGTACCAGCTGTAACTTCTAAATAATTTTCAAGGTTCCTCATGTAGTGCACATTGTAATTGTACATCTGCCAGGTAACCAAGACCAAGCAACCATAAGAAAAACATTATAGTCTGCAAAAAGAGACACCTGTCACACAAGGTGAATGTGTGCAAAGGCCACCCTGGCCAAGCAGGATCTTCCTATGCAGGAGAACCTCTAAACAAGATTAGAATGGGATAATGCAATCCTATTCAGATAAGAAATAGAAGACCCCAACATCAGGAGTTTCAAATTCAACATTCAATATTGCCAGAGTTGAATCTAAGCTTGTTTGTCCCTCTTATAGCCACATAGCATCTCTTAGCCTCCAGGCAATAAGATATAACTTCAATAGCATTGCTTGGCTATCTTAGGAATGAGTTGTATAACTGATTATCTTCAGTATAACTGATCATGAACTGATAGATGATCTAACCCAGGGTCATCGTGTAGAAATTAAATGGGGAGAGCATTAATCCCTGAGGCCCTTTGTAAAGAAGGGAATTGGACTTAGCCTGTTTCTTCCTATCAACATTGACTGAAACTGACCATGGAGACCACCTTAATATTGTATCTCTACTTCCAAACTTCAGTCAGTCGAGAAAGATATCATAATTGATTATATCAAGCCCTACTGAGAAATCAAGAAGAACTAGAATGATTGTACATCCTTCAACATAACTTCAGTACAAATCATTTACAAATGTGATGATAAAGACAGAATGCACTACTATATATATTTTACAAAGTGTCCCATTTGTCCTGTTACATGTTTTGCAATGATTCCTTTTATTCTGACAATTTGAAATAAGAAGAAATAGCAGCAAATTCTAAGTATGCATCATATTGTAAAATCCCCACCATGAAATTAACTTATTGCGTACTACAATGGCATACATATTTTGAGTGTATATGTGAAACCTTTGTGATCAAACCATGTACTTTAAGTTGAAGAAATATCTCAATTTAAATATTTCAAGACAAAATTTGTGGAACAATATGATTTTAAAAAAAGGTATAATATTAATTTGTAACTATTTCTAGATGGAAATTACCAAAGTGAATTTACTTGTGCAACTCATTGGGGTTTTAGGGAAGGAGGCAGGGAACAAAGTTCCTTCACCATACCACGTTTTCTCCAAATATTCTCAACCTTATCTGTGATAACTTCCACTTTTCCCACAGTGTCTTGCAAAGATTGTAAGTCTGTGGCATCACTGAGGTTGGAAGATTGTGATAAGAATAATAGCTATCAACTAAGTTGCTACAACTTATAACAACTTTTATTTCAGAAAAAGAAAATTTTAGGAAGAAAGAAACTGCATTGTTGTTGTTGCTGCTAACAAAATCCTACCCAAGAAATTGTTAGAGAATGCAATATTGAAAACAAACACAGTAAAAGAAAATCAAAATCTAGCCATGAAAATTAAATGTGATAAAGACCGTTCATAAAGTTTCATGCCTAGTTTTTTAATCTTTGAAATCATTCCAACTGCAGCCTTTAAAAAAAAAAGTATATACAGCCAATATGCCAATAACACCAGAAGTTGTTGCATACCTACATAGCCAGAAGTGCTGAAGTCAAAAGATTACTAAATTGAAGAAAGTTATTGAAAGAAGCTTGGAAGATTTCCTTTTTCCCTACTGTCAACAACAATCTTTTATATTTTTTCCTCTATATAGCCTTTCAATATAGCTTTATGTTAGCTTTATGCAATGATAGAAGCAACTTCTATGGTAATACATAGAAAATGTTAAGATGTTAGGGAATCAGATGTCCATAAAAAAGGGAAAATTGAAAAAGGAAGCGAGGTTTTTTTTAGAAACTATGATATATTTAAAACAGTTTAAAATATATCTATTGTCCATCTGTCATCTAATTTATACAATTTCTGTTATTAATATCTAAATAATATCTGCAATAGAAAACCAGAGACTGCTCTCATGTTTTGATAGAGTTGGCCATTCATGCTGTATTCTATTTCTTAAGGCTACCTACCCCAGTGCAGTTTGACATGGTTTTATTTAATGTTGTCTGATTTCAGTGAATTGGTTTATATTCTGTTGAATAGATGGCACTTCTGAGTAAATACAATTCATTAGCAGAGTGTAAATTCACTTGTACAAAACAAGTAGCAGTCCCTATCACTAAACATACAGAGCTTTGTTTGTTTTCCAAGTATTGAGCATATCTAGCCATGTTCACTCTTGCTGGATTATGGCAGATCCAAACTGCTTCATATTAGATGAAATCTAGCAATATATTTCTTAAGATTAAATCAGTCTAAATTATAACAGTTACAATAAATTGTATAAAATCTATTCACTGTTTTTTTAAAAGTGACTCTAATGTCAAGTAAATATTAGAGCTTTTCAATATCTTTCCAGATCAACTTTGTGGAGAAAGTAATCAATCTTCATTCCAATAGAGAAACAAGGAGACGTAATCATCATAATTATCCTTAATTTCACATGCTAGAAAAATAATGCTTAGAGAACTCAATGTAGGTTAGAGCCTTGAATGGAAGAAGAGAGACCCAATATTCAAGCTGGCTTTAGAAAGGCTACAAACATTAAACATGATTGTCAATGCACACTGGATAATTGAGAAAGCCAAAAATATCACAATAAGTCTACATGTACTTCACTGATTATAGAAAGGCCTTTGATTGTGTCAATTATGTCTGGAGAAAGGGCTCTGAAAAATGGGAATCCCATAACATCTTAATGTCCTTATGAAAAACTTACATGCAGCCAGGAAGCCACAGTAAGGACAGAACATGGCAAAACATGTTGGTTTCAGATTGGCATAGGAGTTCAACAAGGCTCCACACTTTATCATTATTTATTCAGTCTATGTGCTGAATATAACTAAATATGCATTAAGGAAGACACTAGCCTGAAAGCTGAAAATGCAAAGGATCTGCAAGGTACTAAAAGCCAAAAGTACAGTAAAAATGGGACTAAAATTAAATTTAAAGAAGAAAAAATAATGACACCAACCTTACAACACCAACCTTAGAATTGACAATGAAGATATTCAAGTGGTCAATAGCTTCTGCCTTTCAGGATCAACCAGAGGCAAAAGTAACTGAACAAGAAGTCAAGAAATTTGTGGCAAAGTGGCACTTGGTAGTGCTATGAAAGCCTTGGCAAAGATTTTCAAATGCCACGATAAGTTTATACTTACAAAGATGAGTAATGTGCAAGCCATGATATTCCCTATGATGCTCTATGGAGGTGAAATTTGGACTTTGAAGAAGCAGGATAGGAAGAGTTTTGGTGCCTTTGAACTTAGATGTTGGAAAAGTCTTCTGAGAATATCATGGGCAGCCAAGAAAACAAACTGATGGATCACTGAACAAATTAACTCAGAGTTCTCACCTGATGCACAAATAATTAGGTTCAAACTGTCCTAGTTCAGACGCAACATGTGAAGACTGAGGAGTCTCTGGAAAAAACTCTAATGCTAGGAATGGTAGAAGGAAAGAGAAAAAGAGCATGACCCAGAGCAAGGTGGATGGATTCAGGTATACAGTAGTGACAATGAGTGCACCATTGGAAAACTGGAAAAAAAAATAGATTAGGAAAGTCATGGAGAAAATTTATCTATGCGCTTGCTATGAGTAAAAATGATTTGATGCCACGTAATTAGAGTTAAATATCAGATCAAGCAAGGTTTAGCAAAAATCTTAAAGTTTTTGTTGAAAATTTTTCTGGAAATACATGAATGAATGTTACCATTGTTTATATATTGGTAAGGAAACTTGTTGAAAACATTAATACCCCATAGGAACTTACAGTATACACTCTTATATAACTTATAAAAAGAAAGAGCTTCTGATTGAAGAACTAAAACCTAGATTTTATTTTTTGTCATGCAGAAAATGCAACCTGAGAATGACTGTTCCAGAACAATGTGCTATTATAATCTCATCAAACACTAGAATTCAATGCTGAGAATCTTCTAAGAGACTGTCCTTTGCAGATATACTGGCAGGTATTACAAATATTTTGGAGGAGGTCAAGACTGGGTGCCAGGGATGGGATTCAAATTTCTTAACAACTGGTTCTGTGGGTGTGGCTAAGTTGGTGGGTGTGGCTTGGTGGTCATGTTATTGGCTGGGTGTGGCCAACTCAATATCACTCACATCAAGGCACGCATCTCCTCTCCTGGCCTCTCATGACTGTGGGGATGCTGCAACAGTGTAAGTGTGAAAAATGGTCATAAGTCACTTTTTTCAGTGCCATTGTAACTTTGAATGGTCACTCCACACAAGCAAAGTGCCAGCAAAGGAGGAGAAAAAAACTCCAGAGAAGTTCCTGAGACAGGAAGTCTAGTCCTGCCAAGAACATAATAAGGGTTAACGGAGAGGCAGTTTCTGTAAGCAACACCAGAATGTTTCCTTCCTGCCTTCCTTACAGGATTAGGCCAGTAATTTCTTCTAACAACCAATTCTCCGAACTGCTTAGAATGTTAACAACCGGATCTAGCGAATAGGTGCGAACTGGTAGAATCCCACCCCTGCTGGGTGCCCCTTGAACATTCAAATTCTGACTTCAGAGAATATCACTAAGATAAAGGGAGACTGAGTTTGAAATCATGATAGTAAGTATTCTTTTTCTATGTATATATGAACATCACACTGACAAGAAACCTAACTTGGTAAATCCTTGCTGCGTTTGAAAAACTGTTCTACTCTTTTTTTAAAAAACCAGCCTGTTGCTAAGGTTTCTTCCATCTCCTTGCTCTGTTTTAGATAAAGAATATAGAAGCATGCTCAATTGCATAGAACTCCAAGCAATTTTCTCCTTTTCTTTCTTTCCCCCAACGCTAGAGAATCTCTGCATAGAATCCTCGACTCATTCCTTTCTTTCTTTTTTCCTTCTCTGACCCAATGTTCACAGAGAGCTATAAAACTGTATTTTTAAATAGCTTCTCAATAAAATCTCTTATCCCACAAAGCCACTGATTTCATCTCAGTAGTTTCCCTGAGCACATTGCAAGCACAGTCTCACGTCTACCCTTCATTTTTAAAGAAGTAAACACATTAGTTTTAATAGTAGCCGATCCTCTTGCAGAACAGATCTGAGGTTACAGTTGAAATGCTTGGACCAAACGCTTGGAATAGGTTTTCTGCTTTGTTCCAGAAAATCTTATTTTCCAATTATCAATAAACAGTCTGCAAGAAAATATGTATTCTGAACTAGCACAATAACGACATACTGCTACAGCCTACATGCTGTGAATCTGGAGAATAAAGCTATGAATAACCTTGGTGATGCTGCGGATATACCATAGATGTCTGAATCTTATTGCTTGGAAGACATGACTGGGAAGTTCTATTGTGCTCATGTCCTGCATAGAGGCTTCCCATAAGGAAAGGATAAGCCAGTGTTTGGCTAGTGGGAGAACAAATGTTGTCGGTGATAAGCCCTAGAAACTAGAAGATAAGAGAAATAAATAAGAAATGAATCAAACAAAGATGACTTATAATGTTTCATTAAATTATGAAATAGTAACTTAATGATTAGTATAAATATGCTTCCCAGAGTTACCTTATGGTAAGATGGGCAGCCATTTTTTCCCAGTTGAAGAAAAAACAAATCCAATAAATAAATATAATCAGCAAAGCCTCATGAGCTTTAAATAAGTGTAGAATAATTTTTAATATTTGATTAAATTTCCATGTAACTAATGTATTCACTAATTTGTTGTCTAGAACTAGTGAATTTATTTTTGTTATACAGTATTTAATTGATTGATAAGCAAGTAAAATACTTCTCAAAGAGTTCTCCATTGGTGGGATATGGTTATTTTGGTTTGTTTCCTAGGCTGTATAAAGAACATGTTTGAACAAACTATAAATTACAACATTTTCAAGCCATTAATGTTATCTATTTTGGGTACTTCAAAGAAAGTATGTATATAAATACAAAATATAACATGAAAAATAAATAAATGAATATAATACAAATGAATAAGTCAGGGGTTTACAACTGCCATGGAGGTTAGGGTTAGGTTTTCTATTTTATCATTAAATAGCTGTAAATAGGCAATATGCTGTATATTATATGGAGTATGTCATGTCTAAAAACTAAGGGTCACTATTATTTATCTAATAGTGACTATTAGGAACCATGATAAACATACATAAATCTAATGATTTAACTAAGGATCTATTCTGATTTAGGTTTCTCATAAAATTTAAATATAAATTCTATGCAATATACTGTATATTATTTTGCTATGCAAAGCCCAGACTGTGTATTAGATTAAGTTGAAATCTTTGTTAGGTTTACTTTCAAAATATGAAGTTGTTCAAGACACTGACACATACTTCCACTGCCTGTTTAGCTATTCTTTCATTGTGAAAGGATCAAATGATCTTTCATGGGTCACTAAAATCTATGATATGCAAAAGCACAGAAAGAAGCTAAGAAACCAGAATGTAAATAGAAAAAAAGATGGGAGGAAGTAATTGTGAGCCTAAGAATCAATGGCTTTGTTTCATAATATGCCTAAGTGGGTAATAGGATAATTATGGGACAACATGGAAAAAGGGGTAAATTGATCCAATCATTTAATTTCAAAAGGGCAAAGCAAAACCATGTTGCATAAATGTAAATAAATCCAACCTATTATCCAATTCTATAAATTGCTATATTTTACATTCTTGATCTTTAAAAAATTCCATTATGGAACTCATTGCCAAGACCTTCAATCAGCAGAATACCATTTCTCTAAACTGATTTTATGCAGTGACAGCCAATGCTGTTTTTCTGTCTAAGATAAAATGATGTAATCACACCATGAAGCCTTGCCAGAATCTCTGTACTTGATGTACAGACTAATGTGGTACCAAAGTCTTATCAGAGAAAATGGTTGTGAGTCGTGACCCTGTAGTCACAGAATGATAACTTTGATTTAGTTGCCCAAATCATTAGAAAAGATTTGATTGTATTAGTGACTGACTGGATTAAAAAGTTGTAGAACCAGGGCCATTTTATTATCATGGCATGTTCATGAAACTTGTCTAATCAGAATTGTTTGATGTCTGATGTTGGATACTATCTTTTCTAAATCCATTCATTTTCCAGATTGTTTTATGTTACATCTCACTCAACTTTGTGACAAAGTTGATAATGATCAAATATTAAGTGACAATCTTCATTATGGGGAAAATTTCTAGACCTCAAGATAAATATCTGAGTTTTTATTTTTCAGTTTAAAAACAAAAGTGGAACATTGTTGTTCTTAGCATATTTCTCAAAAAGAATTCCTTCTATCTAAAAAGCTATTTGTTCATTCTGATATTTTGTGGACAGATTTTTACTACATCTTTGTAATTTTTGCTTATAATGTTGCAAGTATTTGGCAGAAAAATTACTGCAGCCATTTGAAAGTCCCAGGATCATTTCCTGTTTATAGGAAAGAATCATTTTGGAATCTCAGAATATTTCAGTTGCATATGCAAAAATGTTATAATGGTTGCCTAGGAACAAGAGACAGAGATTCAGGGGCAAAAAAACAACAACCAAGGACTAAAGAAAAATAATGGAAATAGTATAGTTGGATTGTATTTGGATTGTTGGTCAAACCAGAAAGAGTTCAATTTTTGTAAATTTTAAAGAAAACTTCTTGATTTCTCTCCAGCTGTTCTTGCATGCTGGGTTTTAACCATTTTAAACAACATATGCTTCCAAATCCTACTTTAATAAAAGAATCTCAGCTGACTATCTAAAAACTGCCTAAATAAGAAGGAATTTAGTCAGTGATGCTTAAAGGTTTGTATACAGGTCCCATGTGCTGCAATAACAACCTTCTTTTCTGTCTTTTTTCCTGTTAATGCTTTTTAAATGTGTATCAGCTATTAGCCTACTAAAATGTGTGTTTGTGTGTGTGTTTATATTAACACTGAGTATGCACTTTACTTTTGAAATTATTATTTTACTATTTGATAGAGTTGTTTAGAATGAAATCACTTCCCGGTTTCTAGATGAATTGATGAGTGACAGCTGTGTGGAATATTTAGACAGCTAAGACATATGGCAGAACAATGGCGTATGCTAAGGATACCTGAGACATTTCAACTTTGCATGCAAATGGATTTGGCAGCCTGAGTAGATGAGGACTGGATGTAGTATAATTGTCATGTACTGAGTTTGGGGCAATAATGGCATGCTGCAGTGCAGTTCTGCAAGCCACCTGCCTGTTGTATTACATGCTTAAGCTAAGATCATTTTGCAGAACAAATATTTGAAATCATTGCTTTATGATGCTAGAGCTATTTTCTTCCTTCAGAAGAGTCTACTGCTGAAAAATGTCAAATCCTTAAAGGAGTGACGGGTGAATTCCACTTGATTCAATTCATAACTGAATTGCTATTTATGTACTTACTAGAAAGTGTTCAGGGAACAAAATATTTTTGGATAGTTCTATCCAGGTTTATTATCTGACGCATGAATTCTGAAGCTTATATAACCATATATATGATACTTTGCATCCTGGGAATTCATTTGGTTTCATTGCCCTCTACCAATCTCATCGCATCAGCCTAGGCAGCTTTTTTATTAAACTGCACAGCCCTTTCAAAAGAGAAACACAATTGGGAATAGAGAACTGGATGGATAATGACAGGCTTCAAAGGCACTTCAGTGAAACAAGAGTATTGATCGAAATGGAAAATGTATTTGCCAGACAAGAAGCTGCATGCTGTGGACTTTCACAGGATTTTCAAAATCAAAGCCAGATTGGCCAAGAATAAAGAAGAATCTGATGCATGATACTTACACCATTACAACTTATTATGAATAATCGTAATTTGACCAATAAGTGAAGTTTTCTACATTTCCTTATGAAATAGCTATCTTGTTCTACTTAATTTTGCCAGTTTATATAAATCCTTTTTAAGGAGTTTTTGTCTATGTACATTTACCCTGCATTTTTATTATAAAGGACAGTCCTTTATTTCAGAAAGTTGTCATTTAAACTTATTTTTCGGAAACCCACTTTTGTCCCTTGATTATTTAACAAATGGTACCACTTAATGTAGTTTTTCACATTCACAGGAAAATGATGAAAATGAGTTGTCTTTTTAAAATAAATTTACATATTGTGTTTGATTTTAGATATTTTTATTAGGATATACCTTTTTGTAACGTTTTTCTTGGTTTTGCTCTTGAATTTTCCTATGCAGAGCAAAATTATAAACAAAAACAATTAAATTTTTATTCTTATGAACTTCTT
This sequence comes from Notechis scutatus, assembly GCF_049901735.1. Lineage (NCBI taxonomy): Eukaryota > Metazoa > Chordata > Lepidosauria > Squamata > Elapidae > Notechis > Notechis scutatus. The sequence goes on along the minus strand of NC_142011.1, from coordinate 161,399,507 downwards.
AAAAATTTGACCCTTTTTACAGATTTTTCCTCTATTTTCTCCAAGAAAATATAGTCATCCTAGTTATATGAGGAATACAAAGTTATTAAGTCGTGTTACAACTTATTTTTATGACTTCAACAACTCACATGGTAAGTTGGATAATTACTAGAGGCAATGATTTCATTACCTTTCTTTCACTTCAGTAGTAAACAATATATAGAAGTTGTATTTTCTTCTTTCCAGAAAAGACTCTTGCATCAGGATTTTGTGACCATTTTTGAATTCAGAGAAGATATAATATAAAATGAATTCTAGTAATCACTAGGACCAACTCTCTTCATACTCTACATAAATGACCTCTGTGATCATATTAAGAGCAACTGCGTTCTCTTCGCTGATGATGTAAAGCTGTTCAATACCACAGACAATACTGCTACCCTACAAAAAGATCTTGACTATGTATCAGAATGGTCAATCAAATGGCAACTTCAAATCTCAACATATAAATGCTCTGTCCTACATATTGGCAAAAAAAATCAGAAAATAAAATACAAGCTGAATAGTCAAGACTTGTTGATGATCTAAGCTCTGTAAAGGACCTTGGAATACTCATCTCTAATGATCTGAGTGCTAGAGCCCACTGCAACTACATAGCCAAAAAGGCATTAAGAGTTGTTCATCTAATCCTATGTAGCTTTTTCTCTGGTAATATCACACTACTAACTAGAGCATACAAAACTTTTGCTAGACCAATACTTAAATACAGCTCATCAGTCTGGAAACCGCATTACGTATCTGATATTAATACAGTTGAGAAAGTCCAGAAATATTTCACTAGAAGATTTCTCCACTCCTCTACTCATTGCAGAATACCTTATGCAATTCTAGACCTAGACCACCTAGAATATGATGCCTTTAGTCTGATCTAAGTATAGTATATAAAATTATACATTGCTATGTTCTCCTATACTTCAGCTTCAACCATAACAATACAAGAGCACACAATAGACACAAACTCAAGGTAAACCACACCAAACTTGATTGCAGGAAATACGACTTCAGCAACAGAGTGGTTAATGTCTGAAATACTCTAGCTGACTCTGCGGTTTCTTCCCCAAACCCCAAAAACTTTAACCTTAGACTGTCTACTATTGACCTCACCCCTTTCCTAAGAGTAGGAAAGAGTAGGGGGCGTGCATAAGCGCACCAACATGCCTACCATCCCTGTCTTACTGTTTCTTTTTTTTTATTTGTATCCATTTCATGTATTCATAACCATTGTTATTTTTATACCTGTTATCTTATAATCGCTTGACAAAATAAAAAAATAAATAAAAAAACCTAAATGCTACTAATAAGCCATTAATTATAACTTGATTGGATGAAATAACCACTCAAATAAGTAGCCAAAAATAATTGTACAGCACAACTTGCCTTCTTGGCAACTGACTCATATTTATGTTCCGGGGTCACGTGATCACCTTTTGCAACTTCTGACAAGGAAAGTCAATGGGGAAGCCAGATTCTTTTAACAACCATGTTACTAACTGAACAACTTCAGTGATTCACTTAACAACTACTGCAAAAAAGGTTGTAAAATGGGGCAAAATTCACTTAACAATGGTCTCAGCAATGGTCTCACTTAGCAACAGGAATTTTAAGCTTAATTGTGGTCATAAGTTGAGGATTATATGTAGCCTGTGAGTTCTAGATATGCTTCAGCCATGAAAGCCAGATGGATGACCTTGGGCCAATCACTCTCTCTCTCAGCCCAGCCTCATTTCACACGGTTGTTGCTGTGGAGGAAATAGGAGGAGAAAGGTGAGTTGGTATGTTCACAGTTTTGAATTGTTTATAAAAAAAATAAATTTGGGAAATAAATAAATAAGCAAATCATACCTGCTCACCATAGTTACATTTAATAGTTGGGATTCTTTCATGAAGAACAAAGCAAGACGCTCCAGAGGGAAGCAATCTAAACCCTAGTTCATTTAAATACATCATGGTTGCTGGCCAAAAATCTCAAAAAGGCTGCACGGGAGGAAGCAGTTATAATCTTTTTGTAGATTTAATTGGAGCTGCAGTGGGAAATACAGGGGCATAGAGAATACAGGACAGGTGGCAACTCTAATTGAGGTGTCTCATTAACCTCATATAGTTATTTTCTGAAAAGTCATTGGATATTCAAGTGGTGTATTTTGGTAATCCACAGTAGCAGTATTGATTTTCTATTTTCTCTTTAGTCATAATTTCCTTTCATGATTGCCTTATGCCCTGTTATCCACTACACTATCATTCACACAAAGAGAAATATGGAATTATCAGTTCTTCCAGAAGATGAATTTATGAAAGTTTGAGCTTATCATCTGAGTCAAATAGTCATGGGACAGTCTCCCTCCCTCCCTCCCTCTCTCTCTCTCCCTCCCTCCCTCCCTCCCTCCGTGTGTGTGTGTGTGTGTGTGTGTGTGTGTGTGTGTGTATTTCAGACTGTGAAATTTGTCATGGGGACTGAAAGTAGATCATTCTTCTCAGTTTTTAAAGTCCATCTTCTGCCCATTCTGGAGTACTTCCATTTTATTTATCTTTCTTGTAAAATGACTACTTGCTATTGATTTTCTATTCTTTCAGTAGGTTTGTTTAAACTTTGAATTGCTTATTACCCTCCATTTTATGACCAAATCAACTTCTACCTAACCTTTGAAGAATTTATTGAGGCTCCAAACTATATGAATAGCAGACCTCTAGAGTTAAGCCAAATTGGCAGTTAGGCCTTTTACTTCGGTACTTCAGTTCTTGAATTAGTACTTCAGTTCTTTACCAGAGAGCTATTTCTGCAAAATAAATCCTACTTAAATCTCTAGACAGAGAAAAGTGTTGTCAAATGTTTAGCATTGACATCCTGTTGCCTAAGTTGGCCTTTCATTGTCTTACAAGATGGCATTATAATTTTTTTTTTTAAGAAAGATGGTAATATTATCTTACTAGTGAATATTATCCTATTAATGTAATTGTTGATCATCATCTTCATTAAAGACTTAGACAAGAGGATAGAAGGGTAACTCACCAAATTTGCAGGTGATACCAAGCGAGCAGGAATAGCCAACACTTCAGAAGATAGCCTCAAAAAGGATCTTGACAGACCTGAAAATTGGGCCCTATCTAAGAAAATAAAATTTAATGAAGAGAAGTAAGTACATTTAGGAAAGAAAAACCAAATGCACAGGTATAGAATAGGTGATACCTGGCTCAACAATAGTAATAGTAGTAACTGCAAGAGGGATCTTGGAGCCCTAGTGGACAATCACTTAACTATGATCCAGCAGTATGCTGCAGCGGCCAGAAAAGACAATGCAATCCTAGACTAATAAAAGGATAAAATCAAGATCACATCAAGTGTTAATAACATTTTATAGTGCCTTGGTAAGACCAAACTTGGAATATTGCTTCCAGTTTTGGTCTCCACAATATAAAAAGTTATTGAGACTCTAGAAAGAGTACAAAAAAGAGCAACAAATGATTAGAGGACTGGAGGAAAAAACATACAAAGAATAGTTGCAGGAATTGGTTATGTCTAGCTTAATGCAAAGAAGAACTAGGGGTGATGTGATACAATATGATAGCAGTGATCCAATATTTGAAGAGCTGCTACAGAGAAGAGGAGATCAACCTATTCTCCAAAGCACTTTGAAGCCAGGACAAGAAGCAATGGATGGAAACTAATCAAGGAGAGAACCAACCTAAAACTAAGGGAAAATTCCTGACAGTTAGAACAATTAATCAGTGGAACAATTTGCTTCCAGAAGTTGTGAGTGCTCCAACACTGGAGATTTTTAAGAAGAGATTGGACAACCATTTTCTTAAATGGTATAGGGTTTCCTGCTTTTCTAGTAAAATCCTCTTCCAACTCTTTTATTCCATTGTCATCTTTATTTCACATTTAAAAAAATAATGATTTCATCTTTTATGATTTTCTTAGGTGCCATTATTACTATCTTTATTGCCCTAGGAGGCAATAAAGAGGAAGACACACACACATACACACATATAAAAGATAAAATTGAAAAACACATAAAAATAGTCAGATATATCATACAAAAGCATTTGTTGTTAAAGCAATAGTTCAAGCTACTTTGATTTACTATTAGTTGTGAAGTATTTGGTGCCTTTGGTTACCTTTGTGCGCACATACAATCTCCACTCCCCACCCCTGAATGTATATATTCCTCACAGCTATGTTACACTGCTAGTTGGCAAAATATTATTGGAATATTTTTGAATGCTGACTAGTTGCATCTAATTGTATTCAATGAGAGTATTAAAGAATTTTTTAAAAACTGAATCATTCTAATTTTTAACACTTGGCTAATTTTATTAAAAAGTAGGGTTTTAAAACATTTTCTTCTACTGGTCATTTATTCTTTTTTATGTTTATTAGCATATGTTTTTCTTTTTAAAAGGAGTCAGTAACTTTTCTAACTTCAGTCACACTGACTAAGTGGGAGGTTTTTCTACTGACGTCAGTAAGCTGTGGGTCAGGCCCTTAGTGCAGGCTCATAATACATAATTCAGGTTTCTAATGCATTTCAGATTCCATTTTTGACATTTTGCTGGTTGGTTATCCTCCCAGAAGTAAAGCTATCATCAATGTTCTTTGCTGCCCGAGGACAACTCTATATTTATCCCTAGCCCTCTCTAGATGGCCTCTTTTTCTATGTTTCTAAGCACATATTGTCCTTGAAAACAAATATACGTCAATTTCTTCTAATGTTCCTTTTCTCTGCTCTAAGTCCATTATTACTGAGGAAAAAAAAATCCTAAATTAATGTACATTTGGTATCTCAAGGTCTTGCCATCTGTGATGATTTATTCTTTGTCTTCCCTCTGGCCTTCTTTATCACCTGCAAAGTCCCTCCCTGAAATCTTTTCCATGATTCTTTTTGGGTTTTCTATTAGAATAGAATAGAATAGAATAGAATAGAATAGAATAGAATAGAATAGAATAGAATAGAATAGAATACTTTATTGGCCAAGTGTGATTGGCCAAGTGTGGACACACAAGGAATTTGTCTTGGTATAAATATTCTCAGTATACATAAAAGAAAAGATACATTCATCAGGAGTCGAGAATCATAAGGTACGACATTTAATGTTAACCTTATTAATATACACTGCTCAAAAAAATAAAGGGAACACTTAAACAACACAATATAACTCCAAGTCAATCACACTTATGTGAAATCAAGCTGTCCACTTAGGTAGCAACACTGACTGACAATCAATTTCACGTGCTGTTGTGCAAATGGAATAGACAGCAGGTAGAAATCATAGGCAGTTAGCAAGACATCCCCAATAAAGGAGTGGTTCTGCAGGTGGTGACCACAGACTACTTCTCAGTTCTTATGCTTTTTGGCTGATGGTTTGGTAACTTTTGAATGCTGGCGGTGCTTTCACTCTAGTGGTAGCATGAGACAGAGTCTACAACCCACACAAGTGGCTTAGGTAGTGCAGCTCATCCAGGATGGCACATCAATGCGAGCTGTGGCAAGAAGGTTTGCTGTGTCTGTCAGTGTAGTGTCCAGAGCATGGAGGTGCTACCAGGAGACAGGCCAGTACATCAGGAGATGTGGAGGAGGCCTTAGGAGGGCAGCAACCCAGCATCAGGACCGCTACCACCGCCTTTGTGCAAGGAGGGACAGGAGGAGCACTGCCAGAGCCCTGCAAAATGACCTCCAGCAGGCCATAAATGTGCATGTGGCTGCTCAAACGGTCAGAAACAGACTCCATGAGGGTGGTATGAGGGCCTGACGTCCACAGGTGGGGGTTGTGCTTACAGCCCAACACCGTGCAGGACGTTTGGCATTTGCCAGAGAACACCAAGATTGGAAAAATTCGCCACTGGCACCCTGTGCTCTTCACAGATGAAAGCAGGTTCACACTGAGCACATGTGACAGATGTGACAAGGTCTGGAGATGCCGTGGAGAACGTTCTGCTGCTTGCAATATCCTCCAGCATGATCAGTTTGGCAGTGGGTCAGTAATGGTGTGGGGTGGCATTTCTTTAGGGGGCCTCACAGCCCTCCATGTGCTCGCCAGAGGTAGCCTGACTGCCATTAGGTACCGAGATGAGATCTCAGACCTCTTGTGAGACCATATGCTGGTGCGGTTCGCCCTGGGTTCTTCCTAATGCATGACAATGCTAGATCTCATGTGGCTGGATTGTGTGAGCAGTTCCTGCAAGACAAAGGCATTGATGTTATGGACTGGCCCACCCGTTCCCCAGACCTGAATCCAATTGAGCACATCTGGGACATCATGTCTCGCTCCATCCACCAATGCCACATTGCACCATAGACTGTCCAAGAGTTGGGGGATGCTTTAGTCCAGGTATGGGAGGAGATCCCTCCAGAGACCATCTGCCACCTCATCAGGAGCATGCCCAGGTGTTGTAAGGAGGTCATACAGGCACATGGAGGCCACACACACTACTGAGCCTCATTTTGACTTGTTTTAAGGACATTACATCAAAGTTGGATCAGCCTGTAGTGTTTTTTTCCACTTTAATTTTGAGTGTAACTGCAAATCCAGACCTCCATGGGTTGCTAAATTTGATTTCCATTGATAATTTTTGTGTGATTTTGTTGTCATCACATTCAACTATGTAATGAACGAAGTATTTAATACGAATATTTCATTCATTCAGATCTAGGATGTCTTATTTTTGTGTTCGCTTTATTTTTTTGAGCAGTGTATATGTAATACTGAAATATAATTTAATGTGAAATTAATATAATTCATTTATACAAATCATTAATATGAAACAACAGAATAGAATTGCAATCTGCTGCCATGTCCCTGCCACCATGCCTTGTTTGTCTTGTCTTCTAGCATCCATGGAAGAAGGTCCGTGATCTGGAATTGAGCACAGAGGGAGCCTTCAGACATCAAACAGAGTCCCATTATTATACATTCCATCTTCATCCCAAAGGCAGTGAAGTTGGAGAATGCCAGTCCATGGAATCCATTGTAGCCCATTTCTCCAAGCTTATATATATGAATGGTTATATTAATATGCACAGGTAGGAATTATATTTTCATTGAAGATAATGCTGGGGAAAATAGATAATTTTAGTTCAGTGTGATCCCTTCCACACCTTTTTATGTCTCTCCTGTACAGTGGACAAAAACAACATTATGAAATCTTTTTATTGTCAATTTTCTTCAGTTTCATTACCTTTTATTTACTATTGCTTTTTATGTTTTAGATAAGTTCATGTTAGATTTTATAGCTACCAGACCATGACTATACTGAATACTGCTTTATATGGCGAAAAACCTGAGCCTACTGAGTATCATATAACTGTTAAACCTACAGAAATATTGCCAAGAAGAAAATGAACAAACTTAATGTTCTATGTCTTTTTAAATATATTTTTGCATCTGTCTAAATTATCAAACCTTCTATCTGCTATTCTTATGCCATATAATTGTTTGTTCACCAAAGCAAAGTGGAGCAGAAAATGCACTTTGAATGAGACATGACTGGAGAGTTTCACTCATATTCCTCTCCCCCTCCTTCCTGCAGTCATTTTTCCAAGGAATTCTGATAGCACCTAAAGGCGGATTTACTGATCTGGAATTCAATTTCCAAATCTTTCATTGTTCATTGGTGCTCAATGACATTTTAAACTTTAATGAATGAAACTAAGGCAATGAAACAAAGAGTGGAGAACCTGAATTCATTCTATGCCTTTACTTCAGAATGAGGAAACAGATTTTCACGAATTCCTAAATGACATCCATAATTGGTGAATAAAATGTAATCGTAATGCCATAATACTATTATTAATTTATTTTATTTGTATCCTGCTTTTGTTAGTTTTACAAATAATTCAAGGTGGTAAACATATCCAACACTCATTCCCCTTCCTATTTTCTCCATAATAATAACAAACCTGTGAAATGGGTTGAGCTGAGCATGAATATAATATAATATTTAATTTTAAGATTTTCAATTAGCACCTCTGGTGCTAGAATTCTTTTCCAATTTTGATACAGTATGAATTTCTATATGAATGTTGTCATATCATTGTTTTTCTACTGCTAATTTTAAAACATTCGTTTGCAGTGTTATAGTAATTTATTTTCATATGGAATTCTTTTTAGTTTTTATTATTTATCAATTCAATATAAAATAATTTATTGAAAATAATAAATGTTTGATATGAAGATAATGGAAAAATGATAACCTGCAGTTATAATTGAAATACTTTGCTGATTTCCAAAGATAATATTTGGGAAGTCCAAACTAATTTAGCAGTAGAAAGTCTATTAAACTGCAAATTAAAGAGGAAAGAAACACAACCAGCTCATTTGGTTTTCATGGCTAAGATGGAACTTGAACTCACAATCTCCTGTTTTAACCACTAGACCAAATATGCTTTAGTGTGTGATCCCTATCAGCTGGAATCATGAAGTGAAGGAAAAAGAAAATACAAAACAAGGCCCAAAGGCTGAAAAGAATAACCTTAAGCACCATAAGACTCACTCATGTAAAGAAAGTCTAGAGCAGAGGTGTCAAACTTGTGTCATCATGGCAGCATCACAAAACATATCAGGACTTTCCCCCACTTTGCTAAACTGGGCGGGGGCGTAGCATCCGGGGCGCGGGGCATGAGTTTAACAGCCATGGTCTGGAGGAATTTTAAAAAAAAAATTCTCAAAATCCCCTAATTTTGACTTTACATAAATTTTGCCTCTAGTAATCCTTAGAAAATATGAAATAACAACAATAGTTTACCTCAGTTTGTACTGGTATTTTATTACATTTCATAAAATACTGCTAAACATACATTTCAAAACATTTATTTTTCTTCAAAACTTCAGAAATCTATCATCCAGCCGTGACTAATTAGATTGTTTCATGGTGTGACACAACACTTACAACAAATAACTGAAGATTAAAGGAATACTTATATAAGACCTCATATGATGAATTCGATGTTACAGATTTCATCTATATTTGTCAGGAAGTACGGAGCTTGTTAACTAGACCAAGTATACAATGATTTAATGCAGAGTTCAGGTTCTATTTTTTGGTTCAGGATATTGTCATAATATTTCAAAGCAGAAAAGTGGTGTCCGTTCCATGCTATATGAAATTCACTCTGCAAGAAGAAAATTGGTTAAATTTTAGCAATAAGTTTCACACAGAAAATTCATTCTTTTCATATCCTTACTTTTCAAACACTTTTTTCTTCTTTTAAAAGAGAGAGAGAGAATTCAGCAGATGGGTCCATCTAACATCAGTAATCTACATTAAGAAACTGAAAACCGATAGAATAAGATATGTATTTTTAAATAACAAATAACAGTTAATTTTTGAATAGCAATTATTTAAACTTTTCAAAACATTTTAGATGAAACTGTCTATATCATTTATCCATTTGATAATATAATATTTAATTTTAAGATTTTCAATTAGCACCTCTGGTGCTAGAATTCTTTTCCAATTTTGATACAGTATGAATTTCTATATGAATGTTGTCATATCATTGTTTTTCTACTGCTAATTTTAAAACATTCGTTTGCAGTGTTATAGTAATTTATTTTCATATGGAATTCTTTTTAGTTTTTATTATTTATCAATTCAATATAAAATAATTTATTGAAAATAATAAATGTTTGATATGAAGATAATGGAAAAATGATAACCTGCAGTTATAATTGAAATACTTTGCTGATTTCCAAAGATAATATTTGGGAAGTCCAAACTAATTTAGCAGTAGAAAGTCTATTAAACTGCAAATTAAAGAGGAAAGAAACACTCATTGAAGTCAGATTTAATTAAGGATAACATCACTCAACGCAAAGATTTTCATGTAATTGAGCAACAAAAATAAGTATCAGCTTCCTTTACTAGATGAACTGTTTCTCCCAAACCATGATATTTTTAAAAAGCTAAATGTCTTATGGTCATGAGTTTTAGGCAATTTTAATCATAGTTGAAAGAAACCACTGAAATCAAGAGAATTGTTCCACTTCTTGTCTGTTTTTCCTAAGTAAAATGAAAGCTAAATCCAGCTCCATACAATTTTTATCCTAGATGTATATAAGGTTGATGATTTGCATGTTTAAAATTAATGTTATACTATAAAGCTAGCATGTCTAACATTTATGCTTCTGTGTTGTTCGTTGGTTTGAATTTAAGTGAGGTTTATTTGGGAATCAACTTTCAGAACTGAGGATTTCCATGTTTTCTGTTCTTCTGGGTTGCTCCAAGAGGGGAAATGGGCTGTCTATAGCGACCACAGATGCCATTTCTGTTCCTGTTCTACTCTGGTGGAAAGACATTCCTCCAGACATCTGTAGTCCATTTAGAGGTGAAGCCTTTAGTGGTTGAATGAAAAGTTAATATATTTACTAATGGAGAAGGTTTCAACTGGGATAAGTGTAGATTGCAACTATTGCCAGGATCTTAAATTGCAATTATACAGCTGATTATATTTTGTTTACAATTTATGTAAGGAGAATTGATAATGTTCAGAATTGGCACCAAGACATATTCCTTGTGTGTCCAATCACACTTGACCAATAAAGAATTCTATTCTATTCTATTCTATTCTATTCTATTCTATTCTATTCTATTCTATTCTATTCTGTTCTGTTCTGTTCTATTTAGTTGATTATGTAAATAAATTAATAAATTTTAAATATTCCCTCATCTGAGTTAATGATTTGCACAAACACATTAAAAATTATAACTGTTAGGATTTTGGGTAATATTTTACCCATGTTAGATAATTTTTTGATGGAATGATATTGAACAGAGAAATAAAATAGTTGATAGAGCAAAATGCACTGCTTTATTGCATTTTCTAATAATTATGTCCATTTCTATTCTTAGACTCCTATGAAGCTTTGATATTCTCTCTCTCTCTCTCTTTCTTGTCTTTTTAGTTTCCATGGTGATTCTAGCACTTTCTTCCACTTTGTAAAATACTACACATATAAACATCTACACACACAAATCAATTGTAATATGAGAGTTAAGCAAACTCTGGTCCATTAAGTCCTACAACAACTGTACTTCCAGCAGCCTCAACTAGCCATAAATCCCTAATTTCTGATGTATACAATCACATAAAATCCATATTTTTACTCAGTGTTATCAATCCACTACATACGACTTCATAGATACACATATTTGCAGCCCAACATATGTTTTGCCCATTGAATCTAAAGTCTATTGAATGGGAATCTGTTACATAAGGATTTAACCATTTATTATTTTAAGTAAACTAGGAAAGAGAAAATGACTTCCTTAATCACAGTTATAATAAATGTCTATATACATAACATGACCCAGGACTGTAAATATGAAAAAGAAAACAGATATATAAGTTTTGAATTAGATAGCTGCTGTGTATTCTGCTTTTGCAATTAATTTGCAACTAATTCAGCGAAGTATTATGCTTGATTTTTTTTAAATGAACAGGCTATGTTGTATCTGAATTGTTGGAAAGCCACATATAATTGAAAATTGAGTTGTATCACACATAATTTTGATATAACTGCTTAAGTACAGGGAGTAGCATACATCAATAAAAATCTTTAAACTCATTATTTGCGCTACATCTCATAGGGAGTTATGAACTCTGCTTTTCCATTTATAACTGTTTACATCTATGAAACAATGACTATCCATCTATCACTACCTTTGTAAGTTTGTGCTACACAATCTAATTCACAATCATTGTTTGTCTAGGCTCGGCTGTTCTTGGTCTCTCAATGATCTTTCTTTAAAGTTGAAAAATGAAAACATGAAGCATTTCCAAGGCATGCTTGTCAAGCAGCTACTGATCCTGAAACCTACCGTGAACGAATCTGCATAGACAAATTAAATGACCCGTATCAAGTTGCAGTGCTAACGAAGTCTAGCATAAAAGTGACAAGAACCATATTTCCATGTCTCAAATTTTAATGAATCTACATGGGTAAATTAGGTTATGGTATTCCATCTCCGTAAATTGCTGATTCAATAAATCACACATGAGAAATAGCTGAGTAATTACAGGGTGATGCTGGAAGCAATTGGAAGCTTATCTGCATAATAACGGACATTTGTCACAACCATTTTTGTCATGGACCAATAAATGGTAAACATGATTAATGACACCAGTTTTCCAGAAAGTATTATCCTTTTGTATAAGAACAAAATATCCAAATGTGGGAATGGTTCTTTTATGTTAGTGAAATGATATAAATTGTAGGTTAGAGCCTCATCAGGGTAATATGTTTTTGTAGAATCTGTTCATTTCAAAGCAGCTGACTATCAGTCATGAAACATTTATAAGAAAAATGTAGTATGCACTAATATGGATTTTTTTAATGTTGAGTGAACTATCACTTTGTTAAACTTTTGAGCTAATGAGAATTTGGTATTTTTTATACACTTGGATACAATCCATTCCCCCTTTTGTTGTCTCTTTTTGGTAGAGGCACTCAATGACTATTTCAGTTTTATATTTCTATTTTTCAGTGTAAATATAGGCTGGCTCATATTTTTCTGCTCAGCTTTCTCCAGTCTTGTAACTGAATGTGTTCAATATCAAAACTCTTTTCATTTCTATGAATACCTATCAGGATTGAATGTTGAGGCCAATGTGTGGTCAACTTAATCCTGTCAACTTTGGAGCAGTCCAAAAGTATCAAGTGGTTTCTCCAGAAACCTTGGTAAATAAAAGAGTTCTGTGCTTCTTGAACTATAGCAGCTTCTGGAGAAATAAAAGAAAAATCTCCATATCTTCTAACCCTGATCCTAACCCTAACCCTATGGAGCATAGGAAAAGAGACAAAGTAAATTGCTAGATCCCCATATTTTCAATAAAATCTGTGTATCTTTATTGCACTATTATTTTCAAAACCTGAGTTATCAAAAGAGAATATTCTTTCTCACTTCTGCCCATCAAAATGTTATTGATCCTGCATATAAATTTCACGGAAAGCAAATATCATAGCATACCATCATAGTTTTACAGCTACATGCATTTCCCAACAGCTACAATCATGACTGTAGATTGTATTGTAGTTTGCTCTGTGTATGTGGTGAGAAAGAATAATGGATTATTTTCCCTCAAGGGCTGGAAAGCTAGGGAGTCAATAATGTGATGCACACTGATAAACAAGCAGGGACAAAAAAAAAGCTGCATTTATTAGGGAGCTTTGAACTCAAGAAGCAGAAAGCAGAGTGAGTCAAACATTCTTCCAAGAACTTCTAAGTTGCAACATTTAAGTTTTGTAAGTTTAGCTGTTCAGAAGCCAACTAAAAAGAAAAATCAGCTTAGCCACTAAAGGAAGATAACATTGTGGAAATACATCAGAACAATACACATGCCTCGTGTGATGAATCTATCCCAGGTATTACTTACATTATCTATGATAGTCTTCCCCAACATGATGTCTAACAGGGATATGAAATTCAACATATAACAGACTGGGAAATTTGGTCTAAAGATGCAAGCCTAAAGTAATATATCGGAGAGCAAATTGTATTCAACAAAATGGAGGACGCTGCCCTAAAGTCCATTGGTTTAATCCTATGGGATCAAACATGCAAAAAAGTTACTCTAAAGGCCTGGGCCAGCCTTCCCCGTTTTCTTTTTTCCTGTTTTATTATACTAGCTGATAACCCATGTTGCCCGGGTATTTATTTATCCCAATCATGTATTAGACTGGAAAAGGAATGAATGATATCTATAGTGTCAAATCAAAGTAACTTTATTTACAGGGTTTTAAAAGTATAAGTAGAGTATACAAATTATAAAGGAAGCTGTAGATGTAACAGCTCTATCTCTCCTATTGTGTAGTCAGGTCTCACGGTGTTGTACTGTCTCTGAATGTTTAGATGTAGCAGCTCCATTTCTCTTATCCTGTAGTTGGGCCTCATGCTGTTGGCCTCACACTGTCTCTGAAGTTCTAGATGTAGTAACTTTCTCACGCAGCATCACAAGTCTTCTATTCTTCTCCTCGGGAGTTTCTTGTCTACACTGGTGTAGTAACTTTCTCACGCAGCATCACAAGTCTTCTATTCTTCTCCTCGGGAGTTTCTTGTCTACACTGGTGTTTCATTTTTGTAGCCTTTGATTGCACTTGGCCAATCACCTGACATTTCCTTGGAGGCATCTTGGGACTGGCCCTGTTACCTCAACCACTGTGGTGAGAATTAGAGATCTAATTGCTCTGGCCAACAACCTTGGAAAATTCTATAGGAAACAGCCTTTGAGGTGATTATCTGCATTAGCAGGCACCTCCCCCGAGAACTTGTCCTCTTTGCTTGAAGCTGAGGGCCCCTTACCAAAGGGAGCTCCCTTGTTTTTTGTAATAACCAATCTCCCTTACCAGAGGGAGCCCCCTTCTGGAGTACTGTGACACCATTATCATGGCAAGTCTACTTTCCTGTACAGTAGAAGCCATTTTAAGGCACATAAAATGTGAGGGGTGTCTTACCCCCACAATATTTTTTTTCCAGAGAGTAAGTCATCTGTGTACCATGTTGGTTGAAATTGCTCGAGGCGTTCCACAGTTATGTTGGAACACACACAAACACACATACATACACCCACACAACCATGTATATATACATATACATATACATATACATATACATATACATATACATGCATATGCATATGCATATGCATATGCATATGCGTATATATGGATCTTTGATTATTCAGGTTTTCTCCTGCGTAAAATTGAAAACTTCCAATTTTACGCGGGAGAAAACCCGAATAACCAAAGATCCACATACAAATACCCGCAAAAACGGCGAAGTCCCATTCGCCATCCTCAGGTTGGTGCTTTTGGCTTCATGCCAGTGCAAGCACAAAGCCGAAAGCACCAGCCTGAGGATGGCGAGTGGGACCTTGCTGAAACATTGCCAAGATACTCTTAATATTACACGGGACAAGACCCGAACACACCTAGACCTACATACCTGTACCCGTGAAAATCTATATATATATATTTGAACAAACACAATACAGAAGCCTGATGATGGCAGATGAGATTCTGCTGAAACGTTGCTACAACTTTAAAAGCACAACTATAATGACGTGGGAAAATACCCGAACAAAGCTGAATACCATATGTGTGTGTGTGTGTGTGTGTGTGTGTGTGTTTTCGTAGATTTTCATGGGTACAGGTATGTAGGTCTAGGTGTGTTTGAGTCTTTTCCCATGTAAGATTAAGAGTATCTTGGTGATGTTTCGGCGAGGTCCCACTCGCCATCCTCAGGCTGGTGCTTTCTGCTTTGTGCCAGTGCAAGCAGTGTGTGATCAGAGCTGCCGTCTCTCTATAAATACTGGGGGGGGCTAGTGTGCTGGGCTGGTTGGCTGTGCTGCTGCCTCTTGATTGGTTGACGGAATTGATGTTGGTATAATGGGCTGTGTGATGGCCTTGTGAGTTTTGTTGTGGAGATATCCTGAATCTTGTGCTGTAATCTCTTGGGTCCTTTGTTTTGTAGTGGTCTTTTTTCCATTAGCCTCCCGTGTTTTAATGGCTTGGGTAATGGATTGTGTGATGGCCTTGTGAGTTCTTTTGTTGTGGTATTCTGGGTCCTGCGTTGTGATCTCTTGGGTTGTTTGCTTTGTTGCAACTTCTTGAGTTCTTGTGGTGTAATTTCTTGAGTTTTTTGATGTACATCACAGCCACCCGCTCAGGATATCACATCAGAAAACTCAAGAAATTACACCACAAGAACTCAAGAAGTTGCAACACAGCAAACAACCCAGGAAATCATAGCACAAGACCAAGGATTCCACAGCAATAAAACTCACAAGGTCATCACACAACCCATTACCCAAGCTGTTACAACACAGGAGGCTAATGGAAAAGAGATCAAAACACAAAAGTGTTTCTGTGTGAAACTGGTCCCTGGTACAAAAAAGGTTGGGGACCACTGTACTAATCTACAAAAAAACAGATGGCACACTACGACACACCATATACCAGAAGAAAACACACACCAACCGCTACCTCAATGCCCAATCCCACCACCACCCAGCACAAATAAACTCTGTGGCCAAAACACTAAAGACTGAACTGTGCACCCTGACTAAAGTACTGACAGCCAACGGCTTCCACAAAAGCAAAATCACTGGCTTGATCCACAAAAACACACTGAGACATAATGGAGACCTAGAAGATGAACAGACCTATGGAACAGCCATCCTGCCCTACATAAGAGGTACTACAGACAAAATCAATAAGATACTACACAAGCATCACATTAAGACTGCCTTCAAAACAGACAGAAAAATAGCAGCCATCCTAAGAAACCCCATAGATAAAATTGACCTGGAAAACCAAGGCATATGTGAAGTCCCCTGTGCATCATGCCCTGCCACATACATTGGACAGACCAATAGAAGAATAAGTACCCGCCTAGATGAACACAAAAATGCAGTAAAAAAGCTGGAACACTTCCTCACTAGTCCAACACATGAATAGGTCATAGCAGGTCATAGCATCAACTTCAATGGCACCAAAACCCTAGCCACTATAGAAAACCCCAGCTACAGAATTATCAGAGAAGCCATAGAGATTGAAAAAAGACCTGAAAGCATGAATGGAAGAGATGACTCCACCAGACTGTCAATTATTTGGAAGCCTGCACTCACAAACAAAAAAATATCCACACCACAAGCCAGGCAAACACCTGGGCACAAACAGATACCCCTGATACCTCCAGCTCTAACACACCCCAACCAGGCACCCAGATGTAACCTAGCTTCCTAATAAATGATAGCTATCCCTTTACTCGGAGCCAAGCCGCACTAAAAGCCTCCAATACAGGAAACACAATGTTGCCAGCCAATCAAGACAAAAAAAGCTACAAAACAGACAGAAGATATTAGAAACACCAATCACGCAGAACACAGCAAACTCCAAGACCAATAAACACAGACCAAGACTCCCAACCAATCAGGATGAAGAAAAAACCATTCTAGCACAGCAGTAGGCTAGCACCAAATTTAAAACAGAAACGGCTATGAAAGTCTGACTCACAAACGAACACTATACAGAAGCCTGATGATGGCAGATGAGATTCTGCCGAAATGTTGCTACAACTTTAAAAGCACAACTATAATGACGTGGGAAATACACACACACACACACACACACACACACACACATACACACACACACACACACTTACATTTTCATTGAGATTCAGGAAGTAATAACCCAATGTATCTGCTGCCAGATACATTGGTCAAAGAAAGCTGAACTAGTGTTATACAAAAAAAACTAAACAACAATTTAGATTTGAAGGACAAAAGAAGACTTAATTTGAAATATCTTTAAAAAGTGGTACTTTTTCAGTATATAGCAGTAGGAAATGGTACATTTGATTTATGTCAACAGGTGCAATGTGCGTACCCAGTAAAGTTTCCAACTCACCGTCTCCCCTTCAGATTTTGGTTCATTGCATGGTCCTATTATGTATTATAACAACTTAGCTGCGATTTTGATACTATTTTTCTGAAGACACAGATGAATACATTGGTATCCTGAGCTTATATATCTTTGGAATTAATTCATTTGCTTATAGATTTTAAGACTGTCAGGGGTCTTTCAAAATCCACATGGCATTTTCAAAGTGTGAGAAGTGTCAGCAGGATTTTAGAAACCAGAGAAGATTTAAAAGGTCTCAATTAAGCAGAGAGTTCTTGTTACATAAAACTCATCCTCACAGTAGATTCTGGCATTGAGTGACTAAACCAGAACTAATTAAACTGTTTCAACTGTTTTTAAACTTCAAATGCAAAATCAGGAACTTACAGAAATGATATAAATTTCTAGGAACTCCCTGGTGCATTTGAATGTGTAATAATCACTCAGTCCAAAAGCTCAGAAAATTAAACCTCTGGTCTCGGTGACTGACACAGATTGGATCCTGTGCAATAATCTTCTAAAATAGATACAGTAAAATGTATTTACAAGTATTCTATCTTATGAAAAAGGCACCATCAATTAAAATGAAAACTTACAGTTAAATACATCAACCAAACATTAAATGTTTTCAAAACAATTTTCAAAAATCAGAGAACCAATTTTTTAAAAAAACTGTAGTAAAATAAAAGGCAAATACATTTAAAAACCCTAGGAGAATAAAAATATTTTACTGATGTTTAGACAAATTACAACTATGGCACTAGTAAGCCCCATTAAGGAGCATATTTCAAGAAGTGTTTCATGGATAGACTATTATATCTGAACAGTATAATCCACTATAATCCTGAATTGTTGCCACCAACTTCCCCTGATATAAAATACACTAAGTACTTGAGAGACAAAACCCAAAAATAAATTCAATACAATGCAGAATTAGAAGATAAACTTATTTTATAAATTTAATAAGTTTTTTGAAAAAAACATGAAAAATAAAAACTAACAAACATAAGTCAGAAATAAGAGTAGTCAGAAAGAAGCAATAAAGAGAAATAGAGAGGACAGTGGTAAAGAAAACAAGAACTATAAAAAAAAAATCAAAACGAAAATGATTTCCAACATCTTTTACAAAAAAAAAAAAAAATGGGTAAAGCTTAGTTTAGATCTATAGAACTATATTATACTATAGTATTCATTTTTAAAAAGTCAATAATGTTTCCAATCATCAAATCCACATGGCAATTTTTCCCCTATTTCTTGCAAAAACTCCACAAAAGGTTTCCATTTCCAAAATTCCATTTAATTTTGCCAATATCTTTTCTCTCATGAGGCCATTAATTTTGCCTTCTCTGTCATTTTTGTAAGTTAAACTTATTTTAAACATATGTAATTAAAGTGGACTTTAGGAATGTTTATATTGTATTGTTACAGTGGTGGTTGTTGGCTTGTACTGGGAAATTAAACTAATAAATACTGAAAGAAAAAAAATAATGCATCCATTTTCTATCCTTCCTGTGTCAGAAAGCTCTTTATGCTCGTATAGGCTTCCATTGGTGGAAGAGATAGTTTTCCCCATGGAAGAAGATCAAGTGAAACAATGGTGGAAATGGGTTGTGGTAATGAAGAGGCAGGAGAAAATAGTTCTTTTCCCCTTATTCCACAAAGGAAAGCCTTTGGTGGTATAAATGTCTGTTTCTAATGTCACTTTAGTTATATATTGCATATTTTGTTTAAAATATTTATATCGCACTGTTAAAATCATGATTCTTGATGCAGTTCACAGTGCAGATGTAAAAAGAGGCTATATAGAAAAACTCATAATAAGTTAAAAAGAACAGAATTTCCAAAAGCTTATATTTAATTAAAATTAAATTAAATTAATTAAAGTCGACAGTAGCAGAAAATCCAGTTTAAAATGGTAATTTCTTCAGCGTGCCAAAAGGAGTTCCTTAGTGGGGGATGCAGAAAAGACAGTGCTTCGGAATCATTAATATTCAATGTAATTTTGTCACTTCTGTCTGTTACTTGCCACGTTTGTTAATTGCTCCCAAGGTTGAAATCTGGCTTTTAAAACATCTGAGAACACACAACAGGAGATTAACTTGGAGCTTGAGCAAATATCAAAATGAAGCTTACGTGCTGACAAATTCACGATGCAAGTATATATGAATATATATGAGTATATATGAATAACATTAGCGTAATAACATATGAATTGTATTAGTTCTATTATAAATATAGGAGTAGGAAAAGTATTATATTGAAAATTACTGATAATTACTGTTTTTAGTATTTGGCAAATGAGAGGTAATACCACTGTAGCTAGTCATAATCAAGACACTTGGGAATTATACTTGAAACACAAATATTAGCTTTGCATTCAAGATACATCAGTTTTTACATTATAATGAACTAAACTGAAGAGATGATGCAGTCTCTATATTTATATCACAGAATTTCCATTACCCAACAAATAAATATATTAAAGTTGTCTTAATTACTATGCAAAACACAGCAAACCAAATTGTACAATGTTAATTCAGAACCATATTAAATATATAAAGAGACAAATGGGCTAAGAAGGTGTTTTGAAAGGGCATTTGTGACTATTACTCAAGAATATCTTGATTTCTGATTCTATAAATTAAATTGCTCTTGTTACAGGTAACATGTAAATAGATCTCTATGTTCAATATACAAAGTAAGGGGTCTGCAAGGCAGCAGCAGCTGGCTGGCCATCATTCCTTTATATTTGCACAGTCAGATTTTATTCATTTGTTTGTTTGTGTTGTGGCCTATCGGCCTCCAGGACTGCCCCAGGTTCCTCCCCAACCTCCTTGTTGTCCAACTCTGCTGCCAGCTCCGCCAAACGCTGGCGGACCACAACATGTCCATCAGCCCTCAGATGGAGAATCAACAGTCCCCAGGTCTGGAGGTTGCTGATGAGGAAGAGGAAAAACAGCTGGGGAACAGTGCCTGATGTGTGAATGCGCAAAAGGCAGAGAAGAGGAGAGCATTGGAAATTTGTGGGCCAATCCTTGGGACGGAAGAGCCACTGCTGCTAGCGAAGCCCCACCCTAGCTCTGGGGACACAAGGAAGGGGGTGGAGATGAATAGATGTGTGAGACAACTATTTATTTCCTTGCCATACAAACCTGCTGTGAGAGAGAGAGACTTTTGCTGGAGCTGCTGGTGCTCCTAATAAAGAAAATAATTGATTTAATTACAGAGTGTTTGTCATGTTTGGGAAGCTGGGTCAGAACAGTTCATTTGTTGGTTTAACTTATTTACTTATTTAATTTATTAAATGTATATGCTACCTATCTAACTAATCAGGTGACTCCGAGTGGCTTACAGATGATAAAAAGCTACATATGAAACAATTAAAATTAAGAGTTACAAAAGAAGTAAGATCAAAGGGATGGATGGCATGGGAATAAGGTTTTCTTCTTAGCCCATTATGACCTTCAGCAAAGAGCTTACCCTGATAGGGAGAGCCAAATGGCAACTGGCCAAACTAGCCAAACCAGATTTTAAGACCTTTCCAGAAGACTGAAGGGTGGGAGTTGATCTCACCTCTGAATAGAATGTTCTACAAGGTGGGGGCCACAGCAGAAAAGGCTCTTCTCCTCAATCCCACCTGCCAAAATTCCTGAATGGAATGGGGCCATTGCAAGCTCTTTCCATTGGAACTAGTGGGGTTGGTTAATCCCAATGGGTAAGATGGTTCCTCAGATATCCTGGATCCATGTCATAAAGGGCTTTAAAGGTAATGGCCAACACCTTGAACTGGACTAGGAAATAAACTGGCAACCAATACAGCTCGAGCAACAGCAGTGTTATATGTGCCATCCTAGGGGCCTCCAGAACTTTCTGTGTCAGTGCATTTTTGCACCGGTTGCAACTTCTGAATACTCTTCAATGGTAGCACCACGTACAGCATGTTGCAGTAATCTAACTGAGAGATAATTAGGGCATAAATGACAGTGTGCTACATTTGCCAAACATTAGTTTTCACTGACTGTATGAGACCTCATCATTAACAGCAAAAATGTTAATGATGATGTAATAGAAGAAAACTGTGTCCTCTTGGAAAGATTCCTCACCAAGTTTCTGTTGTGTTTATTATTTTAAGCAATGATTTAAAATACTTCCACTTTTAGTTAATTAGCTTCCCAATATAGAATTTATATAATCATATTCATCTCATCTGATTTACTCAACCAATTTAATATAGCCATTATGATGCGTAAAGAAATTGACACCAATATTGATTTTTTTTTTTTTACTCTTTAGTCTCACTGTAGTCAGGTATAATTCCAGAAAATTTGCAAAATTTTCTGCCATTATACTAATTTCAATCCCAAATATACGTTATTCTTTCCCGCCATTGTAGATTAAAATTACACCCTCTTTTCAGTCTCTAACACTGACCTCTCAAAGCCAATTCATCTTGCTAAGAAATCTTTACTTCTTTTGGTTTCTATTTTAACTCATGGCTAATATTATTTTCTTCATCCTGTGCCCAAACTGCCTGAAATGGACTTTTTTAAAAAAAATTAAATAATTTTGAACATAGATCCGATGATCTAGCTTGTACTACAGGGCAAATATCGGACTAATTTGGAAAATTGGGTAGAATGGGACACAAGGGTATTTCTTTCAGTTAAATACATAAAAGAGAACTATTTTCACATTATTAAAGCCTTTTCCTTTAGTTGAAAGCACTGGCTGCTATTGAACTTAACCATACTTCTTTCCCAATGAAGTACAGGCAGCAGGGTTTCAAGTGTATCTTTTTGTGCAAGCTCAGCATATCCCCAATTTTTTTTTTCTAGTAACTAAAGGTACTTTCCAGGAACACTAATACTTCATGTACTTGGAATTGGTATTGGTCAATTGTGTCTATTTGTCTTTCTGTCTGTAACATGTGTTTGATGTCTTGTACAGCTTGCAAGATTTGTGGCTGATTCTATCTCCTCGTGTCATTCTCATGTATGAACTAAAAGCACATCTACATGATACATGATGTCTGTAACCTTTGCCCCAGGCAAGCGACTTATCAAGTAATCAATGTGCTTGTCACAAACAAGGCTGTCACCTCCTATCTGCCTAAGTAAAGAGCTCTCCATCTAGAGCAAAATGAGAAATAATATTATTCCAGCTGGAAACGAAATCTGCTTTAAAAATAAACAAGCAAATGTTTTAATGCCGCTGGATTTTTAAAACCATGCATCGTTCAATTCATGTAGCTTCGCTGTATTCCAGTTGTGCCCTGCCTACTGTGCAAAAGTGACCTGTTCATCTGATTAATGGCCAGCACTGATCATGGTAAGCATAGTACCATCTGGTTGTCATGGTGGCAGAAACTCACAGCCTGACCTCAGTGGTCAAACGATAAAGCATTTAAGAAGCTTTGCCTGCCTGCCTATTTGGAAAATAAAATAGAAAAAACAAAAGATGTTGAGAACAAATTAAATTAAACTGGATTATTCCAGTATAATGCTATTCCTGGGGTTAGCCATGCTCTAAAATGTTCTTTAGTAAAGGCAAGGGACCTTGTGGTGATATTATGGTGATGGCTGGTGTTTTATTTTTATTTAGTAATTTATAAAAATGCATTCCTTGTAGATGTGAAACATGCCTAGCACTGCTGGCTTTGCATTGATCTGATATGGAAAAAGGTGTAAACACAGGTCATCTCACTGAGGTAGTCCAACCTGCCCCCATTCTAAAAATCATCATTTGGAAGGGAGAGTCAGCAATTGCAATAAATCTCACAAGAAGACGAGCATGCAAGGTCCATTAGTCCTTTTATACTTCTTGGTGCATGTTCTTGAGACAGGATTCATGGGAGCCTCTGCCAGCCTTAGGGGATGAACTACACTTCATAATTATTGATTGGATAATGAACTGAGGATATCCTCTTTAAGACATAAGCCAGATCATTCTTGAGGTCGTTATACTAGCTATGGGGCAGACCTGAACATGTTGAAAGAATGTGAAAGATGCCTGTCAAGTTAGCTAGCCCTGGTCATTGCTCATATTGAGATTATTCGTGAAAAGATAAGTAGATATATTTTATGTCCTTCTGGGTACAGTTTAACCTATCAGGCCTCAGAACAGAATTGGTGGGTGGCATATTCTAATCCTGGGCTTCAGAAGGGATTAAAGAATAGGTTGCCCTTGGCCCAATTAAGTGTTTGGTGCTAAGTTTCTATAATATATATAAAAAGATTTCTAAACTTTTTTTAGACTTACAAAAGATTGAGAATAACACGCATCCAGGGATACCTTTGGCTATCCCTGTTTTTTAGCAGAACCTTCTAAGTATACAATACACTAAACTTAAAATGGGGAAGAAGTACAGGAAGGAGGAGGAGGAGAAGAAGGAAAAGAAGAATCAGTTTTACCTGCAATCTGGTGCGCCGTGACATCCTTTACAAATCAAATGAGGCACACATAATAAGCAGCTCAATAAAAATAATGCTTTCTTGTTAATGCAAGAAATATGGAATATGCCAACAATATTGTTAGGGATATACACCCTAGCAGAACCTGCACGGCAGTCAGTCAGGCAGGCAAATATGTGGGATAAACGTTTTTGTAGCTTACACTCAGTAAAACAGATACAATGTGCTAGTTAAATAGTTTATTCCAGTAAGATTTATAGCATAGTCAAACAGTCCATATATCATACACTATTTCAGTCCGTCCGGGGATTAATCAGTTGCAAAGTCCAGTGTCGAAAAAGAGGTCAATAAACTTACAAATATCAGTCCAGTAATATATCTCCTCGCAGTAGAGATATGAAGAAGTCAAACCTCTTTTCTTCCTTCAGCAACAGCAGAGAACACGCAGTTAACAAACCATCAATCCATCATCGTCAGCAAGCAATCCAGTAAGCCAGCAATCAATCCAGTTCTCTTGCTCCCTCTTCTGGCGATTTTACAACCGCACCCAAAATTACATGCTTTGGAGTTAAAGTGACACACACATAAACTCACTATCATAGTTTATATATATTATTTTATCCAAACTACGTTAGGTAACCTTGTTATTCCTAACAAATATAATTACCACCTATTGAGAATATATCTTCTGAAAAAAAAAAACCTCTGCATTGGTAACAGGAAGGGCATCTGGCCAGTTAACACTCAGATCCATTCAGTTGCCCATATTCCACCCCGCAAGGGATTATGGAGTTGTTAAAAGATGATGATGAAGATGCCTTCTATTCCAGGAGGAAGCTGGAAGGGTCAACACTGCAGAATGGTTTATAAAGCTATTGTTATCAAAATAAATGAAAACAGAAAAATTAGGAAAGGTATATGAAAGTATAACAAGTAGGAAAAAGTGCCAAATAAGCTAGGCAGGGGGATTTTCTGATGGTTCAGTATTTGAACCAAGATAAAGAAGTTTGTTAGTTGGCATCTTGCTCTCATTATTCAAAAAGAAAGAATATCTCAGATACTAAGACAATGAAACAAAAACAAGGCAGCAGTCATGTTAACTCCTCTTCATTTTTAATTAAATTCCACAAAGCATTTAATTTGAACTTTTGTCAAATCAGAACAAAGAACGAAATAAGCATAATAAATATCCTTTCAAAATACAGCATTGTACCCCTTCCATTGACAGTTCCTATTATATCAGCAGAATAGATACTTGAGGGGGTGGTGTAGATGAAAACACACACACAAGGATAGCAGCACGCAAATCCTGGGGCTAACATTTGTACTATATGTTACATGCGTCATCACTTTGCAATATTAATATTTGATGCCAGTAACCACAAGGGGGAAAAACTTTTTAGTAGTGGTGTCTCATTTGGGCGATCATTCTCTCACCCTTTTTTGGTAAATATTTTAGACTTGCTGAATATTCTTTTGCTGCTGATTTTATTGTGATTTTACCAGTTGTTTCTACTGGTATAATGCTACTGTTTATGAGTACCAAGAGAACAAAATATACTTAGCACAAAGTACTTTCATTAAGCAGCTTAACAATCTTTAATAACTCACTGGCTTTGTGGCAACATAAAATCAACTGCAATGATATTTCTTTATTTCACAGAGCCAAGCTAAGGTGTTATTATATAACTTGACTTGTTGTCTTTATGTCTTTGTCCATTTACTTATGTTTACATTTTACTACACTTGAACGCGAATTCCAAGAAAAATAACAACATAACTACACTGAAGCAACCATAAAATGCCTTAAAATTATCCATAAGCCAAGCAAAGAAAGAAGAAAGAAGAGGTGAAAGATATGCAGTCATTTGATATACAGACCACTGAAATTTCTCATAGATGTCCAAGAAAACAAATGTATGCT
This sequence comes from Notechis scutatus, assembly GCF_049901735.1. NCBI lineage: Eukaryota > Metazoa > Chordata > Lepidosauria > Squamata > Elapidae > Notechis > Notechis scutatus. Next base: position 161,373,734 of record NC_142011.1, on the reverse strand, counting down.
TCAGTGGTGGGATTCAAAAATTTGGGTGCGTGGCTTAGTGGGCATGGCAGGGGAAGGATACTGTAAAATCTCCAGTCAGAGGTTGTGATGATCCGGAGTGTATCAAAAATATAACAAAAACCAAAACATAAGTAAAAGTCCTTTAATTCCTTCAACTTGGCTTCACTGTTTAATTGTTCACAGTTGAAAATTAAACTATTTTCAAAATAACATTCCAAATGAAAGAAACACAGTTCAAATTCAAAGAGCAGATAATGAAGCAAAAAACAAAAACAAACCGCACTGAATAAAGTTTCACGACAGACCAAGATAAATAATTACAAACTTCAGGAAGATAACCAGGTACAGTCCATTGGAAGAGAGCCAACCAAGATAAACCTCATCTAGGAATAAAACACTAATTTGTCTCCAGCATTTGTTAGCACGCAGGTCCAAACTCTTATGCAGATCTCACACCTGCAACCCATGAAGAGAATCATGGCCCTCTCCTCCCAAATAGACCATGTTTTTCCCTGATCCTCTAATCCCTGCATGCCCTAGGATGGATAGGGGATGGGCCTGGGTCCTCCTCTGACTGCTCAGCCAGCCTCTGCCCTCCCCAGCCTCCTCCACCACCTCTGGAGATACACTTCCACTCCCTGTGGGCTGTTCCCCCTCTTCCTCAGAGTCAGTCTCCACCAGGGGCATGACAGAGGTGGTATTTGCTGGTTCTCTGAACTACTCAAAATTTCTGCTACCGGTTCCCCGAACTGGTCAGAACCTGCTGAATACCACCTCTGGTATGCTTCCCAGGAATCACAATTTCAATAACAGAGGAAATAGTGTATTTCAGGATCCAGCACAGGAAATGCCTTGTCTCATGTGCTCAACCACTAGATGTGCTCTCTCTGATAGGACACCCAGTGCCTGGATATATTCAAGAAGTCGATTGTTATAAAGATTGTAATATATCAAACCCAAATGTATTACTTTATGTATATCCTCATAAAGAAAGGATATATTATTCCATTAGACGTGATGAAGGTAAAATCTGTATTGATTCTTGTTATTGATAATGACTGATGGCAACGCTTACATGTGAAATCATATGCTGTATATAGAGTAAGAGTGCAATTATTTGATCTGATTAGGTTCTGCAGAAGGTAATATTCACAGACTCTTGCCTATATAGTAATTATGAAGTCTTTGAAATCAATTACAACTTTCAAAATTAGTTCCATTGTTTATTTATTGACAACAGGTTATATTGTCTACTTGCAAAACACTGAATGATGAATGATAAAACACAATAAAATGTTAACATAGATGTTCTGCTAAAAAGCATTGCCTATAAAGCATATCCAGGCAAAGTCACCAGTGTTCATCCACACAGCACTCTGCCATCAAAGAAAAGTTTTCAGTGCACACAAAAAAAGCATTCAATCCTACAATCCCATCTACTATCTTGATTTCTTGTTTTTTCCTTTTTATCTTCCTGCAGATCCCTTGATTCCAGTGCCTTCCTGAAAACCCACATCTCTGGAATAGTATTCACAACAGATTGACTCATTTTCCTGAATTTTCAAAAACAAAATCCAGTTGTTTTGACATGCCTTCAAGACTTGATATCTTGTTCTCTGCTGCAAGAGAATATTACTTTGCAACTGGTTGCTGACAATGTGGGGACTATTTTGATTTTGATAAATTACCTTTTATCTGAATGCTGTATTTGGGCATTTAGCAGCTAAGAATCCATTGTGATTAGAATAGCAAAAAGGCCCAGTACACAAGCCAACAAACACATCTGTTTTCAATGTGACTGTTTTTCTCAGAAAATGAGTTTCCTTATCGATGCCAAATATCTTTTTATATCTGTCATTCGTTTTATTTATATTCTGATAAAATTCATAAACACTAGGCAAATACATACACTGAAGTAAATATTTTGATCTATAACCACCATATTAATTACTGTATTATGGCAATTATATGTCCACAACTCAATGGCAATATCACTTGATTAGAAGCTATTACATATATATTTGAGTGCACTTTTAATCCATTGACGGCTAATGTGTTCTAGAAAGCACTGCTATTGACCATAATGTTTTATGCATGGTTCTGAAGCTATTTAAAACCACACAGGATAATTGAGTTGGACAAGTCTGGGAATTTAAATTACACAAGATATTCCTCTGAGGCTTCTCTCTGTTTTGAAATCAAGACATTTTCAAATAAATAATATATAATAATTTTAATAATTAAATAATAAATAATAATAATTTTGATTTCTCATCCACATACTAAAAAATACTGAAGTTTGCTGATGACACAGCAGTGATTGGTCTCATTCGAGACAACGATGAATCTGCATACAGACAGGAGATTATACAACTTGCCTCGTGGTGTAACCAGAACAATCTAGAACTGAACACACTCAAAACCATAGTAATGGTGGTAGACTTTAGAAGAAACCCTCCCATACTACCACATCTTATAATACTGGACAATACAGTATCAACAGTAGAGACATTCAAATTTC